>NC_133524.1:39679687-39983125 GCF_049354715.1 Callithrix jacchus | reverse complement strand
ATAAAAATGTAAAAGTTTGGGCCAGGCGCAGTGGTTCACTCCTATAATCTCAACACATTGGGAGGCTGAGGTGGGTGGATCACCTGAGGTCAGGAGTTTGAGACTGGCCTGGCCAACATGGTGAAACGCTGTCTCTACTAAAAATACAAAAAATTAGCTGGGCATGGTGGCATGCACCTGTAGTCCCAGCTACTCAGGAGGCTGAAGCAGAAGAATCACATGAACCTGGGAGGCAGAGGTTGCAGGGAGCTGAGATGGCACCATTGCACTCCAGCCTGGGAAAAAAGAGCAAAACTCCATCTCAAAAAAAAAAAAAGAAAACTTTGATATTGAAAATCACCAGAAACAGTTAAAAGACAAGTGAAAATCTGGGGAAAATATTTTTTACATACATGACAGTTGAAAGAAGAGTATCATTAATGTGTAAAGTGCCCTTACAATCAATAAAGGCAAAAACCATGAGTAGGCAATACACAAAAGAAGAAACACAAATCAACTCTATATGAGGACTGAAGAGACTCAGTCTCACTGGTAATCAAAGAGATGCTGAATAAAACAGCACCATAGATTCCCTTTTATTTATCAGATTGGCAAAGATTAAACATATTGAT
This sequence comes from Callithrix jacchus, assembly GCF_049354715.1. Lineage (NCBI taxonomy): Eukaryota > Metazoa > Chordata > Mammalia > Primates > Cebidae > Callithrix > Callithrix jacchus. Next base: position 39,982,514 of record NC_133524.1, on the reverse strand, counting down.
CAGATCCAGGCAAAGTGAGAGGAAATAGGCGTTTCCATTTGCCATTAATAGGATTATAAGTAGGTACAGCCTTTCTGAAGAACGCTTTGACAATGCATGACAAAAGCCTTGCCCTCTGACTCACAGATTCTACCTTTAGGAATAATCAAACAAGTACACAAAGATGTGTATGACAAGATTGGTCATCCCAGTGATGTTTACTGTGACAAAAGTGGAAGCAATCTAAATGTTCACAGATAGCAGATTGGTGAGGCATACAGTGAAATAGTACGTAGTCACTTTAAAAAGCTGTATAGCTTTATTGATAGGGAAAAATGTCCATGACATTTAGTTGCCACTAATTGAGAAAAGAAAGTTGAAAATGTGGGTATAAAAAGATTTGCTTTTTGAGCATTTAAAAGTGTGCGTGTATGTGTGTGCGTGTGTGCGCACACATGTGAAAACCTGTGTAAAAGTACTCTGCAATGATACCTTTTGAATGATCAGATCATAGGTGATTTTTTATTTTCTTCTTCTATACTTTTCATAATTTACTGATGTTTTTACAACGAAAACTTATAGTCATTGCCACTGAAAAATATGTTTTAGGGAACACTTTGTCTAGTTATTCTGCTGTTTTATAGGGGTGGAAGAAGCAACAAATAAATACAGAAATAAAAATAAGGAAGTAAAAACTTCAATCACTGGTAAATTTGATTGTTCCTATCTGGAGTCATTATTTTATCACTCATTTTGGAATCTACCCACTTTATTCATGATGGCTTCCCTACCCCTAGCATTCCTGTCTTTTTCTTTTGAAAATATCCTGGAACATTCTATCTATCACATTAGCCACCCCTGAAATCATTGTTTAGCATAATACTTGTATTTTTATTTTTAATCGCTAATAAAAACAACTGCCAATTAACTCTAATGAATTCTTAATGAAAAAAGGATCTCTCCTCCGGGACAAATATCACAATCTCAAATCTCTGAGCGAAGCTGTGCAGAGAGGTCTCACTGAGCTAATCTCCACTGGGATCACCCTCACCAAGTGCTCAGGGCACCCTTGCCCTTTGGTGAGAGCCAACAGCCCCGTCAGTGCCTCTAAATGATGTTCCCACATGCCAACTTCTGGTTATATTTTTATAGGACCAAATCAGGGCCTGACCCCTGTTTAGAAATGTGACCTGAGATTCCAAAGTCTCTTCTGTTAATAAGTCTTACGTCATCTCATGCTAACGATTAGAACTGGAATATGAAGAGTTTACCAATTCTTTCCTGAGATTTGCTAGAGAAATAAAAACATAGAAGAATTATAGTTTTCTGGACTGTATTATTATTATACATCAAAATATGTATATATATCTTACATATATACTATGTATACATCATTAGTTTGAATCATGAAATTTCCAGTCTGAAACTCTTTTGATCTCTCAACCTAGTATATTATTGTTATGCTGGTAGTATTTAGACAGTATTATGCTATTAGAAGAATTAAATAGATAATAATATTTTGATGTCATGTTTGTTGCTGTTGCCTTTGTAGAACACTGAAAATCTTTTTTCAGGGAAGAAAAAAAGTGAGCATTTTAAGCAGATTTCCCACTGACCAAAGTATACCTACGTGTGTATGAATGTGCGTATATCCTTAGAAACTGAGCAGAAAACCATCCCACCTGTTCGTAAAAATTCGTCTTAATCTAACTTCCTCCTATGCCTAGACCAATAACTGCTTTTTGAGCCTGCTTCTTTTTTTACCACTTGTATCCTAAAACGAGGGGGAAAATCTTCCCAGATGACGTTACTGTATTGCTTTTGATTTTGCACATTACATTTCTGCTGATTCCCTTTAGAAAGCATTCCATTCTTTAATAGCTGGCCAGAGAAGTGTAGCAACCTGCCCAAGGTCACACAGCTAATTCAAGCAATCTGGGAATATAACCTTGGGCTTTTCTACCTTTTCACCCTGCAGAGGAAGTGAGGGCTATTATCATCAGCTCCCCTCATGAAGAACAGGTTGGCTAAGTTAGATAACAGGGCCAGGAACCAACAGCCTGGAAGGTCTGAGGGAAAAGATCATCAGTTGACAAATTATCGTGATCATTATTAATGTTATTATTCATGTGCTATGTCTGCAGCAGAATACACAGGTTTATTTAAAATGCACATAATAATTTGAGTTTGCTCCAACATTTATTTTCTGTCTAAATCATTTTTAACTGATATGAATGCAAAGACTTCTGAAGACAAAAGGCAAGGCTTTTTAAAAATCCATAACCTTAAATTAAGACCACATTTATTTACACTGCTGCTCGCAGCCCAGAACTTTCTCCTTTTTAACTCTTCAGTGACATTGGCAAGCCATATTGCCACCTCTTCTTGACCTAATTTTTATTTTTTCTAGTAACAATTGCATTGGAAGCCCTAAACACAATGCATTTTGCAGAAAGAATCCTAATGGGATTTTTAGTAATTTGGACTGACCACTTCCCCAGCAAAAAGATGCCTCTAATTGATCTCTATGTAGAAATGGCAGCTGGTGATGAGAACCACTGTACTCTGGCGGGTAATTATTTTATCAGGACAAGCATTTCTGTCATGATAAGAGAAAAACAGCAGGACTTGGGGAGAGACACACAGGACAGACACATAAGTCTCAGCAAGAACCTGACTGCAGGACCACAGCCACACAAACTTAAATGGAAAGTTTCTGATAACCCGTGATGGATTGGAGCCACGTGGGGGCAGAGAGGGGATTTGGGGTGAAACTGCACGTTTGGAGGGTCAGAAAAGACCCTCTCCCAGGACAGCCTGCACTTGCCCGGAGTTTTGTTAGGGGGCGCTGTGGGGCTGCAAGTGCCGCTTCACCACCCTACAGAACTGCTGGCTTCCCAAGGCCTGTGTTGGTTAAAACCCCCACAGCTCTTTTGGCAATGAGTAGGTGTGTCCTGGCCAGGTTCCAGTTTGGGTAATTACAGCCTGTCAACCTAAATTCCCCCCAGGATTGCAGTTAAATATGGTACCCGTCTTCACAATTAAATTTTAGCTCTAATAGGACACTAGATTGTCATGTTACGTGACAGTTAAATAGCAGCTGCATCATACCCCAGAGGTAGCTCCATTTTTGTGGTGACTAAAAAGATTTCTCCGGGTGTAATAAATGACCTGTATGAACAGAACTGTATGTGTGTGGGAAGGGGTGGTGGGGGGTTTCTGCTAAATTGTAGTTGATAACTAGAGAACTTTGCTCATCATTAAAAAATTTTTTCAAACTCTTTCAGGAAAAAAATTATGGGGAACACTTAATTACTCCAATATCATCTGCAGTTCTTTTACCTGAAACTAAAAATCAAGATGTTAGGTTGTTGCAGGAAAGAGGAGGCCTCCAACTACCATCCATGTCACAGGCATTTTTGCCTTTCTCTAAAGATGTCATGCACTCTCTCCTCCCTTTGCCTGTGTCCTTGCTTCTCCCACAGTCTGGAGCACCTTTCTTTTTTTCTCTACTTACAGAGACCCTTTATTCCAGTAAGTTCAGTCAAGCGCCACCCGCTCCGTATTGCGGTCCACAATCCATAATTAAGCATGTCTCCTTTTAGGAACCCCATATCATGTTGCTATTATCCTTACTCAGCATTTATTTAAGTGTGTCTTATAATGAATTGTTTACACATCTGGCACATGCACTAAGTTAAAGCTCCCTGTGGGCAGGAGCACAATGTTTAATATTCCTGAAAGAGACAAGGAAGGCAGCAATGCATAAACAAGAATAGCTGATATTTAGAGAGTTGATCATTGTTCTAAGCACTTGGCATGTATTGACGCATTTAAACCTCACCATCCTAGAAAGCATAATTATCGTTGTCCAGTTTTATAGAGGAAAACACTGAAGCACAGAGAGGTTCAATAATTTGGCAAAGGACACACAGCCAGTACATGGTGGCACTAAGAGGGAAAGCCATGAGGCTTACCCCCAGAACGTCATACCCTGATGCTGCTGTATAGCATAGGTTTTTAATTAAACACATCAGTATCCCAACTGTCTTTCAAGTTTCAAATTAAACCAGGCTGCAAAAGCACAAGGTTTTTGTCTAAAGAGGGAAGTGTGATGACGGGGGAAGTTGATGGCACACAGTCCACCTGTCTCCATTTTAGTTTGGCTATCCTAAATAACAAAAGGGCTGCTTTCTGAAATCCACATTCTTGTTTGTCAGTTTCCATCCTTGGGCAATTATTTCACACTGAAAATGAGAAGGTAATAATCTAAAGTACTCACAGCCAGTCTTGCCTACAGAGGTGTGAGCAAGGAGGAAGATAGCATGTTGTGATTAGAGAGGGAAGAAACAAACCCCAGTGATTGCAAGGCGTAAGATGGGGTTAACCTCATTATTCTAATGCATAGTTTTCTGCATCTATAGAAATATTTCATTCCAACAAGTTAATTCCTTTAAGTGGTGGGCGCTGAGTGTGGCAGAAACGATTATCTTCCTTAGATTTCTTACCACTTTCTCCCCATCCGGCTGGGGGAAGGATTTCTGCAGCTCACCTCGTGCAATTAGAAACAGCCCCACAGGGCAGAGGTGCAGCCTGCGTTCTGAGATACTCTTCTGCTGCTGAAATAAAAACAGCCTTTGAGAATATTCTCCTGCCAAAATCATTTTAGCATTTCACTGTCACACAGCAGGAGGTCCAGAGAGAGAGAGAGAGAGAGAGAGAGAGAGAGAGAGAGAGAGAGAGAGAGAGAGAGCGAGCACATCCTTTCTGCGCACAACCGGCAAGACCTCATGAGTCTTTCCTGTGTACAAGGAAATTAATTAACTTCCTTTTTTATTTTTGTAAAAGGAGGCCATAAAAACATAGTTCAAGATGTTACATTTTCATAAGGAAGAAGTCTCAATTGTAAATGAGTTCCTCTTTTAAGACAAGGCTGTAATTAGATTGCCCGTGGTGATGATGAATGGGGAGGTTGAAGGGTCTTCGCTTTTTTCTGGGGAAAGAAACATCCTCTAAGGCGGAGGCAAGGGCTGCCTCGGGCGGCCACGCTGGTGCCGGTGCCAAAGACTGTTCTCTCCCATGAAGCTGAAAGAAGAAAGACTGTTTCTAAACCTAGGGAGGAATAACAACAGGAAAGGCAATTTAGAGGGTGAGCCAAGGTGGTTTCCTAAACAGAGGCCAGAGTGCCAACAGGGGGCGCTGTACCTTTCCTTAGCTGATTGATCCCCAGTGCTTTCTGCACAATCTCTTTCAACTTGGATATATTTTCTCTCTTGCAGTTACTGAAAAGAGGGGAAGACTTGGCAGTTTCTACTGCCCCTTCACAAATGCCTCATTTATTTTTATTTCTACACTCCTGTCATGGGCAGAATTGTATATTGTGTGTCCTCCAAGCTTCGTATGTTGAAACCCTAACCCCCAGTACCTGTACCTCAGAATGTGCACAGTCAGAATGTGACTGTATTTGCAGATAGGGTCTTTTTTAAAGAGGTACTTAAGTTCATATGATGCCATTAGGGTTGGGTTGGTTTAATCCAAGGTCTGCAAGAACACAGGCTTTTTTTTTTTTTCTTTTTTGAGATGGAGTCTCACTCTGTCTCCGGACTGGAGTGCAGTGGCGCAATCTCGGCTGACTGCAACCTCCGTCTCCCGGGTTCTAGCGATTCTCCTGCCTCAGCCTCTGGAGCAGCTGGGGTTACAGGAGCGTGCCACCACATCCAGCTAAATTTTTTGTATTTTTAGTAGAGACGGAGTTTCACCATGTTGACCAGGCTGGTCTCAAACTCCTGACCTTAGGTGATCTGGCCACCTCGGCTTCCCAAAGTGCAGAGATTACAGGCGTGAGCCACCACGCCCACCCGAGCACAGGCTTTTTCCGAAGGGGGCTGGTGTCCTTATACGAGGAGAAGATTTGGACACACAGAGGGACACCAAGGGTGTGCATGAGCAGAGGAAACACCATGTGGGGACACAGGGAGAAGGTGGCCATCTGCAAGCCAAGGAAAGAGGTTATCAGGTGAAATCAAACTTGCTGACACCTTGTTCTTACACTTGTAGCTTCCAGAACCATAGGAAAATGCATTTCTGTGTTTCAACCACCCAGTCTGTGGTATTTTGTTATGCTAGCCCAAGCAAACTAATACAATAGCCAAGTATTTTTTTTTCCTCATAATGTGGTCTATGGATCACTTTGATCAGAAAGTGATGAGTGGATTAAAGTACAGATTCCTATCCAGGGGTTTAAATCTCTAGGATCCAGGAATCTGTAGTCTTTCACAAGCACCCCAGGTCATTTTGGTGCACACTGAAAATGGGAAGTTCCTGCAGCATGAATTTGCTGAGAGAAAGGTCCCCTCCGTGGTGACCTGAAGGGGCTGCCCAAAGGCCACACTGCCTGAAACCCCACTGTTAGGAAGGCATTCTTTGAAGTTAAACATTGCCCTCTCCCTGGTGGATCTCTTTTCAGTGCAAATAGCTCCTGGATGGAGGTGACAAATTAAGTCAATAACCTTTGCGTATGAATTCATTTATCAGCTGAATTCCTGTGGGATTGGAAGGATGCCAAACCTCAGAAAAATCTGAGAGTGGCAATGCATGGGGGGCTGGCTGAGAGATGTTGGCATGGTCCACACTGGATGAAGGTGCCACCTTGGCAATCTTGCTCCAGGCTAGCCCCAGTGAGAGCAAGGCAGTTCCTAGATGGGCAGCTCAAAAGCACATAGTTGACTGCTCTCTGACAGGAAGAGAACAAGGGGATGGTATCTAGGCTTTGGGGACAAGACAGCCAACTCTTGGATGTCTACTGTTTTCTCATCTGCTTATTGGAAGCTGAGGGCAAAGTTAGGCCTGCTTCTCTCCCTTCCTGAGAGTTAAGTGTGTAGGGACCAGCTGAGATGATAGAAGAGGGGTGATGGTAGCGAGGAGTAGGTATACACAGGGCTGAGATGCAAAGCATTTTTAACAACTGCTATGCCATAGGCATTGACCCATTAGAACAGAAGCCAGCCAGATGCTGAAGTGGGATCCTGAACATCCTCTTTATGCAGAAGTTAACCTTTCATTCACTGGTTTGTCTGAAGTCTTGGCCAGGAACTTTACCCAACACTCAGGGCATAGGCACAAGTCTGAGGTGGCTCTGTAGTCTCTCTTTGCATTCCCATTGCTTTCATTCTTATTTATTGACTGATGTATTTACAAGGAAGGAGGTGGCATCCTCTCCACCCCTTCCCACTTTGAAGTTCAGGCCCAGTGTACTGCAAGTCAAAGCAATTCACATGTGACTGCAGTGCACCTGTGTCGTCTACTTCCTGCATCTTCCAACAAGTCTGGCAGTATCAGCAAGTGGGCAAGGCCTGCTCTCCTGACTGCTGACAAGTGGCCACCTTAGAGAGGGCTAGCAGAAGGCCAGTGCACTAATGGCCGTCTCAGAAGCCACAGCACTGAAATTAATAATGGGCTGAAACCCAGAGCCCTCTACAGGCTCCCCGCCCCCCAAATCAGAGCCTCAGGGAGGTGCCAACTGCCAGGGAACAATCTAGCCCACTGGGTGCTCCACATGGAGAAATGCTTTCTGGCTTCTCCTTCTCCATGACAAAAGATGAATCTAAGGTGAAGTCTGCAACACACATTGGCCTAGGCTCCCAAACGCTATTCATTAAAGTAGCAGATGGTAGGAGGAGAGCAAGGACCAGTCAGGCCAGAACATTCACTGGCAAGCCACTATTCTTTCTCAAGACAACACCCATTGTAATAGCAGATAGTGTTAGTGCTCCCCCCAACCCCCCTTGGATCCCTGTTGAATCTCTGGCTGCATACTCTGCCCACTTCTCTGTGCTCTTACTTCAAACACCTAGCGCCTATGCTCTGCTTCGGGAGGATAGCCCCCATACTAAAAGTAGGGAGCCACTTTGCACACATGTGCAGGGAACTGGAAATACCTGGGTGACTCTCCATCATTGACTGCTGGAGGCAGATGCATGAAACCCAGCTCTTTTACCCATGGTGGGGCAACTCTGAGGCACAATTTACCCTCCAGAAGTCCCTTGCAGATTGGGCTAAGGTTGCAACTCAGACTCGCCTGAATGCGCCCTTGCCCGGCCCTCCTGAATGCGCCCTTGCCCGACTCGCCTGAATGCGCCCTTGCCCGACTCGCCTGAATGCGCCCTTGCCTGGCTTCTTCCTTTCTCTTTTCCCACTTCCCCTCCTTCTTTTCAGCTCTCCCCTGGGAGGGCTTCTTCACCATTCACTTGCACACAAATCCTCATCTCAGGGTCTGCTTCCAGCAACCCGACCTAGAGTTTGCTTACAAAATTTTAAGTTTTCCTCCTATTAGCATCTCATAAGCAAAATAAATGCTCTGCTTCTACTCTCTCTCCCTCTCTCTCTCACTACCTTCCCCCACCTCCCCACAAGCCAGCTCCTCCTCCAGTCCCCTCTGTTGCCCTTAGAAGGAGCCACCATTTTTTGACACCAAATTTAGAAACATGGGTATCTTTCATTGTCTCTCCCACCTAAGTGTTCTTCCCTACTGCTACCCTACTAGCTTAGGACCCTTTCCTTCTTCTCCAAGACTAATACAGTCATCCCTCAGTATTAGGTGTCCACCTCCTACCTCTCACTGTTCTGAAATACCTCAGACACTGCTGGCAAGTGGATCCTGCCCAGGTTGAATTTCTCCATCACTCCCCAGATTACAAAGTTTTCAGTGACTTCCCAATTCTGGCTCAAGTAAGTGTATCCTTCCATTCTGGGCATTCCAGTCTCTCCTCAACATGCCTCCCAGATGCATTTCCATATTTTTGAGCACCAAGATGGGAAGCCACCCCCTCCATCCAGCACATTCCCTCAAAGTAGGCCTTTTTAATATGTTGAGATCATCATGGTGGTCAAGACCAAGGTGCAAAGATTATGAAGAAGTGTATTAGACAGACGCATTAATTGAGACACACTGGGAATCAGAGAGGGTCTGGAGCCATTTTTATTATTTTTCCTCTGGTTTGAAAATCTAGATTCACTTTTACTTACATGCATTTTTACAAAAGCCATAGAGCGTTTTTGGGTCCTCCTTCGTAACACCTGTTTAGTGGCGTCTTTAATCAGGCTTCTGTCCGGCCTTTAGGACTTCCAGTTCTTCACTGTGCCGTGCAGCTGGACCCCACCAGCAGCCTTCACTTTGGTCAGGACATGTGCTCATATCTCGGAACTTTCATCTGTATCTGGTGATCACAACATGCATCTCTGGGTCAAGGGGCACGGCTATGCCTCTCTGTGTCCCCTACAGCACTTGCCTGTGGGGTTTGTTTTAGGAGACGATTTGCAAGTGTTTGCTGATTAAATCGCTACATTGAAGGAGTAGATCCATGTGCCTGGCACCAAATGGAGCAGGTAGACGATTTTACATGAATATATTATTCAGTCCTCAGAGAACCCCACAAGAAAAGTACCACTATTGTTCCTTTTCTTACAGATGAGGAAACTAAGGCACAGAGAGTAAGCAATGAAGTGAGAACATGAGCCCAGGCAATCTGACTCCTGAACCAAACCTTCTCCCCACTATGTTGGAGCTAAGCTCTATATGCAGCTGACAGTTGATCACTAACAGTTAACAGGAACCATATGGTGACACGAGGCAGTATCAGAAAGTCAAAGGGGAACTAACACAACGATGTAGGGGTAGGCATTCACGTGGGACTGGCAAGCTCGGAAACTTTCTGAGCGTGTGTCTTCCAGCACATCTGTCTGTTTTCTCCTCCTAAAAATCATGTCATCATAGACTGCCTGAACTAGCAGCAAACTTAGCCTAACCACGCTGCAGTACAACGCAGAAGTAAGCCCAGAGAGGTTTAGGAACATCCCCAAGGTCACAGAGCTGGTTGGTGTCTAGTCCTCTAGACCAGCCAGGGTTCTCACCCCATCCCATTCCATCCCCTCTCCGCACCACACCTTTTCTCTCTTTCCCCTCTATACCACACCCTAAAGCTCTCTGGTAGTTGGTGGATGTTGAGGCAGGAAGGGCACCTCCAACTCGATAGCACCAACTGTGGTGGAGTCAGAAATCCTCTGCCTTCTCAGTCAGGCCCCCTTGCTAATTCAATTTCATCAGCATTCCAAGCACCTCTGAAATGTAAAGGCAAGAGGATTGCAAGAAGGGTAGTTGTAAGAGTGATGCAACAGCACTACCTCATTTTTATTGCTACCTTGCCCAAGTTCTATATTAAATTTCTCACTTCCCCTTAACATTAAAACCTAACAGCACAATGGTAAGTGGCTAAGTGCTATGAAATCAAACAAGCCTTGATGTGAAACCCACCTTACCTCTTTCTAGTGGTGTGACCTTGAGAAATTTACTGAAATTCTTTGAGCATCAGTTCCTTCCTCTGTACAGTGAAGCAAATAATGCTCAAGAGTGACTTTGTAGCGTGGGGGGAAGGGTAAATGAAAGAATGAATATAGTGGACTTGGCACAAGGCTGCTGAACACAGTAAAGCTACTGTAACTTGTAGCCATTGTTATTTTTATTAAAGATACACAAGAGATAACACATGTGGCACCCAGTAATCATTAATCCGAAGTCCTCAGCAGGGAAGAACAAATCAGCACATGCATTAATTAGAGCTTCACATAACAGAAAGGATTCAGCTGATGTGTGCCGTACCTCTCCGGAGAGAGGCAGGACCAGACTTGCCATCTCTGGATAGTACCTATCCTCAGACAGTCCCAGGCCACAGAATCCCTCTTCTCCAAACTCATCCCTGATATTGCATCTATAACCCTCATGATTCAGGTTTCCTTAAAGTGAGGTTGAAGGCAGTATGACTGAATCAACAAGAATAGGGGTGGAAAGCTGTGGTGGGAGAGATATGTGATGTTTCAATAACTTGTTGGACCCAGCTAAGAAGGACCACACTTCCATTGCAAATATAGAGAGACATCTGATAAAACATAATGAAAATGTAAATAAGTACACAGTTTAAAAAGGAGGAAGGAAGGAAGGAAGGAAGGAAGGAAGGAAGGAAGGAAGGAAGGAAGGAAGGAAGGAAGGAAGGAAGGGCAGGTGTAAGGGAAGGAGGGAAGGAAGGGGGGATGAAAGGAGAGAGAAAAAGGGGAGAAAGGAAGAAACAAAAAATGGAAGGAATCCCCAGATTTCAAAAGGAATCGTCCATTTCAATCAGCAGCATTTGTTGACTTAAGGCAGAAATGTTAGAGCAAATAACTAGAGAATGGGATTTTAAGTTTTGAAAGCATGACCATAAAGGTGACAGAGCCTAGACTACCAAAGCCCTTAGACATCAGATTGCATGATGCTGTAAGATCAGTCTTTCTAGTGCTAGGCTATGGGGAGAAAGTCCAAAAGGAAGAAGAGAATTTTGTTGCTGGAGGAATCCTTGAGAAAGGGGATTTCTCACTGTACTGTGTCCACCCATCCCTCCAACCCAGCAGACCCAACACCAGATAAGTCTAGGGAACCCAAGTGCTCAAGGCTATTTTTCTTGTCCCATTATCTCATTTGAGTTCACATACAATATGGGCTTAAGAATAAAATAGATCAAATCCTGGGTCTGCCACTTTCTATCTGTATAACATTGGGAGTATTATATGATTGCCGTGTGTTCATTTCTTCAACTATAAAAAATAAAAACAATAAACACTTCACTACCAAATATATAGAAATCCAATTCTCAATCATTCTCAATCCCTGCTGGAATAAGACACCCACACACATGCACACAAATTGTCTCTCTCTCTCTCTCTTTCCCTCGGAATGTATGAGTCAGGAATCTTCTGCTTGCAAGTGACAGATACTCATTTTAAACCAGGAAAAAAGCAAACTGAGAGAGATTTATTTGTCCAAGGAACTGAATTTAACAGGGTTATGTTCTTTGTCCCTTTTCTTAACTTGTCCTTGTTTTCTTTTCCTTGCCCTCATTCTCTCCTACTGAAAACAGCCTCATCCCTGAGCTGGGAAATTACTTGAAGCACCTCAAGTTTCTTTGGATAACTCATCATCTCCAAGAATCATCTCAGATTGTTTCAGCAGGAATATCTCAAGTAAGATATGTTCTGAGAGGCCTGTTTGGGGACATGTGCCTTGCTCTGAATTAATGATTTTGGCCATGGGAATGAACTAATCTGAGTTGGCAAGCCTAGCTCACCTGTTCACCCTTTACATAGGTGTCAGAGGGGAAGAGATGGAATATTATTAGACCCAATTAAACTTTAATTCCGCAAAGGAAAAAAAGGATTACTTTTCCAGAGAAACGAGGAAAAGAGTCTTGGAAAGTAGGACTAACAGAGATACCCACCACATTCTATCCTTTGGCTACCCAGAATCCATATACATTACTTTAAAAATGTCCCCACCTCATTTAATACATCAATCCCACGTACAATAAATGTGTATTTACTACTCTCACAAAGGGAGAGAAACCAAAGTCTTTTCAAGATACTAAGTTCAACTCCAAGTCTTAGATTTCTGTTTCTGGGGACAGATCTGAATGTAGGTTTTTATCTACCCGGTTACCTCCATCTACATCAGGGTTTCTTAACCTTTTCGTACCATAAACTCTTTGGTAGTCTAGTGATGCCTATAGACCCCTTTTCAGAATCATGTATTTAATTGAAGAAAATAAAATATGTTTGAAATGTATTTACTAAAACATTATAAAACAAATTCATGATATAGAGATGTATGTACTTATTGATTGATACATTAAATAGCAAAATCTAGTAGTAAATCCAGTAATACCATAATTTTGAAAGTGATGACCAAGAATGGCATTACGAAATATCTACCACAAGTCTCATATGATATAAAAATATCTACAATTCATTGGTGATCTGTACTGCTGATGCCACCACAGCCTCTTGCCTGCAATGATATTTGAAGGAAATGCTCAACTTTAGTTAGATATTAGTGAAAATAAAGAAGACTCCAAATCTAAATGGTACATTTAACCACCTATAATATTCCCCATATACAGTGGTGAGGGAAAACAATAAAACTACGATATAAACCTTCCTTCTTTTGGGGGAGAAAAGAAAGGAAAATAAAATATAAGGAATTTTGGATCGTAGTCTATGTAATAGACTAATAGACTTTCAGAGGCAGTCAGCAAGACTCCATGCTCTGTGGAGTGAGAGCACAACTTAATCAGAGATACACTCTTTGGGAGAATTTCTTTTGACCATTGTTCTTGCATGTACTAAGGAGGGTACAGGTAACAATTATGTTCTAGAGGGTGCATCCATTTAGCAGCTCAGTGCCTGCCAGCACAGCATTGGGCCTGTGGATGGCCTAGGAACTGAACTGTCATAGACACTTGATTCCCAAATTTTGGGGGATACTTTAGCAATGTAGTAAAAATCTCACTTAGAGGCTAGTCATTAGATTTCTCAACAAGAGAACTGATTAGTAATCAAATCTAGTGTGGGCCTTAGATCCAGGCAAGCAGGTCCGTTGTTCTGATCTTTGTGCCCAAAAGGGCTCTATACTTTAGAATTTCTAAAAATTTTTCTAAATAACCCTTTTGTTCCTGAACTAGCCCACAGAACCATCTGGGCATGGCCTGCCCTCTCCCTAGCCTGGTCCCATATGGGTTCTTGTCACTGGATGCACCTACTTTAATATTTTCTGTGTCTCCTTCCAGTGTTTGGAACCAGGGCTGGCAGTGCTTTCTACCTAGGTGGAGCTTCCTGAGTCCAGACCAGGACCTGGAAGAGCCCTGGTCCCTATTTTACCCTGTTGTGTCACTCTCAAATGATCTGCATCCTCCCTCAATGCCCTAAGAGGGGCTGATCAGACCCTCTGAGAAAATCTGAGGCTCTTGCCTATTGGATTGTCCTGGGCCTAGTTCCAGGACAGTCTGGTAAGCTGATCCTTTCTGTGGGCCAGCACAGTATTTATTTTGCAGGATGACAGACACTGGGCTGCCAGAATGGTGCTGACATACTGGCTGTGACTAACTCTCCTTTACATAGGACACTGGGTGATTTCAGGACTCTGGCTACCAACAGTTCATTGTCAAGGGGCTTGAATGCCAGCAATGTGCCATGAGTGCCAGCCACATGTCAGTTACCATCTATCCTCGTCCTGAACTATAGTGCCACCTTTGTGCTGTGTGCTTCCCACAGCTGGCACCCAGAGTGGTCACTCCACCTCCTCCTTGGGCTTCACATCACTGGTCCTCCAGGGGTGAGCATGTCTATCTCCTCCAAGGGCTTCCTAGACTGTTGCTCTGCCGTGTGAACAGACCTTCCTAATTAATGTTCTTTTTTGCCTCCAATCAATGTAACATCGTACTCTTTTGGACTGGTCTCAAGCCATGCAGGACAAGGATGGACATTCCTTATCCAAATGATACTGCTCTACTCTGTCTGCCCAACGGTTCCTCACCTATCTGCCTCCCTATTGGTGGTGATATATGCAAGGCAAGGGTGGGGGTCATCACTTAAAGAGATTATATTCTAGAAATACAATGATGACAGCCTAAAAAGATCAAGGAGAGACATGAGTGGAATATGTGTTGTTCTATAAACTATAACATTCTAAACAGTATTGTGCGTGTGCGTGTGTGTATGACAGACTCTTGCTCAGTCAACTAGGCTTGAATACAGTGGCACAATCTCGACTCACTGCAACCTCCGCCTCCTAGGTTCAAGCAAATCTCATGCGTCAGCCTACCAAGTAGCTAGGAACCCAGGAAAACACCACCATGCCCACCTAATGTTTTGCATTTTTAGTAGAGATGGGGTTTCACCATGTTGGCCAGGCTGGTCTTGAACTTCTGGCCTCAAGTGATCCACCCACCTTGGCCTCCCAAAGTGTTGGGATAACAGGCATGAGCCACTGCACTCAGCCAAAACAGCAATTTTGACAAGACCACAATTTATTTGCATTTTCTTGCATATTCAGTAAGACTTCTATTTGTGACCATCATCAACAAAGCATAGTTGATGACCTTTGAGAGTCATTGGAAGCCAGTGTTTATGGGTGGCACTACAGATGACATAGCAACATAGATAAGGTATCCAGCTCTGAATAAATGAAGTATGTGGTATGAGGGAACCGAAGAGTCAAGAAGATCTATGGAATTTCAGTATAAGCAGGTTCCAAAGAGCCATGGCATTGTGAGTAATAATAGCACTGCCACCTTTTTCTTGCAGTGAAAGATAAGAAATTATCCAGGAATGACACATTTGGCAATAAAGAACCAAAGAGATGGCTCCTGGACCTGAACAGGAAGAGATGGTGCCAGAATACTGTGAAGAATCTTCACAAGCACTGACTGAACAGTAAACAAATGCATAAGTACCTCTTCTATGCCCATCATTCTGAATTTTCATCGATAAATCACTACACCTCACATAAGCCCACGAGTTTTGTAGCACATTTTAAAAATTAAATTGTTTATATAGCTAGCCCTTGCCCCTTCAAAAAAAATTTGCACAGGGATCTTGCACAACGTAGGGGTGAATCTAATCAAACGTGGAGGTCTTGTTGAGTTATAATGCTTGAACCTAGACCCCGGCCTTGTAATTTTCTTTTTTTCGTAATTGGTCTCAGTGTGTAGCAGGTAACCCTTCATTCTTAGTTTAACAGCTTCTATTTTGGCCCCTGAATTTGGGCAATAAAAAACAACACTCTAGTTGTGAAGCCCAGCTAATTTGCCTCTCGCTTCCAAATTCAAAGCTCCTGTTCAATTTGAGTGAGTGGCTTACTACAATGAGGATAATTATTACCTTTGTCAGGCAAAGAGTACTCATCTGGAGATATTTGGAGCAGCCAAGGAATTCCAATTTCTAACAGACCTTTCTTGCAACTGATTTTATTCCTCACTATACTTCCCTCCTCCCTGCCTTAGTGAACTAAGGTTGGGGCATAAAGTAGGGCTTTTTTAGTCTCACCAAGGCTCTGGATCATGTTTCTCATATATTTGAGGTTGCTGGCCATGAAACCACCTTTGCAAAAATTATTACTGAGGAAATTATAACAGTGAGATAAATCTGACATGGCTGACTCCATCTTGTCTCTTGCTTCACGGGTTGGCTGACTTTGCTCATTCCTGGGTGTGGGCCAAGCTACCTTTAGGAGAAATTTATAGTTTAGATCACAGCCCTTCCCAAAAAGGAAACTGTTCTTGTAAAACTAATGAAAGGCCACCAAGTAAAGATGAAAAGGGGCTTGGATTCTATTAATAAATAATTACCAGCCATTATTCTGGAGGTCATAAGATTTGCAACTTCTCTAATTACTCTTGAAGATAACATCACTATTGTAGAATCTAAGGTTTGCCTTTTGAGATGTCTTTTCAGGTTTCTGCATTTCTGAGAACCAGATGGCTGCACCTGAACCTGCCAAGCAGTCCTGTGGCCCCCTCCCAGGAACTGACTCAGCATGAGAGGACAGCTCTGACTCCCTATAATTTCATCCCTGAGCCAACCAATCAGCACTCCCAATTCACTGGCCCACTACCCACCAAATTATCCTTAAAAACTCTAATCCCCAAGTCTTCTGGGGACTGGTTTGAGTAATAATAAAACTCTGGTCTCCGGTATAGCCAGCTCTGCATAAATGAAACTCCTTATTGCAATCCCCCTGGCTGGATAAATCAACTCTGTCTAGGCAATGGGCAAGGAGAACCCACTGGGTGGTTACAGCCTCATTAGGAAGAGCCTCTCTTAGCAGAGGTATATGCTGCTCCCTATTTGCTTTCAAATGAAACAGGCTTTCTTGTAGGACCTTGAAGAAAAGCTACAAGAAGTAGTTCCAACATTCCATACTTCTAATATTTTCCTACTATGCTAAATAATTCCAGTGTAGGTAGGCATATTGCCTGTATCTGAAGATGCAGGGGATGACAATTTAGCTGCTTTGTTACCTCAAAATGAGGACTTACTTGGTTGGCAAGCAATAGACATTGGTAATGGCTATCTTTTTTTTCCTTTTTTTAAAAAAATTTTACTTTAGGTGCATACTATATCTGGCATTTCTCCCTATGTTATCTCTCCCCACCCTCCCCATCCCCCACTGTCTCTTCCCTACCCCCCCAACTGCCCCCAGTGTGTGATGCTCCTCTCCCTAAGTCCACATGTTCTCATCGTTCAACACCCACTTATGAGTGAGAACATGCGGTGTTTGACTTTCTGCTCTTGTGTCAGTTTGCTGAGAATGATGGTTTCCAGATTCATCCAAGTCCCTACAAAGAACACAAACTCATCGTTTTTTATGGCTGCGTAGTATTCCATGGTGTATATGTACCGTATTTTCTTTGTCCAGTCTATCATCCATAGGCATTTGGGTTGGTTCCAGGTTTTTGCTATTGTACACAGGGCTGCAATGAACATACGTGTGCATATGTCCTTATAGTAGAACGATTTATAGTTCTTTGGGTATATACCCAGTAATGGGATTGCTGGGTCAAATGGAATTTCTATTTCTAGATCCTTGGAAAATTGTCACACTCAGCCAGCATGGTCAGATTCTGGTGAGAGATCTCTTTCTGGCTTGTAGATCCCTGCCTTCTCTCTGAGTTTTTGCATGGTCTTTCCTTGGTTCATGTACTTAAAGAGAGGGGACTCTCACTCTCTCTGTCTCTTCCTCTTCCTATAAGGCCATAAATTCGATCATATTAGAACCCTACCTTCTGTGTGATATCATTTAACCTTAATTATCTCCTAAAAGCCCTATCTCCAAATAGAGTAACATTGGGGGTTAGGGCACTAACATATAAGATTGTGGAGCAGGTAGGGAGAGGACACAATTCAGTCCATAACAGTATTAAAGAAATCCTGGGGAGCTCACTGAACTGAATAATCAACACAATGAAAACTTGGGACCAATGGAAACTATGTCAGCTCTGGGTAGAAATAACAGGAATACACAGTGTATTTTTCATTTAGCTCAAGGTTCAAATTTTCAGGAAGAGAGTATTAATTGTCCAGATTTAGGTCACGTGCCCATCCTGGAACTAATTACTGTCTTCAAAGAAAGGGATGATGTGCTTTGATTGGTCAAGTGCATGCACAGGTGTGGATGAGTTCAGCCTCAACCAAACCATATAGAATAGATTTGCCATAAAACATAGAGGTTCTGTTAGGTGGAGAAGAAGGAAAGGTGGAAATAATAAATAAAGCAAATAAAAAGGCAAAAAGAAGTCCACCACAGAGTGCCAGCATTTTGCACAAAAATTGTTGAAGTATAATATTCTTAGTAGAAAATATTGCTTGGCACAAGGAGAGGAAACGTTGCTGTGCCTTATTAACTTTGTCTTTTCAAGGTGACAATGACATAAGGAATTGAACTGAGAACTTCCAGGCCTTCACACGTCCTTGGCATTTGTTTTCCAGGTAGATTGATTTCCAAAAAATAAAAATAAAAAAGAAGAAGAACAGGAAAGAGAAACTTCCAATGCAAATGATTTGTCATCTCTGAGTTCCCAAATTTGTCTTTTAGGGAATGGCTAAAGGCCAAGTACTAGTTGTCTTACCATAAAACCACAACTAACTACTACAAAAATCCCTATGGATGCAAAAATAGAATTCCAAAATAAGCTGACAATTATTAAGCATTTAATTTCGGCCAGCTCTGGTCGCCACTGTTGAGTGCCTTCCTCAAATCTATTACTGCTTTTTAACGAGATCTTCACATTGCTTGAGTAATTACACTTTCCCCACCTAGATCATGTGACTTAGGGGAAGGCAACTGCTATCCCCAGAAAGAACGATGAATCCTGATTCATATGAATCAAGCACCATAATCCATTCCTCTTTCCCCCTGACTGGTTCACAGACCCAAACTGAAACCAGTCACCATGGAGTATTCCTCTGGCAATTGTAATTGATTTAAAGTTGGCCCAAAGAGATTGAGAGGAAAAATTTGTTTTCATATTTGGGAGTCACTTCTCTCTCTCTTCCACTGGCTATGAATAAGCATCCCACTGCTCCTGTTGCTGCCAGCATCCATCTTGTTTCCATGGGGTCCAGCCTGAAGAAGGCTAAGCCAAGAGAATGTCTGACAGATACGGGCTAGAGCCCTAAATGGGTCATATCGAGAGTTCTCTTTCATCACTGGACTATGTGAGATAACATATTTACTAATTATTTAAGCCATTTTGACTCAGGATCTCTGCCACTTGTAGCCAAAATGAACTTACTAAATACTCTATATACTTTTTATACCATATGACCCTAGAGGAGATAGTATTGTTATCTTTATTTCAGAGGTGAACAACTGAGGCACAGAAATATCAAGTTACTTGCCCAAGGTCACTTAGTTCCTGAACCCAGTCATTTGGCTCCAGATCCCACATTTTAACCAGTAAAACTAAAGCAAAGTGGCTTTGCATTTACCAACATTCCTGGAAAATTAGAGAGAAATGGAAATATTATAAATCAAATTCTAGCTTTCCACTGATTTGTATTAAAACTTCAGTGGTTCTTTGTCTTCACTGACTGACCTTCAATTGCCAGGGGGTATAAACTTCTTAGATCCTGCATCTCTTGGTAAGTAAATGGCTAATACTCTGTAAGCAAATATATCACCAGAGAATGTTCCCAAACTTCAAAAAGTCAACAGCATGTTAAGATGTAGTTTTCTCAAGAACAGGATGCATCTGCTGGGGAAGATAGGGATAGGAAGTTCAAAATCTCAAATTGACCAGTGATTCAAAAACAAGAAGTCAGATGGCTGGCATTTAAGTTGAAAAGGAAATGAAGAAAGTAGGTGCTTTCTCCTTGTCCTCTATCTTATAGGCTTGCACTCAACAGAAAAAAACATATTTGCTTACAGTGCAAGCCTTAAAATCTCATGCACCTGTGTTTAAATTACCACTCTGACATTTCCTAGCTCTATGAATCTGGTCAAAGTAATCAACCTCTCTATGAATCAGTTTCTATATCTTTCAAATGGGAATAAATATAGTAGGACCTACCAACTAGGGTTATAAAGCAGTCAGCTATTATGACATGTTCTCATACTCGATGCAAACGAAATAACTATCGAAACTCACATTTCTTGGTTTGCAGGTGTGTGGATCAGTTGACCTCAGTACAGCTTTCCTGGGTGGCTCACCTTTAAGCTGGAGGTCCAGCTACACTTAGCTCCAAGCTATAGAGAAACACTCAGGTTCACTCCATGTGTTTCTATTCTGGGGCCAGGATAAAGGAGCAGCAGTTATAAGGTGTGTGTTGGGGGAAGTTTTTTTGGCAATGGCAAGAGCAAAAGAGGGCAAGCCTCAATAAAACCTTGCACTCATCCTTCGAGCCTGTATGTGATCTGATTCTTCTGAGACACTGTGCAAGAGCTTGGGATACAGAAGGCTGCCACACTGGCCCTCTGCAGAGGGTCTATTGAGCAGATTGAGACTCAAGCCATCCGCAGATGGCAAAGCTGAAAGAGCTTAGTAACACAGGGTTGCAGGCACTTACCCCTAGACACCACCATGAGGCTGAAAGCCCAAACCACTCCTCTGGCCTCTGCAGCTGCCTGTGTGCATGATCCCCCTAGGGGTTTGAGCTGCAGGAAGACTTAACAGGTGAGCCACACCTCTGTCACATGTCCTGCAAGGGGAAATCAGGGAACTCTCCCATTTCATTATAAAGTCACATGGCAAAAGGCATGGCAGTAGAAAGGGTAGAAGAATTGAGATCAACAATGCCACAGCAACAAGTTCTTAGAACTATGACAAACTCAGAAAATGGAGGTGATTGTTCTGGATTGCTGTGGAATCGTATCGGAGGCCCAGAGATGTTTCTATTCTCCATGGTGGATGTATAGAGCAATGATGAAAAAACCCTTGCCAATTCAGATTTTTAAAAAAAAGAAATGCTTCTCAATAGCATTTATTTAAATGTAGCTCCATTTATTTATGTCTTGGAAGATATATATTCTTACAACTTATTTTACCTACTAATCATTGAGGAAATTATAGAATCATGTCAGTGAGAAAATTGGTACTGATTTCTGGCAACTTTAACATTGATATCTTGACAATTTGAGAAGAATCAACTGTGAAGGAGCTATCCTTTCTTCCTGGTATTGTGTTAAGTGGTGGGCCTGTCTTGAAGCTTAGGTGGGCAGTACTTAGTCTGTAGGTTGAAAGTTAATTCATTCATTAGTTCTCCACCTTATCATATTGGCCACAATATGACAACAGTCCTCAGTCATTCTCTCCCCACAAGGAAGTCCCCTGGGTAGCCGTCAAATTTGCGTAGATTTGGGACAAGCCACATATAAGCCTAAGTGTTCTCTAAGGCCGGTGAGGTTTGTTCTAGGATTTCCTCCCTTCCTCAGTCTACCCCTTCCACAATCCCCTCCTGGCCCCCACCTCAGGCAAAGCTCACAAACTGTTCTTTTAATGTTTTCCTCCCTGAAGGGGCCACTACTATCTGGGTTCATATCAAATACCTCCACGGGAGGAAATGATTTTCCCCTTTAAAAGATAAATATAAAAACACAAAGCTTAGGGGAAATTCCACCTAAATAAGTCACAGAGTTCAGCTGTTTGCAGACAGGAAAGTTAAAGCTAAGGTAAATGGCAGAAATAGTATAACTCTATGTTACAGTCATGGTCCGGCACTGGTTTGTTGGGCCTGTTGAGGAAAGTCTTTATCCACTTACCTTAGAGCTTGGCAGACCTCATTTTTCAGCCCTGTGGTGATGATGAGTGTGGATGGATTTTGGATTCCCTTTACAGATGTAAGATTCTTGATAAAAGTTCAATAAAATGTCCTTATAGAGCCAGCTCATGATACATTTATAATCTGTATTATACCAAATGCACTGAGACATTTGATAAATGTCAAATACCAAGAGTTGGACTTGTTCAAGGCCAGCTTTGGAAGCAACACAAATTGGAAACTGAGGGCTTGTAGGTGATTGCTCTTCCTTCACTATCAGTTCTGAGAGGAGACACTTGAAGATGGAGGAAGAGCTAGGCTGAAAGACCAGTACTTTTTAACCATGTAATGCACTGATGGCTGCAGAGGGGTGGTGCATGTTTAAATCTCTAACCCACGTCCAAACAGTGCCCCAAGCAGACTGGCCTCTTCAAAGAGACTTTGCAGAACACTTCAGGGGAAAAAGGGACCAAGCCCAGAAGGCACCAAAAGCACAGTCCATTATGTCTTATGCAGAATGGGGTTCTGGGATCAGGCCCTAACCCATTCCACTCTTGCTGAGCCACCTACTTCCTCAAGGGTGCCCATCTACCCAGCTCCCTGCCCCATTTTCACATAGCCAGCAAGTGACAGGACAGGGGTTGGAGCTATGGTGACTGACCTTGCCCCTAAACAAGCTTATATCATTTCCAGTATACCTTCAGAATAGATTCAAACTTGCTACCTCCTGGACAGAGAGTGCAGACAGGAGGAAGGAGAGGGGCTGTTCCCAGTTTCCACTCTAAGATATCTGCTGATTCTTCTTCTAAGTGATAATGCTGGTGGTAGTGATTTGAACCAAAAAATAACTGTCTCCCCACATTCACCTACTATGTTTAGGAATTGCTTTATCTCCATTTGAGGCCTGACACTCTAACATAACTTCACTGTGAAATGCATTTAACAATCACACAATAAGAAAGACACCCATTGAGCAAAGTTGGGGGTGGTAATTTTCTTACAAGTGTAATTGCATGCACTATAGGCCACACAGATTTGTTATGGCAAGCATCTTACTCTCCAGCTTCTTGTTTGCTCCAGTTGTGCTCTTCAAGCATGAAAAACAAAATATCAACAAGCAGGCATGGATCCTTCTGCAGCATGAGTGAGTTCAGAGGCACTTCAAAGTTGATGCAAGTGAAATTCTTCTGTAAGAGGATGATAAATGGGGAAAAACATTGGTTTTCCTATAGATCAAGGCATCCAACTATAAAGAAGAAATTTGGAAATGCTAATTGTGGTAATGGGTAATGAAGAGACCACTAAGTGTATAAGATGAGCAAAGAGAAATGGAAAGCTGGAATGAAAACCAAAAGGATGTGAATGAAAAACACCACACTATATGATGGCAACACCCACCCACCAGAACAGGTAAAATGTACAAGACAATATCAACTATTGGAGGGGAGGAAAGCAGAGCTGTCATGCATTGCAGATAGAAGGGTAAACTAGTAGAGTCCCTTTCAAATGCTATTTACCTGTATCTACTAGAACTGACATATGCCTAACTTGTGATTCAGCAATTCTATTCAAACATATATACCATCAGGAATACATGCATAAGTTCAAAGTTCACTAAAATACATATACTTGAATATCTATCAAAGTACTATTCATATTAGCATCAACTAGGCAACTATCCAAATGCCATCAACAATATAGTGGATAATTAAATGATGGTAGATTCACCAAATGGAATACTAGACAGTAATGAAATTGAACAAGGTACAACTACATATTATAATAGGAAGGAATCTCACAAGCATTGCATTAAGCGAAAGAAGCCAGCCACAAGAGTTCATATTGTATGATTTCATTTGTTTCATTTGGATGGTGTTATGGGTTGAATTGTGTCCCCCCCGCCAAAAAATGTTAAAGTCCTAACCCCCAGAACTTTAGAATGGAAACTTATTTGGAAATAGGGTAGTAACAAGCTACAATGAGATTGTACTGGAGTAGGATGGGCCCTTAATCTAATATGACTGTTGTTCTAATGAGTAGAGACACAGAGATACAGACATACAGGGAATAAGGCCATGTGATGACAAAGGCAGAGGTCAAAGTGCTGCAGCTGGAAGCCTAGGAACACCAAGAATTTCTGGCAACTACCAGAAGCGAGGCAGAGATAAGGAAGAATTGTCCCCCACAGGTTTCAGAGGAGGATGGCTCTGCTGACACCTTGATTTTGTAATCCTAGCCTTCAGAACTGTAAGACAATAAATTTCTATTGTTTTATATCACCCAGTTTGTGGTACCTTATTGCAGTAACTGGGAAACTCATAGAGATGACAAAACCAATCTACACTGTTAAAAGTTAGGAGATAGTTACCCTTGGTGGCAGGGTGGTCTGGAAAGGGGAATGAGGGGGGAATCTGTGTACTTTTCCCTACATGTGTTGTAGTTTGATTAAAAGTTAACACACACAAGCACAAACACACACACATTTAGGGACTTCTGGGTTATAGGTGGGGAGGCCAGATTCCTTAAGAAGGGGACCTGCATGCACCATGCAGAGAAATCTGTGAAGTATACTCAAAATTAATATCCAAAACCCATTATGTGCCAAGCACTATGCTAGGTAACAGAATGATCAGCTAATTTCTTCCCAGAACCCCCATGTAGTGTGTAACCTGGAGTTCCTCTATTCTCCATTAGGAGGGTCTCATGATTTTTGGACATCCTTTTGCCTTTCCAGACATCCATCTATCAGCGATTTCTTCTTAAACCAGTGGGGCAGCGTTAGGTGGTAGTTGTGCAGGATCTGGGCACAGCCTGCTTGGAGTCACATCCTGCTTGGGAGTCACATCCTGGCTTTGCCACTTTCTACACTTTCTAGCTGTGTAACTTTAAGTAAACTACTTAACCTCTCTGAGACTTGGTTTCCTCATCTAAAAATAGGTATAATACTGGTAACTCATAGGATGATTGCCAAGATTAAGTAAGTTAAAATATGTAAAGAACTCCAGTCAATAAATGTTGGCTGTCATGGCATTGTAACTCTGTGACAGTGCCTTTAGCACTAGATGATAGACATCATCACTGTTCACCAATGTCCAGTCTCCCTCTACTTCCAGAAATATGAGGGATTTTACCTTTCTGTCTGTTTTTTTACTGAGAAACAATTTACATATAGTAAAATGCACAGGTATTGTTATGTGTTAAAGTGTATCCTCCCAAAAATTCATATGTTGAAACCTTATCACCCAGCACCTTAGAATGTGACTGTATTTGGAGATAAGGTGTTCACAGAGGTCATGAAGTTAAAATGAGATTGTTAGGGTGGACCCTAATTCAATATTGCCAGTGTACTTATAAGAAGAGGATATCTGAACACAGACAATACATAGAGAGAAAACCATGTGAGGACACAGCAAGAAGACAGATGTCTGCAAGCCAAGGGGAGAAGCTTCAGGAGAAACCAACCCTGTCAACGCCTTGATCTCGGACTTGCCTCCAAAACCAAAAGAAAATAAATCTCTGTTGTTTAAACCTCCCAGTCTGTGGTATCTTGTTATGGCAGTCCTAGCAAGCTAATACAGTTATTACATGTTCAGTTTGATGAATTTTATGAAGATCTAGAACATTTCCACAACACTAGAAAGGTATTACATGTACCTTTTAAATCAATGCCTCACAGCCCTGTAAGCAATCACCTTCTACCTTCATTTACCATAGAGTAGTTTTGCTGCTTCTAGAACTTCATAAAAATGGAATTAAACAGTACATTATACAGTACATACATTTGTGTGTCTTCTATTGCACAACGAATATTTTTGAGATTCATCCATGTTATTGCATGTATCATTAGTTTATTCTTTTTTATTTTTCAATACATTTCATTGTACAAAGATACCATAATTCGTTAATCCATTGCCCTGTTGCTGGACATTTAGGTTGTTTCTTGTTTGTGGCTATCACAAATAAGGCTGCTATGAACATTCATGTGCAAGTCTTATTGTGAACCTGTATTTTCATTTCTCCTAGGTAAATATTTGAAAATGGAATTGCTAGGTCATAGGATTAGATGTATGATTTTAAGAAACTGCCAGTTTTCCTAAGTGGTTGTACCATTTTCAACTCCTACTAGCAGTGCATGAGTTCTGACTGGTCTACAGCCTCATCAATATTCACAGTTGTCAGTCCTTTCTTATTCTAGCCATTCCAATGTATGTGAAATTCTTGTTTAGATTTGTTTGTAATTTCTGAGCATAAGCTGGCTGAAAACCTACTAGAGAGACAAGTTCACAAGTCAGTTTATGTAAAAACAAACAAATAGCAATAAGGATTACCTTAAACTCTGTGTTATCCACGAAAGGAGTATCCCATTGGTGAATAATTCCTGAGGCTTGACAGTCCTCATGGGAACCCCTGCAGTGCTCAGGTCCTTACCTGCAGGGCCAGGCCAGTAAAGATCTTAGGAAGGCACTGACTGGGCGGGGCGGGGGTGGCGGGGGGGGGGGGGGGGGGCGGTATGAATCTGCAAGTCTGAGAATGTGGGTGGCTTGAAATTGCAGAGACAAATATCAATCCATATCAATCAATATTTATTGCTGAGTAAATACCTACAGTATGCAAGGTGTTCCCAGAGGACTCAAGAAGGGAGTAGACCAGACTGAAAGATTTACTCTTCTTGATTTTGCATTATCTGTGCCTCCAGCCCCTTCCATTAGCATGAATAATTAACAGCTGACAGAGCTCTCCACCACAGTAAGAGCTGGCTTAGGATTCAGAGATTGTCATGTACCAAGAAAGAGAAAAGGCATTGAACAGATGATCAGGATGACAATGGTGGTAAGGAGGAGGAAGATGAAGCATAGGAAGCACATGAAACATATTACAAATGCCATAGTCCCTTAGTTTCTGTTTGTCTTATAATATTGCCATTAAGTGCACATATAATGCAAGGCTGCTAAGAGAGAAAAACCTTTCAAACCCTTTCCACCCTTTCTCACTCCCCTCCCCGGAGAGTAGTTGAAGTTAACAGTTGAAGTGTATTCTTTCAGACCTTCTAGAAAAGTGTTTGTACACATAAATGGACATAGATAGGTTTCATTTTTATATATAAATGGTATTCTATTGTATGTTTTATACAAATTACTATATCTATATTATATCTCTATTATTATATATTTCCCAATCAGTATATATCAAGGACTCTGTTATTCAGACATGCAATAATCTACTTAACCTCTCCCCTTTAGAAGAGCATTTAGGTCAACTGCACTTTTCACTATATAGGTATATATACAGTTGACCCTTGAACAATGTGGGGGTTAGGGGCACCAACGTCCCACATAGTAAAAAAAACCATGCATAACTTTTGACTCTTCAAAAACTTTACTAATAGTCTACTGCTGACCAAAACCCTTACTGATAGCAGTCGTTTAAAACATATTTTGTGTGGTATATGTTCTATATACTGTATTCTTACAATAAAGTAAGCTAGAGAAAAAAATATTAAGAAAATCTTAAGGAAGCAAAAATATATTTACTATTAATCAAGTGGAAGTGGGTCATCATAAAGGGATTCATCCTCATTGCCTTCACATTGAGCAGGCTAAGGAGGAGGCGGAAGAGGAAGAAACAGTCTTGCTGTCTCAGAGGTGAGAGGTAGAAGAAAATCCACATATAAGTGGACCTGCACAGTTCAAACCTGTGGTGCTCAAGGTCAGCTCTGTATCTATCTTTGGGTACATGTGCAACAGGATAGAGCTTCTAGAGGCTGGCTTGGAAGGGGGCTTGCAAAATCAAGGCTTTGATCATTTAAAATGTTGTTAGAAGCTGCCAAATTGCCCTCTAAAATGTCTTTTGCAATTAAAACTCCCACCAAGGTACACGACAGTGCCCATTTCCCTCCCACTCTCCCCAACACTGGATATTATCAATCCCTTTAATGTTTGCCAACCTAGTAGATGAAAAATGGCCTCTCATTTCTGTTTATAATTGCATAGTACTGATTTCTAATGAGGCTGAATATCTCTTTATATTTTATATAACTGCCATCAAATCTGTCAGTAGGAAAACTGATTGTACTGTAGAATTTTTTTTAACAGAAGGAAGTGGGAAAGTGAAAAATGTCCCTCGTGGCCCAGTCATCTGGTTCATGGTGTGTGGTGCTGAAATCCAGCCAGAATGAAGTTGCTCAAACCTCTGGCACTATCTTGGGAAGGTGGATTTGTTCAGTTGTGTTCAGACCCAAGTAATTAGCTGATCATTTGGGCATTTAGTTGCAACATTCTGCCAAGATGCTGTTCACTCTAAACTCCCAATGAGCAAAGGATACACTTTGGTCCAGCTTCTCTTCTGATTATCTCCTCAGTCCTTGAAGGAACTCCCTCTTCTGTAAGGACCATACTCTGGGTTCACTAAGACGATGAAGATGAATGAGGACTATCAGCTCAATTTCTGGCTCCAAACCCAGTTCTCAGGCATTGCTAAGAAGAACACTTGTGGGAAAACAAACTAAACAGTGTTTCTAGGGCTGTGTAAACAACGTGAAGCTGAAACTCCACTTCCCCAATTCAGGCCCCAGCCCCTCTCATTGGCCTCTCTAATTCCCCCATCCTTCTTTCTTCTACAATGAAAAAGACCTTTCCAAACCTCCAATCTAATCACAGTGCTCCAATAATAGTAATAGTTTGTCACAATCGAGCACTTAAGTGTTGCCTGGCACTGCGCTAAGCATTTTACTAGCATTACTGTCAATTAGACTATAAATCCATTGCTTAAACACCCCAAACGCTGCCCTCTTGCTGTGGCTCACACACAACCAGTCTGCTCCCACCTCTAAGCCTTGCTGTTTCCTTTGCCTGGAATGTTCTCCCCCGGATCCAATACATGGCTCACTCTCTCACTTCATTGGGACCTCTCTCAGAAATGTCTTCCCTGACTTTCTTTCCTAAAATAACATTCTTTATTATTCTTTGTTCCCTACCCTGCTCTATTTTCTTCATGGTACCTTTCACAGTATGTTATTTCATTACACACTTATAAGTTCATTGGTGTCTCTTACACTTGACTCTGAGTTCATCGAGAGCAGGAACTTTGTTCATGGCTAAATCTCCTTTGGTTAGAATAGTGCCTGGTATGTACGTGGTTGTTGTTCAGTGAATCTTTGCTAACGTCATGCATTTTGAGAGCAATTTGGCAATATCTTAAAGAATTGGTATGCAGATGCCCTAAGACCCAGCAGCTCCGTCCCTGGGATTATGGCCGAGAAAAGTTCATGCACAGGTATGTAAAGGGATGTGGATGTTCTTGTGAGGCAAGAGATTTAGAAGCAACCTAGATGTCCATGATTAGGGGAACCAATGAACAAACTGAGGTTCATGTATACCCTAGAACACTATGCTGCAGTTAGAAGAAAAAAACGAAATATATGTACACCAACACGTGTAGATCCTGGAAAAGAGTATCGGTATTTACAGCATAATACCACTTATGTAAATGAAAAACACATGTGCATAAAACAATATGTATTACACAAATACAAAAGAATATTTAAAGATATCACTTATGCACCTTTAAGAGGGTGCCCACGGGGAAAGGAAATGGACCTGGAAAATTGAAGATTTACAGGGAAAGAGAAAGAAAGGAAAATGGGGAACTCTCTTAACTTCAGGTTAAAAAGGAGGGAAAATTAAAATAAAATGTCCTTTCCCCTTTTACCACCTGACATGTTCCATTTATTCTTTAAACTTAGGTCAGACATCATTTCTGTTTTGAAGCTTTACTTGATTTTTCACCATAGGATTAATTCCTCCTTCATTTAATTTCTGTAGCATTTTAATAATACTTTTGTTTTAGCATTTATAACCTCATATAATAGCTATTTGCTTACACATCTGCCTTCATTATCAGGAAGGAGATAACTGATGTGACTTGTTAGTTCTTGTTCCTCGGGAGCCTAGAATTGGCAATGAAAAAGTTAATGGAGTTGAAGCAAGCATTTTTACAGAACCTCAAGTATTACTTTAGTTTGAACTTAATCTGCAAATTGAGTGGTTTCAGAATCAGCCAGTGTCTGATTGGATGGAAATAGAATTTCTGGATCTTGGTTTGGACTCCAAAGTCAGAGGCATTTGTTTATCATAGGTGGAGAATAAAGGAGTATGGTGCAGCCAGTGTGGCCAGGGGCACTTCCTAAATAAGTAGTCCCATCACCTAACAGAACGGAGAGATAAGGAGAGGGTAGAAGCAGGCTATGTACCCACTCGTTGGACTAGGATAAATTTGGGGGTGTTGGTTCAGCTGTAGGTGCTGAGATTTCTCCTGGAAGTAGAATCTGGCATCAGAAATTACAGTCACTTCTGGTCTTCATCCAGAAGCTCATGGTGAATTAGACATGGAATTCCAGGCAAACAGGATATGGTGCCAGGATATGAGATCAGCCCCCCTGACCCTGGCAGGACTTTAGTTCCTGGTAGGAGTGATGGTATTGATTCTTATACTTACTAACTAGGCAGACTACTGCATGCAACTTGCCCTGTCCAAGCACCTACCTGGAGCCACACATTCTGCTGAATGAACAAAGGAAAGGGAACAGGGACCACAAGAGAAGCCTAGGCATGAGAATTAGGGGATGTGGTATTGAGGCTGGGGGAGTCACACTTGGGACTATGGCCCACATACAGTCAGGATCCTAGCTGCAGGGAAGTCAATGCTGAGACTCCAGTCTCTGTAGCTGGAGCTGTTACACCTAAACTGTGGTTTCTATCTTTGAAAACGGAGACACAGGTGACCCTGTTTCCGTAATATGAAGATTCCTCTTATTGTTGTTCTGGTCTTCTTCTGCCATATTTAAATGGAAATTATATTTCTGCTCCAGTTAGCAACAGTTTATGCTTTCCAGGCGAGTAAACATATTCCTCTGTGGGAGTAAAAGAAACATCCAAGTTGACTCCCACAGTTGGTTCTGGCTGCCCTCACATTTACCCAGGGCACCCTCTCCTAGCTACCCAACCCCAGTTCCTTTGATTTAATACAGCCCCAAATCTGACAATAGCCATTCTCACACCTGCAAGGCTCAGTTTCTCATTAAGCAATGTGGAAAAGGTCAATAGATACAGCATTTCCCTAAGGCAGTGCTTTCTAGCCCTTTTCATATTATGGGACCCAAGAAAATGTATAATATTTCTTTGACGCACTGGGGCAAATGAAAAAGATGCTCTTGGCCAGAAACAATTGAAAGAGGGTTTTCTGCCCTCCAAGTTCCAGGCAGTGGCTCCAAGGGCTGTAAAGATCAGTACTGCCCCAGCAAATCTGTAATCTATGTGGCATGCCAGTTGTATTAACTGTATTAACAACTATTTTGAATTTATTCCATAGAAAGTCACAACATATTGCAGGACAAAAGCACAGGTGGTTCTTATCAGAAGCCACAGGCTCCCACCTGGATCCTAGTTTTGAAACTTATTAAGTCTTCTTAAGAATAATAATTCAATTTTAAAATTTATTTTTAAAAATTGCTTATTTTTAAATTGACACATAATTATATATATTTATGGGGGTATAGTGTGATGTTTCAATACATGCAGTGTGCAATGAGTAATTCAGGGTAATTAGCATTTCCATCACCACAAACAGTTGTCATTTTTTTCTGTTGGGAGCATTCAATATCCTCTCTTGATCTAAAAATGTATAATAAATTATTGTTAACTATAGTCATCCTACAGTGCTGTAAAACACGAGAACTTATTCCTCCTATCTAGCTGTAAGTTTATATTCTTGAACCAACCTCTTTCTATTCCTCCCTCTCTCCTCTTCACCACCTCTGGTAACCATTATTCTACTGTCTACTTCTATAAGATCAACTTTAGCTCCCACAAATGTAGTTGTCTATCTGTGTCTGACTTATTTCACTTAATGTAACATCCTACAAGCTCATCCATTTTGCTGTGAATGACAGGATTTTATCCATTTTTATGGCTGAACAGTATTCTATTATGTATATGTACCACATATTCTTTATCCATTCATCTGTTGCTGCATACCTAGGTTGATTCCATATCTTGGCTATTGTGAATAGAGCTGCAATAAACAAGACATGCAGATATTTCCTAGATGTGCTGATTTCTAATTTAAATAGAATAAAATTCACTCATTTAAGTGAGCAATTCTATTAATTTTAGCATATTTACAGAGTTGTGCAACCATCACCACAATCTAATTTTACAACATTTCCCGTCATTCCCCAAATAACTTATTTTTAATGTACTCCTGCTTGTGAGGTATCTCAGCCACTAACAAAGTACCATCTTAACCTGGCCCCTTCCTCCAGGCATTTCTGGGAGTGCACAGAGTGTTCCCAGATGTGTGTGAACATGTCTGCTCCCCTCAAACTGCAAAATTTTTGCCAGGTATTGACACCAATACGTACTATCCTCAAAGTGCTAAAGCTAAAATAGGATCTGTAGCAAAGCCTGCATGGGCAGAAGGAGGCCTCTTTATAGTTTGTTTAATTATCGTTAAAGGGATCCTAAAGCTGCATTTTTCATTAGCTCTTTATCGAATACCTACTATGTGCCAGGTTCTGTGCTAGTACTGGAGACTCAAAGCCCAAGTGGAATCAATGCACAGGAAAGTTCCCTGGTTTCTATTGCAAACCAAGTTTTGGAATTCCTCCTCACTTTGTCACTAGCTATGCTTGGGTTTGTTTGATACCCAGTGAGGTGCACACAAAGATCCTGCTTTCATTCATGTTTTCACCACTCAGAATTGGCTATTATTTGTTCTTATGATTTTGGCATCATCTTTTCAAAAATATTAAATAAATAAAACAGTACAGAAAGATAAAATCCTGTTTTCTCTCCTACCTCTCAACGAAAATCATGAATTTGTTAAATATCATTCCAGTGTATTTTTTGCACCCATCGTGTGTGCTGTCAGTACTTCCTCTAGACCTAGTATATTTTTTACTATCCCCTTCCTGGCCTGTGTGGGTCTTGTTTCTTATGACCCACAGTAAAGACTCTGAAGATTGCCCAGGGGTTCCTGGAGCTTCTTTGCTTGCTGTCACAGGGAGTCAAAAGTGCCTGGGAAATTATATCTTCCAAGAGGACCCTTATCAATGACTAATGATACGAAAGAAGAAAAACTCAAAGCTCCACTTCTGGATCAGCTGAGACTGCGAGGACGTTGCCTGAAATCAACTCTTGCTTGGCTTCTCCCCTTTGTCTATTCAGCTTCCCTGCTCCCTCACTGGCTTCCAGGGAGACCACTTTTTTCATAAATACTGCAACATTCTTAGAGTACAGCATATTAAAATAGCCTCATTTCACACATGTGTATGTATTTCTGAAGAAAAATGATATTGTCTCTAAGGTATAAACTTAGAACAATTGTTGTGTCACGGAGCATCCATAGTTTCCATTTTACCAGGTGTTCCCCAAAGTGCTTTCTCTAATTCATGGTTCTACCAGCTGTGACTGGGAATCTCTGTTTCCCTACATTATTGAAAGCCTGTGATATTGTCAATCTGGTTGCTAAGAAGTGGTACCTCATTATTTTACTTTGTCATCTTAGCATATATTTTTTGCCTTTTTAGTTTTTGTATTCTGTGCCTTGCCTATTCATACCATTTGCCCATTCTTCCATTGTGTCATCTTCCTTTTACCATTTGATTTGTAGGACTTCTAGTGTGTTCTAGGTGCTTTGTCTGTTACAAAATTTGAAAACTCTGTATTGTTTCAAAATAGAAATACAATTTAGAGGTTATAAAATAACATGTTTATTTTAAAATTTAAATAATGCATAAGAGAAAAAGTATAAAGCAAAACTTGCCTTTAATAATCTTCAGTATGTTCTCAGGCTTCACCCCCACCCAATGATGATGAAAATAACTACTGTTAACAGGTAGGTATATATCGTTCCAGAATGTATAATGCATATGTAAATACATAGAAATATATTTACATAAATTATTTTATTAATTATTATTAAACATCTGTCATGAGTCAAGTTTGAGTGATAACAGAATATGCAAATCATTCAAAATATACAACAGATAGCAAAACACTCTCTAACTAGCTTTTATCAATGCTCAGTTTATTGTGGATATTTACCTATGCGAAAAACATAAAATTTCTCTGACTCAGAGTAATATTCCTTTGAAAAGCTCCATCATATTTTATTAAACTAATCTGCCAACAAACCTTTTGGCTGTTTCCACCTTTACATCTCATAAATCCTCCTCCAGTGAACAACTTTGGACATATGTCTGTCTTCTTGCAGTTGTCCGAATCTTTCCTTAAAACACATGTCTGCAAGTGGAATTTCTGGATCAAGAAATGCCCATTTAAAATTTTTTATACATGTTGCCAGATTTCCCTCCAGAAATTTTGTGCTTACACCTTCACCAACAGTATGCAAGTACCGAATGTCCCTTTCCTCTACCATCAAATGCCTCTTTAAAATAAAATCCTTGAAAACTATTTCTAGAACCCCAAATATAGTCAATAGTATTTCCTTTCTTTACAAATTTTGAATAAATAACATAGATAAGAGCAGCTTTAGTGAGTGTTTACAACTCTCATTTAACAAGGTATTTTAGTTCTTTTATTAATCACTGAATCCTCTCTATGAAACTATTTATTACAAAGTGAAAAACATTTGAAGGAAGGCATCTGATTCAAAAACTCACTCAAAGGCATTTAAATTTCAAGTATTAGAAAGACTTCTTCCTGAAGTATCTTTCCCTTGGTATATCCATAGCAAGGACCTCTGTTACTCATTGCAAGGCTTCCTAGCCCACCTATACCTCCTATGGGTTTTTTAGCTACATGTGTTTCTGTGGCATACAGAAATATACCATTTGCCTTGATGAAAGCTCCCCCTTAGACACATACACTAAGTTGCACTTGTTTACTAAAATCTGGAACCAGAAAGAAAAAAATTAACAGGTGGAAGTAGAATGTGAACACCTGGATTTTCACACCAGAATTCTGAAGTCACTTAGTGTCTCTAAACTAAAGCACTGACCTGTATCTACCCCACCTCTTGAATTAAGGTCCAGAGAGACTTTGCTTAACCAGCAGTCAGTAAAAGCAACAGAAAAGAAATAAACAATGCAAGAATATGAGGGTGCTGATTTCCTAATGTGGCAACAAATTCTAACAAGAATTTGTTAGAATTCTTTGTCAACAAGATCTTGATATTATCCACATGGGTGATTTCCATTTGCCTCTCTGTGTGGTCTTTCTATTATGCCTCCAGCTCTGCTTGACTAAAGATGTAGCCAAAATGACGAGGTGAAGCCAGGTAGCAACAGAGCTCTGATATCATAAAATAGAGTAAAGAAATGCCTGGGTAGTGTTAACATCCAAAGATATCTTTGTTTATTTTGGTATTAGCATGTGTACTTTATTGATAGGTATTTTAGAAAAGGATTCATTTCAGGAAACAGAAACCCCCATATTATGCAAAAAAAAAGGGAATTTAATGCAGAAAACCGGGGGCTTATGATATCATAAGAAGGCATGAAAGAGTGGTTTCTAAGCTGCATTTCCATGAATGATTCATGAAACAATAGAGTACCCACCAGAGCAGCACTACCTCTGAGGCCACCACCAGAATACTGAGTCCCAGGACATAGCATTGGATTGTGATCCAGGAATCAGGAAACCAGAATAAAACAGAGGCCATTTTCCTTAAACCCATTGCCACAAGTGCCTCTGGAGAAGAAGCATGGAGAATGGTCATGGGAACCTTACATGTTTACAAATGTCCTTTATGCAAAAAAGCCAAAGGACAGGACTATGATCTCTGTCTCACTTCTACTTTCCAAAACTCACATAAATTGAGTAACTCAGCAGATCCTAAAATTTACATCAAGAATTCAAACTGCCAAGAGCAGTAGTAGATTTCTGTTGCTATAAAAGAATGCTTGAGACTGGATAATGTATAAAGAAAAGAGGTTTCTTTGGCTCATGGTTCAACAGGCTGTACAAGAAACATGACACCACCATTTGCATCTGGTGAGAACCTCAGGAAGCTTCCACTCATGGCAGAAGGCTAAAGTGAGCCTGCCACAAAGCAAGAACAGAAAATGAGAGAGAGGATGGAGGTGTCAGGTTCTTTTTAAACAATCATTTATCATGGGAACTAATAAAATGAGAACTCACTCATTATTGTGAGCATGGAACCAAGTCATAGAAGGGGGATCCACCCTCATGATCTAAACACCTCCTATCCAGCTTCACCTCTAACACTAAGGATAAAATTTCAAGATGAGATTTGGAGGGGACAAATACACAACCTATATCACCATGGAATCTACGGAAATGTAGTTTTAGCTTTCTAGCCCAAGAAGTATAGAAAGGTAGCTGGGAAGCTGAGAAAGAGAGTGGAATAAAACTCAAGCAACACAATCCCAGGATCCACTATAAAAGACAAATGACCATCCATGAAAACACCACACACACACACACACACACACACACACACACACACACAGAAAGACAGAGAGAGAGAGAGAGAGAGAGAGAGAGAGAGAGAGAGAGAGAGAGAGAAGTGATACTCAATTAGAGAGAAACACTATGTTAGAAATGGTACTTCCAAAGGGAATGGTGGCTTCTAAAAGGAATGACTGATTGCTATTTTATAATAGATAAGTCTTTTGTTCTTGAGCAGGCTTGTCATCTCCATCAATTCACAAGCTCAGCATTGATATTGTTTTTGTGATTTACTTGTTACTCAAATAGTCTACATGACTGTTGCTTCAGGACAGAGGTTTGTGTTCAGAGGGCCAGCTTGAATATGTATATATCTTGTTTCCTCTCCCTTCCATGCAGGTGATGAGGGGCTCTTCTGTGAGTGTGTTTTATTGCAGACTTACTCCACAATATAAATATTGGCAGGACCTCTTGATTGCGGGTACTAATAGGTAGACCTTAGTGATCAACTAGTACAATACCCTCATTTTACAGTAGAGTAAACTGAGACCCAGAGAAGGGAAATGGGTGATTTCTCCAGTCTCACAGTAAATTTGTGTAATAGAACTAGAACCTAGATCTCTTGAATACATGACCAGGGTATTGGTTGTCATTGCCGTATGAGCTGTCTGTTGAGTCCCTTTAGGAAGAAGAATATATATCCCACTAGTCTTGGGATGTGGCAGATCCCCTATGACTGACCCAACAGTCATGTCCAAGTCCCTTCTCCCTTACTTCCCTCCAGTATAGAAATTGGAAACCAGATATTCGATTCTCCAGCTGGGAATGTACATGTGACCGAGTTTGGATAAATAATATAAAAGGGAAGTCTTTCAGAGGACTGCTCTGAAAACAGAAGTGGCTGAATGTAAAAGCCTTTTTGTCTGTTTGATCATCAACGCTGCTTTCTGTCCATGAATGAAGTTTTGATGGTTGGAGTTATGGCAAGTATCATTCAACTGAGTCTATTAGCATGGGAACAAAATCGAACACACACAGCTTGGCAGAGCAGAATGGAGGAAAAAGTGTGAGTTATTGATGAGATCACTTCACCGTCTGAGATATTGAAGAATATTTTCTTTGAGGTGAAGCAGACTATGGGAAAAGGCAGGTGATTGTATGATCTTTAAATCTTTAATAGGATTATATAAATAGAACTATACATTATGGAAAAATAGAAAAATTCAGCTAAATAAAGAAACAAAGATAAAATCCCATGTAATCTTATGTGATTTTATAACAACTCCTGACTTTCTGTGTGTGCCTTTTGAGCTTTTGAGATACACACACACACACACACACACACACACATCTAATGGTATAGTGTTGCAAGAACAGGCTCTAAACCCAGACTTCCTGGGTTCAACTGCTTGATCTGCTATTTTTTAACTGTGCAATTTTGAGTAAATTACTTAACTTCTCTGTGCCTCAGTTTTTTGTCTGATAATAGGAGTACTTTACCTCATATAGGTCTTACTGAAATTAAATAAGTTCATTTAGTCAAAGCACTTGGATCAGTGCCTAGCAAATAGTAATTATTTAACACATATTGGCAATTATTATTATTATATATCTACACAAATTATATCCTATTGCATTTACTGTTTCATGATGTTTTGTTAACAGAATAATTGCATCCTGAACAGAAGGATCTAAATTATTCACATACTTCAGGATCTAAGCAAGTCAGTTGGTATTGTTTATAGGTTCTCGGTGACCTTAGATAGGTTTTGGAATCAATGGACCTTCCCATAAGCCCATTCTTATCATCTGAGAGTGGAACAACATTCTGTTCAAAAAAATTTTGCTGCTTTCTGTAATTTTCTTTTCATGGCTGGCTTTACATCATCTTCTTTAGTAGTTACTTCTTTGAAGTTGTTTTTCTCCACCAGTGTAATGAAGTAAACTATTTTGTCTCCTGTAAACAGAAAGAGTTTCTTATTATCTGATTTTGTTTGTTGTGGTTTCAAGTGTTCATCTTACTGTCAAGAAGATGGCAAGAGGGCCGGGCACAGTGGCTCATGCCTGTAATCCCAGCACTTTGGGAGGCCGAGGCAGGTGGATCACGAGGTCATGAGATTGAGACCATCCTGGTCAACATGGTGAAACCCCATCTCTACTAAAAATACAAATATTAGCTGGGCACGGTGGCGCATGCCTGTAATCCCAGCTACTTGGGAGGCTGAGGCAGGAGAATTGCCTGAACCCAGGAGGCGGAGGTTGCGGTGAGCTGAGATCATGCCATTGCACTCCAGCCTGGGTAACAAGAGTGAAACTCCGTCTCAAAAAAAAAAAAAAAAAGAAGATGGCAAGAAACACCAGTGTGATAAAATCAAATGGCAAACCCATACACATGTAAATGTTATTTGCAATTGTCAATGAGTTGTGACTCCAAGTCTTCCCCAGCCAAAAAGAAGCTAAAAAGCAAAGGGATTAGCCTGGTATTTTAAGTCAATAACTCTTACTGCTGTATAATTTATGCAGGAGTAATTAATACCAGTCAACTCCTGTTAAAATAAAGTTCAAGGGACTACCCAATAATTTGATTATATAAGGATTTCATGGCATAAAATATTGCAGATAATAAATATGCATTAGTTAGGGGTTTGTAGTAGATCACAGAAAATGGCCATAAAATCTTTACAGCTCCACCTGTCAAAAGTGGAATCTATTCCTCCACCCCTTGAATTTGAACTTGGCCATGTGACTTGCTTTGGCTGATGGGACATTGGTAAGTATGACTCTAGTAGAAACTTCAAAAGTGCTGCATATGGGGCTTCATTCTCTTCCTGCTTTGAACTCTTTTGCCAACATATGAATTAGCCTGAGCTAGCATCTTGGAGAATTGAAATACAATGTTGCCTAGTCATTCATCCACTCCAGACATTTCAGCTGATGTCACAGACATATCAATAAGGCCCTCCTAGGCCATCAGCTCCAGCCAATCCAGCTCAGATAAGAGAACTGACCAGCTGACTCACAAAATAATGAGCAAATAAAATGGTTGATTTTCTTAAGATATTAAGTTTTACAGTAACATGACAGGCAGAATTCTAAGATGGACCATAAGTTGTCCTTCCATAATCCTTGCAGATTGTAATATGGTAAGATATCACTCCTGTGATTGATTAGGTTATCATATAGGGCACAGTTAACTTCTCAAAAGGAAGATCAGACTACTCTTGGAATGATGTCAGCAAGATGGTGGAATTGGAAGCCTCAACCTTGTTCCACCACAGACACACTGACTTAACAGTAATATATGGTCCAAAAGCTTTTATGAGAATTCTAGAAATAGGTTAGGAAGTCACAGTACCCCTGGCAAGCTGAAGTCCAAGATCAGCCATAATGAAATGGTAAGAAAAGCTGTTTTATTTCAATTGTGTCAGCCCTTCCCCTAAGCCTGCACAGCTCAACACCATTACCTAAAAAAGTTTAACTCATGGTTTCTCTTTTGGGAAGGAGAGAGAAGTGTGGAACATATGACCAACGTTCTTGCCTTTGGGAGGCTGCCCAAGGGAAAGGGAACGGTTTCTGTTTCACCTGACTCAGAGTGCTTACGGAGAACTGGCATACTTTGGATGCCTAGGGGCTACTGAGAACAAAAGAGAACTCAGTGGTTTGTTGCAGCATAAAAAAAAATTTAAACACCACGGACAGTAGCTGATACAGTTATGGGTGATAAGGGGAAAACACTCTGTTTATGGCTTCACCCTCAGGAGGAAAGAGAAGAGTGAAACATATATCCAATATTCTGGATTTTCTGGGGGCTGCCTAAATGATGGGTTTCTGTTTGCCTGACTTGGGTCCTAGAGACTTAGCAAACTAGAAGACAAGTCATTTGAAATGATCACATCAGGGGAACAAAAAGAAAGAAGAATGAAAAAATAAGAAAGCCTAAGGGACTTAAAAGACACCATCAACTAGACCAATATATGCATTTTGGGAGTCTGAGAAGATGAAAGAAAGAAAATGGCAGAGAATTTATTAGAAGAAATGATAACCAAAACCTTCCAAAATCTGAAGAAGGAAATTGATATACAAATTCAATAATTCAGTAAGTTCAAAGGATTCCAGTAAGATGAACCCAGAGGCCAACACCAAGACACATAATAATCAAATTGACAAAAATCAAATACAAGAAAAGTCTCTTAAAAGCAGCAAGAGAAAGGCACCTCCTTATGTACAATGGAGCACCTATAGGATTTTCAGTGGTTTTCTCAGAAGAAATATTATAGACCAAAAGGAAGTCGGATAATATATTCAAAGTGCTACAAGAAAAAACTTTCAACCAAGGTTGTTATATCCAGCAAAACTGTTCTTCAAAAATAAAGGGGAAACCAAGACATCCCAGAAAAACAAAAGCTGAGGGAGTTCATCACCATCAGACCTGATTTACCAGAACTGCAAAAGGGAGCACTTCAAACTGAAGTAAATCAACACTAGACAGCAATATAAAAGCAAAGCAAAAAAAACTATACAACTTTTTAGTAAAGGTAAATATTAATATATAGACAAATACCTGAATTAAGTGATGTATGCACAATTACAGGATTCTGTAATTGTGTAATTCTGTGATGCTGTAATTGTGCATAGATCACTCAATTCAGGTGTAAATTTTAAAGTATAAAAGCATAAGAAAATAACTCTAGTTATAAACTATGTTAATGGCTACAAAATATAAAAAGATAAAATTTATGACATGTGTAGCATAAAGTAGGGGAAGGGAGATGTAAAGAAGTAGAGGTTTGTATGTGACTAAAGTTAAGTTGTTATCAGTTTACAGTAGATTGGTATAGACATATAATGTTTTATGTAATCCCCATGGTAACCACAAAAATACCAATAGAAGATGAACAAAAGAAAATGATAAAAGAATAAAATCATGTCACTACAAGAAAATCAAAGAAATATGAAGAAAGGTAGCAAGAGAGGCAAATAGGGACAAAACAACTACAAGATACACAGAAAACAGCAATATAGCAATTGTAAGTGCTTTTCTATTAGCAATTATTTTAAATTTAAATAGATTAAACTCTCCAATCAAAAGACATAAAGTGGCTAAACAGGTATGAAACAAGATTTAACAGTATGCTGTTGACAAGAGACTCACTTTATTTTCTTTTTTTTAAGTCATTTTAGGTTCAGGAGTACATGCACAGCTTTGTAATATAGGTAAATTGATTGTTACAGGGGTTTGGTGTACAGATTATTTTGCCACTCAGGTAATTAGCATAATACCCAATAGGCAGTTTTCCAATCCTCACTCTTCTCCCTCCCTCCACCCTCAAGTAGGCCCCAGTGTGTCTTGTTCCGTTTGAGAGACTCACTTTGGTTTTAAGGACTCACTTTGGATATAAGGACATATAAAACTATAGCTAATAATAAAACTATAGAAAAATATATTGCATGCAAATGGTGAATTAAAGAGAGCAGGGGTGTCAATACTTATATCAGACAAAATAAAATTTAAGAAAAAACTTTTATAAGAAACGAAGATTATATAATGATAAAATAATCAATTCACCAGGAGGAGATAACAATTATAAGTATATATTTACCTAAAAGCAGATCATCCAAACATATGAAGCAAACACTGATTGAATTCAAGGGAATAATCAATCAAGAGTAATGCAATCATAGTAGGAAATCTCAATAGTCCATTTTCAGTAATGGGTAGATCAACCAGACATAAAATCAATAAGAAAACAGGCAACCTGAACAACACTATAGGCCCTAAAAGGCATACACAGAACACTACCCAATAACAGCAGAATAAACATTCTCAAGTGCATATGGAGTGTTCTCCAGGTAGATTACATGTTAGACCACAAAACAAGTCTTAACAGATTTATGAAGATTTAAAGCATACCAAGTATCCTTTCTGACCACTATAGAATGAAACTAGTAATCTACAGAATATGCAAAACTGAAAATTCCACAAATATATGGAAATTAAAAACACACTCTTAAAAAACCAATGGGTCAAAGAAGTCATAAGAAATTTGAATATGTCATGAGAAAAATGAAAACTTATGGGTTGCAGCAAAGGCAGTACTAAGAGGGAAGTTGATAGAGTAACTGCCTACATTAACAAAGAAGAAAGATCTCAAATGACAATCTGATTTTTCTTCTTAAGAAATTTGAAAGAGAAAAATTAACTTACTTCAAAGTTAGCAGTAGGAAGGAAATTATAAACATTAGAGCAGAAATAAATGAGACAGAGAAGAGAAAAACAATAGAAAAATAACAAAATTAGTTGTTTTTAAAAATATCAACAAAATTGTCAACCCCTTAGCTAGACTAAGAGAAAAAGAGAGGGGACTGAAATAACAAAAAGAGGAGGGGACACTTTCATACTCATTTGATGAGGCCAATATTGTTATGTTACCAAAGCCAGGGAAGGGCAATAACAGAAAATAAAATTACAGACCTGTATCCTTGATGAACATGGATGCAATATACTAACAAACTGAATTCAACAGCACATTAAAAGGATTATACACCATGATCAAGTGGGATTTATCCTTGGGATACAAGGATGATTCAACATGTGCATATCTAGAAATGTGATAAGAAAAAGAATAAAAATCACCTGATTGTTTCAATAGATACAGAAAATTATTTGACAACATTCAACATTTTTTCATGATAAAAACTCTCAACAAATTAGGTATAGAAGAAATGTACCTCAACATAATAAAAGCCATATATAACAAGCCCACAGGTAGCATCATACTCAATGGTGAAATGATGTAAGATTCTTCTATAAGATCAGAAACAAGACAAGAGTGCCCACTCTTGTCACTTCTTTTAAAAAAAGTAATGAAAGTCCTAGTCAGAACAATCAGACAAGAGAAAAAAAAAGTGTCCAAATTGGAAGAAAATAAGCAAAATTATTTTAGTTTGCAGATGACATAATCTTATACATAGAAAACCCTAAAAACTCCACCAACTCTTAGAACAAATAAATAAATTCAGTAAAGTTTCAGAATACAAATTCATTTATACAAAAATCAGTTGCATTTCTGTGTACTAACAATAACTATCCCAAAAAGAAATTAAGAAAACAATTCAAATTACTATAGCATCAAAAATAATAAAATACTCAGAAATGAATTTAACCAAGGATGTGAAAGATCAGTAAAATGAAAACTATAAAACATTGATAACAAAATTGAAAGAAGAGACAAGTAAATAGAAAGATATCCTGTGTTCATGAATTGGAAAAATTAATATTGTTAAAATTTCCATAATTCCCAAAGCTACTTACAGATTCAATGCAATCCTAATGAGAATTCCAATGACATTTTTCACAGAAATAGGAAAGTAAGTCTAAAATTCATATGGAACTACAGAAGATGTCAAATAGCCAAAGCAATCTTGAGCAATAAGAACACAGCAGGAGGCATCATACTTTCTGATTTCAAATTATATTACAAGACAATAGTAATCAAAACAGTATGGCACTGGGACAAAAACAGATATATAGACCAATAGAACAGAACAGAGAGTCCAGAAACAAATGCTCACATATATGGTCAAATAATTTTTGACAAGGTGTCACAATAAGGGAAAGATAGTCTCTTCAAAAAATGGTATTGGGGAAACTGGATATCTACATGCAAAAGAATGAAATTGGACCTGTGCCTTGTACTATATACAAGAATTCTCTTAAAATAGATTAAAATATCTAAACATAAGATCTAAAAGTATAAAACTCCTAGAAGTAAACTGAGGAGAAAAGCTTCATGACATTAAATAAATGGAACTACGTTAAACAAAAACTGCACAGCAAATGAAACAATCAAAAGAGTAAAAAGGCAATGTACAGAATGAAAGTATTTACAAACCATATATCTTTAAAGAAGTTAATATTCAGAATACATAAAGACCTTCAACTCAACAACACAACAACAAAAGAATAAACAATCCAATTTAAAAATAAGAAAACTGCAATACAAATCTCTTCAAAAAAGATACATAAGTGACCAATAAGCATATAAAATGATGCTCAATGTCACAAATCTTCAGGGAAAGGCAAATGACACTTTAGGATGGCCACCATCAAAAAAGGAGAAAATAGCAAGTATTGGTGAGGATGTGGGGAAATTGGAACCCCTTTGCACTGTTGGTGGAAATGTAAAATGGTGCAGCCACTATGGAAAACAGTATGGAAATGCCTCAAAAAATTAAAAGCAGAATTACCATATGATCCAGCAATGTCATTTCTGGGTATATATCCAAAAGAGTTAAAAAACAGGATCTCAGAAAGAGATTCACACACCCATGTTCATTGATGCATTATCCACAGTAGTCAAGAGGTGAAAGCGACCTAAACGTCCAATGCAAGATGAATGAATGAACAAAATGTGGTATATGCACAATGGATGTTACTCAGGCTTAGAAAATAAGAAACATGCTACATCACGGATGAGCCTGGAGGACAATATTTTAAGAGAAGTGAGGCAGTCACAAATACACAAATGCTGCATGATTCCACTTATATGAGGTATCTAAAGTAATCAAACTCTTAGAAACAGAAAATGGAATGGTTGTTTCCAGAGGTTGGATATGGGGGAAAAGGGAGGTTGTTTTTCAATGGGATATACAATTTTAGTTTTCCAAGATTAAAGTCCTAGATATCTATTGCACAGCAATGTGCACATGGTTAACACTA
Organism: Callithrix jacchus; assembly: GCF_049354715.1. Taxonomy (NCBI): domain Eukaryota; kingdom Metazoa; phylum Chordata; class Mammalia; order Primates; family Cebidae; genus Callithrix; species Callithrix jacchus. The sequence continues at coordinate 39,937,772 of NC_133524.1, read as the reverse complement.
CTGTACTGTACACTTAAAAACACCGAAGACAGTAAATTCTTATGTGTTTTTTACTACAATTTTAAAAAGAAATAAAATAAGATTATTCTGGGTAGATTGATCTAACTGTATACATTTTTTAAAAGTATTCTCTGGCTAGAATCAGGAAGAAAGTCAGAGGTTCAAAGCTTAAGAATAATTTGATGCACAGTTGCTGGTTTGAAGATGAAGTAAGTCATTTGACAAGGAATAAAGATGGTCTCCAGGGGCTGACAGTGTCCCCCTGATGATAACCAACAAAGATATGGACATCAGTCCTACAACTGCAAGAAACTGAATTCTACCAATAGCAAAAATGAGCTTAGAAGCTGATTTTTACCCCCAGTTTTTCCAGATTATAATTTAGTCTGATAACTTGATTTCAGTCTTGTGATGTCCTGAGCAGGGAACCCAGACAGGCTGTGCTGGACTACTGACTTACAGAATTGTGAGCTAAGAAATGAGGACTGTTTTAAGCAACTAATTTTGTATAAATGCATCATATAACAACAGAAAACAAATGCAGTTGATTTGTTATGCAGCAGAAGTTTGCTGAAACAAGATGGAAGAATTTCTATGTACAATTGTAACAATTATTTGTAATGCAATTTAAACTATGTGTCAAGGGTACACCCAAAATATGAAACATTCTGGGTAATAGAGTCATCAAAAGAGATGTAAGACTGCACCTTTATCCCTTGTTTAATAACGTATCCTTAATTTAATTAATTGACTTCAATTAATTCCTGAAAAATCTATTGTTCAGGGCAATACCATTATATTTAAAAAATTTTCCATTAAAAGTCTTCCCTAATGTGAAAATAAAGAAAATGTATCCTCAGGATGTAGAGGGGAGAAATTGTAACCATTTGTGATATGACAACAAATAATATTTCTTAACTTTTAATTTCATAATTATTAGAGATTCACAAAAAGTTGTGAAAATACCACAGAGCCATCTCCTGTACCCATGGCCCAGCTTCCCACAATGGGAACATCATGCATAACTATAGTACATTATCAAATCTAGGAAATTGACATTGGCATAATACAATTAACTAAACTACAGACTTTACTCTGATTTTACCAGTGTTTTCATCACTTATTTAGTATGTACAATTCTATGAAATTTGATTACATGTATAGATTTATACAACCATGATCACCATCAAGACATAGAACCGTCATGTCACCACAAAAGAACACTTTTGTGTTACTGCTTTATAGTCATACCTTCCCACTCCCTCCCAAAATCCCTGACAACCACCAATCTGCTCTCCTTGTCTATAATTTTGTCATTTTGAGAATATTATACATATATCATGTTACCTTCTGAGATTGGCTTTATTGCCTTATAGATAAGCTTTGTCTATCCAAGTTGTTACATGCATCAGTAGTTCATTACTATTTACTGATGAGTAGCATTCTATGATATGGATGTACCACAGTTTGTCTATCAATTATCTTGTTGAGGGTCATTTCAATTGTTTCCAGTTTTTGGCTTTTATACATATAAACCTGCTAAGTACATTCATGTACAGGTTTTGGAGTAAATACAAGTTTTCATTTTTCTACAATAATTATCCAGAAGTGTTGTTGCTGGATTATATGATAAATGTTTGTTTAATTTCTTAAGAAATAACCAAATTGTTTTCTGAAGTGGTTGTACAATTTTACATTCCCACCAGAAATGTACAAGAGATCCAGTTCCTCCAGTATACCACCAGTCCTTGGTATAGTCAGTATTTTTTTAAATTCTAGCTATTGTAAAAAATGTGTAGTGGGTTTAATTTGAATTTTCCTAATGGCTAATGATGGTGAACATTTTTTTAAAATGTACTTAGTTTCCACCCATATATTTTCTTTGGTCAAATGCTGTTCAAATATTTTGTCTGTTTTCTAACTGGACCGTGTTGTTTTATTACTGTCAAGTATAGGTAATTCTTTACATGTTCTGGATATGATTCCTTTCTCAGATATATGATTTACAAATATTTTTCCCATCCTGTGGCTTGTCTTTTCATTCTCTTCATCTCACATAGCAAAAGTTTTACATTTTGATTAAGTAGACTTGGGTGATCTTTTAAACCTAGGGATAGTGTATTTTGGCATCACATTTAATAACTCTTTTGCTAACAAAGATGTTTTTTATGTTGTCTTCAATAAACCTTATAGTTTTACATTTATACATACACTCCATTTTGAAATAAAAATGTTCATATGAGGTGCAAGGCTTGTTCTGTGTGTTTGTGTGTGTTTTGGCCCATTGATGTCCACTGTTCTAGTAACATATGCTGAAAAGACAATAGTTCCTCCCTTGAATTGCAAAAAATTCGTTACAGATATTTGGTGAATATTATTTTGGGGTTCTCCGTTGTATTCCACTGATCAATCTACATATGTATGTATTTATATATGTATCTATATAATATGTATATATTTATCTGTTTGCCTGTCTATCCCTCCACCAATACTACACTGTTTTTATTACTGTAAATATATGGTAAGTCCTAAAATTTGGTAGTGTGATTCTCCAACTTTATTTTTCAACATTGCTTTAGCTACTCTAGTTTCTTTGTCTTCTTATATAATTTTTAAATTGAGCTTGCCTATATCTACAAAAGATACTACTTGGATTTTTATAGAAATTTTATAGAATCTACATATCAATTTTAGAAGAAATAAGATCTTTACTATGTTTATTCTCCCAATCCATGAACATGGTATTGTCTCTCCATATATTTATACCTTTGTTGATTTCTTTTATCAAAATTCAGCAGTTTTCACATATAGTACCTGTATATATTTTACTAGATTTACACTTTGGTGTCCGTTTTCTGGGAACAATTGTAAATGCCATTGAATTTTTCCATTTTGTTTTCCAATAGTTCATTGTTTGTATATAAAAGTGATCAATTTTTGTGTAAATTTGCTAAATTTACTATTTATAGAAGTTTTTCTATAAATTCCTTGGGATTTTTCCACATAGACAATATAGCTTCTGCAAATAAAAAGCATTTATTTCTTCCTTTCTAATCTGCCTGTCTTCTATATCCTTTTCTTGCCTTTATATCCTTATTGCACAGGCTAAGACTTGTAGTACTATGTCAGATAAGAGTAGTAGCAGTAGCCATCCTTGTCTTGTCTCTGGCAAAACACATTCAGTCTTTCACATTATGTATAATGTCAGTGATAGAGGGTTTTGTTTTTGTTTTTCTGCAGTTGCCCTTTCTCTGGTCAAAGACATTCAAGTTCCTTTCAATTCCTAGTTTGCTGAAAGTTTTTCCCAGGAATGAAATTTGGATCTGTTAAGTACCTTTTCTGCATCGAGTAATATGATCAAGCAAGTTTCTTATTCAGTTCTGTTAGCATAGAGGATTACATTGACTGATTTTCAAATACTGAACAGCCTTTGCACTCCTGGAATAAAACTCCTTGGTTGTCATCTGTAATTATATTTATATGTTGCTGGATTTGATTTGCTAATATTTTGTTGAAAAATTTGTGTCTATGTTCCTGTGGGATATTAGTTTGTAATTTTCTTTTATGGTGCTATAGTTGAATTTATGTGTGTAAAGATGTACATCTTACTATTCCTGTAATACCTGTGGTGTTCACAGTGTTATCCCTGTTCATTTCCAACATTGATAACTTATGCCTTTTCTGTTTTTTAGTTGTGCTAGGATTTTATCAATTTTCCTAACATTTCCAAAGAACCTGCTTTAATTTTTATTCATTCCTATTTTCCTGTTTTCAATTTCATGTATTTATGCTCTTATTTTTATCATTTTCTTCAATTGCTTGCTTTGTGGTTTATTTTATTGTTATTTCTTCCTTGTTAAGGTAGAAACTTAGATTATTGCCTTGAAACTTTTAATTTTCCCTAATATGAGCATTTAATGCTATAAATTTCCTTATATGCACAGCTTTAGCTGCATTTCACAAGCTTTGAGTTGTTGTATTTTCATTTTCCTTCAGTTATATGTAGGTTTTGATTTTTATTGAAACCACCTCTTTGAGTTGTTTAATTTCCAAGTATTTGCAGATTTACCAGTTGCTTTTCTGTTAATTTTTAGTTTAATTCAATTATGATTAGAGATGATTCAGTTATCAGAAGAAGTTTTAATTCTTTTCAGTTTGTTGAAGTTTGTTTTATGAGCCAGGACATGAAGTATCTTTGTGACTGTTCCAAGCATGATTTAATAAAACATGAATTCTTACATTGTTGGGTGAAGTGTTTTATAAATGTTCATCAGATCCTGTGGCTAATAGTATTGTTCAGTTCATTTATATCTTCACTGATTTTCTATGTGGTGATTCTATCAATTATTGAGAGAAGGGTATTGAGATCTTAAAGTATAATTATGAATTTATCTACTTCTCTTCAATTCTGTAAGTTTCTGCTTCATGTGTTTTGTTAGCACCATTATTTGGCAATACAAATTTAGGATTGTTATGCCTTCTTGGTGGATTGACCCGTTTATGATTATGGAGTATCTCATAATTTCTTTTGCTCTTAAGTCTGCTTTATCTGATATTAGTATAGTCACTCTAGCTTTCTCATGGTTAGTATTTATATGGTATATCTTTTTCCATCTGTTTATTTTATTTTACTTATTTTGCTTTTTTGAGATAAAGTTTCATTCTTTGTCACCCAGGCTGGAGTGCAGTGGCTACAATCTCGGCTCACTGCAACCTCCGCCTCCAGGGTTCAAGGGATTCTCCTTTCTCAGCCTGCCGAGTAGCTGGGATAATAGATGCCCACCACCATGCCCAGCTAATTTTTGTATTTTTAGTACAGACAGCGTTTCACTATGTTGGCCAGGCTGGACTCAAACTCCTGACCTCAGTTGATCCCCCAACATGGGTCACGCCTGTAATTCCATCTGTTTATTTTTATTCTTCCTTTCAAACTATCCCTGGTTGCAGATGACATGATACTATATCTAGAAAACCCCACCGTCTCAGCCCAAACATTTCTTACTCTAACAACCAACTTCAGGAAAGTCTCAGGCTAGAAAATCAATGCAAAGAAATCACTAGCATTCCTATACACTAACAACAGAACAAAAGTCATACTAACAGCCAAATTAACAACAAATTCCCATTCATAATTGCCACAAAAAGAATAAAATATCTAGGAGTACACTAACTATGAAGGTGAAAAATCTCTACAAGAAGAACTACAAACCACTGCTCAAAGAAACCAAAGATGGCACAAACAAATGGAAAAACATTGCATGCTCATGGATAGAAAAAAATCAGTATCTTTTAAATGGCCATATTAGTCAAAGCAGTTTATAGATTCAATGCTATTCCTATTAAACTACCATTGGCGTTCTTCACAGAACTAGAGAAAACTACTTTAAAATTCATATGGAATCAAAAAAGAACCTGAATAACCAATGCAAACTTAAGCAAAAAGAACAAAGCTAGAGGCATCATGCTACCCAACTTCAAATTATATTACAGGGCTACAGTAATTAAAACAGCACAGTATTGGTACAAAAACAGACACATACACCAATGGAACAGAATAGAGAACCCAGAAATAAGGCTACACACCTACAACTTTGACAAACATGACCAAAACAAGCCATGGAGAAAAGTTTCCCTATCCAACAAATGAAGTCAGGATAATTGGCTAGCCATGTGCAGAAGATTGAACCTGGATCCCTTCCTTACATCATTTACAAAAAAATTAACTCAAGATGGGTTAAAGACTTAAATGTAAAACCCAAAAGTATAAAAACTCTGAAAGACAACCTAGGTGATACATTTTAAGATATAGGCACAAAGATTTCACGACAAAGATGCCAAAAGCAATTGCAACAAAAGCAAAAATTGAAAAAGAGCATCTAATTAAATAGCTTCTGCACAGCAAAAGAAACTATCAAAAGAGTAAACAGACAAACTAAACAGTGGGAGAAAGATTGTGCAATGTATGCATCTGACAAAGGTTTAATATCCAGCATCTATGAGGAACTTAAACAAATTTACAAGAACAAAGCAAACCCCATAAAAAAGTGGGCAAAGGACACAAAGAGACTCTTTTCAAAAGAAGACATATATGTGGCCAACAAACATATTAAACAAAGCTCAACATCACTGATCATTGGAAAAATGCAAATCAAAACCACAATGAGATATCATCTTACACCAGTCCGAATGACTATTATTAAAAAGTCAAAAAATAACAGATGCTGGCGAGGTCGTGGAGAAAAATGAATATTTGTATGCTATTGGTCGAAATGTAAATTAGTTCAACCATTGTGGAAGACAGTGTGGCAATTCCTCAGAGACCTAAAGACAGAAATACCATTTGACCTAGCAATCTCATTACTGGGTATATACCCAAAGGAATATAAATGATTCTATTATAAAGACACATGCACATGTATGATTATCGTAGCACTATTCACAATACCAAAGACATGGAATCAACCTAAATGTCCATCAAGGATAGACTGGATAAAGAAAATGTGGTACATATACACCACAGAATACTGTGCATCCATAAATATAATGAGGTTGTGTCTTTTGCAGGGACATGGATGGAGCTGGAGGCCATTATTCTTAGCAAACAAACACAGGAACAGAAATGTAAATACTGCATGTTCTCACTTACGAGTGGAAGCTAAAATGAGAACACATGGACACATAAGTAGGAACAACTAGCACCAAGGCCTATTGGAGGGTGAAGGGCGGAAACAGGGAGAGGATCAGAAAAAATAACTAACGGGTACTAGGCTTCATATCTGGGTGATGAAACAATCTGTACAACAAACCCCCACGACACAAGCTTACCTATGTAACAAGGTGAACTTTTTAAAAAATTTTACCTTCTTAAACTTTTATTTTAAGTTCAGTACTCCTGAACTTATATTTGAGATTCCTATAAACATAATATAATTGGGTCATTTTTAAAAATCTACTGTGTCTATTACTACCTTTTACTTGGTATATTTATACCAATTACATTTAAAACACCTATTGTTAGGATATATGTCTGATACTTTATTGTTTTCTAGTTGTTTTGATTTTTGTTTGTTTCCCCTTTTCTGCCTTCTTTTGGTTTACTTGAATTATTTTTAGCATTGTGTTACACTTTATATAGAGGACTTGGATATACAGTCAGCCCTCTGTACCTGTGAATTCAAAGGCTGATCAAAAATATTTGAAAAAAACATAAAAATAATACAAATAAATCGATATAGCATAACAACTATTTACACAGCATTTACATTGCACTGGGTATTATAAATAATCTAGAGATGATCTGAAGTATATGGGAAGATATGCATAGGTTATATTACACTATACTATGCCATGAGTGTTTGGGGGTGAGAAAATTATACCAAAATAAAATAGAGAAATAGTTAAAAAAAAAAAGTTGCCCTAAAAGTGGTATAGCTTTCTAAAAGCTAACATGACAGGAAGTCATTAACTAAACAGTCATTATGATGAGTAAATATGTATAATTTAAGCTTAAATCATGTCGAGAGAGCTGGAGATCTGTTAATGAAGCAAGGAAACTTGGTGCAACTTCACTGAGGTTTCCTGAGGTCTTCCTGGGAATAAAGGAAAAAGACAGGCTCCAGTTTGACCACACTCTTGGAGGAAAGCAATGATTCTGAGTATACCTAGTAGATGTCACATAAATTCATTCCCACCCCAGCTCTAAGGGTTCTTAGAAAGAGAAGGACCATGAATAAAAACCATTTTATTAAGGTTTCTAAAAGACTCAAGGCTACACGCATGCATCTTTCAGATTGTAACAAAGAGGAGAGCACTAAATTTTTCTCCTTTCTTACAGCTTGGGCCTTGTCATGGGTCAGGTGCCTCCAAAATGGACCTGGCCATGGTACAGAGCAGCGGTGGCACCTGGTGGAAGATTCTGGTGCCTGATGAGAGAAAGAGAATATCATCTCTTGTGGTACATGGCATTAATACTACAATATTTCTTTCCTCCTTGTTGTGTGTCCTTTGCCATCAGAGGGTGTACTTCTTCTTGATTCTGGGTTCAGCCATGTGATTGCTTTGGCCAATAGAATGAGCCAGAAGTGAGGGTGGGGCATAGTCAATGAAGCAAGGATTGATTCTGATCCTTCTGCCATTGCATGAGGAAACCATGCCTCAGTTAGCCGTTGGTCTCAGAAAGAAGATGAGGGAAATATGGAATAGAGCTGAGTCACCCAGGTAAATCCATCTTGGATTTTTAGAATCTCAACTCGAAAGTGTAAGACGCCCAGTCAAGGTTAGCAGAACTGTTCTTCTGAGTCCATCCTAAAGCAGCCAATTCTTATGCAGTACTCTAGTTGCATAAAAAATATAGTTGAATGCCATGGAAGATTTTTAGTTAATTTGTTATTCAATAATAATATGAAAATAGGTAGTTGATGCAGTGAGAGAGATTGTTTTATTAGCACATGAAAACGTCCCATGGAGAATAATTTGTAGAGAGGTCCGTTAACAGTGATGGGACAAGAACTAGTGAAATTTGATTCATTACCATGAAGGTGATTCCCATTAGTATTTACTATGCTGTGAGCATTGAGGATATTGTCTTTAGTGGTTGATAAAAAATTTCAAAACCCTATGGCAAGGTACAGATATGTAACATATGCACACATATATACATATATGTGAACATTTATGAAACATAATTTATGAACATTATGTTTAAGATTTATTGGATTTATGTAAGTTATATTTCATTGTAAAAAGAAAATTAAAAAGAAAATCCTATTTCAATATAACCCAGAATATCTTTTTTAGCAGAAATCCAGCAAGAATAAAGTGCCTGTGCGCATGTCAAATGTACCTGGCCCTGCTGATGTAAGCCTCTCACTAGTCCTTGGCACCCTTATTCCAGGAGCAGGGGGTTATGCACAGTCATGACTTCAGAGTGTGTGCTACTCCACGGAGAAAGAGAATGGGGCTAACTCAGAAATCTATCAGCAGCAGCAATGGTCCCATGCTTGGACAGCCAGTCTGCATGCAGGCTGAGACAGCCAGACCTGCAAAATAAAGAATCCATGATGCAAATAAATAATCATCAGGCTCCTTCAGCAGAGGTGCTACTCAGCAGTCCACCTGAGCAGCTGTGGCTTGCTCCTAACCAGGTAGCATGTTTGCGATTTCCTTATTAGAATAATCATCCCCAAGTAGACTACAGAAGGAATTTAGACCTTTTTCCCCTCCAGCCTCCACACTCTTCCATTGTCTATCCATTCTCTTTCCTGTCTGTTCACTTCCTTCTTTCCCTTTCCTTTCTCCTCTGAGGAGCTGCATTGATGACTGCAACTGGCTTATGAGTCTCAATACATTATTTTGTAAAACTTCAATCCTGAAGCATGATGCACCTGTGGCCAAATCTACTAAGGGTTAGACAACTACTCATAGCCAGGGCAGCTAGTGCAATAGAGAGCTGACTGTGAAAAAGGGTGCTTTCTGTTTTCTGCTGCATAGCACTGCACTCTGGAACTGGCAGCCTGTAATTAACTGCTGAGTTGCCTTCTACCAAACTGCAACAGGAAGGAAAAAAAATCTCTAGAGATAGCAATAACGGAATAGAAAGAACACTGAGCTCTATCTCTGATAATCAGAGTATGAATCTTCGTCTTGATTTAGTAGATGTGGAACATCAGGCCCTGGCTACTCAAAGTGTGGTACAAGGACCAGCAGCATCAGACTCCTATGGAGAATTTCAGCCAAAACCTACTGCATTCAAACTGCATTTTAGCCAGATCTCCAGATGAAGTACAAGGAATACTGAATTAGAGAAATCACTGGATCTTATTTTCCACATTTGAGTTAATATGCAGAGAGAAATTAGAACGGTGTCTAGCGTAGAGCAAGTGCTATCTAAGTGGTGCCAATAACAAGGTTATAATTAGAATATTGTTCTCCTTCCCCCATCCCAATTTTTAATTGTGGTAAAATACACATGAAATTATCATCTTAATCATTTCAAATTTAAATACATTGAAGATGTCGTGCAGACATCACCATCATCCATCCACAGAACTCTTTGCATCTTGTAAGACTGAAACCCTATACCCATTAAACACTAACTCTTCATTTCCTGCTCTTCCCAGCCCCTAGAAACCACCATTCTACTTTCTGTCTCGGTGATTTTGACTACTCTAGGTACATCATATAACTGAAATTATATTGTATTTGCCTTTTTGTGACTGGCTTATTTCATTTTGCAAAATGTCCTCAAGGTACATCCATGTTGTAGCATGTTGCAGAACTGCCTTTCCTTTTAAGGCCAAGTAATATTCCACTGTGTGTATTCCACATTTTGCTTATTCGTTCATCTGTCAATAGACATGGGATATTTCCATGTTTCAGCTATTGTGACTAATGCTGCTATCAGCATGAGTGTACAAATATATCTTCAAGACCTTGCCTTCAATTCTTTTGAGTATATACCCAGAAATAAAATTGCTGGATCATATGGTAATTCTATTTCTAATCATTTGAGTAACCACCATACTCTTATACACTGCCTATTCCCACTAATGATGCATAAGTGATTCGGTTTTTCCATATTCTCACCAACATTTGTTATTTTCTGTTGTTCTAGTAGCAGCCATCCTGATGGATTTGGTATACCACTGTATTTTTTGTTTGTTTGTTTTGTTTTAATTATACTTTAAGTTTCTGTATACATGTGCAGAATGTGCAGGTTTGAAGTTTTTGTATACATGTTCAAAATGTGCAGGTTTGTTACATAGGTATACACGTGCCATGGTGGTCTGCTGCACCCATGAACACATCATCTACATTAGGTGTTTCTCCTAATTCTATCCCTCTCCTAGCCCCCACCCTCTTACAGGCCCTGATATGTGATGTTCCCCTCCCTGTGTCCATGTGTTCTTATTGTTCAACTCCCACTTATGAGTGAGAATATGTGGTATTTGGTTTCCTGTTCCTGTGTTCGTTTGCTGAGAATGATGGTTTGCAGCTGCATCATGTCCCTGCAAAAGACATGAACTCATCGTTTTTTATGGCTGCATAGCATTCTATGGTGTATATGTGCCAGTCTATCATTGATGGGCATTTGGGTTGGTCCCAAATCTTTGATATTGTAAACAGTGCTGCAATAAACATGTTTGCATGTGTCTTTATAGAAGAATAATTTATAATCCTTTGGTTATATATCCAGTAATGGGATTGCTGGGTCAAATGGTATTCCTGGTTCTAGATTCTTGAGGAATCACCAAACTGTCTACCACAATGGTTGAACTAATTTACACTCCCACCAACAGTGTAACAGTGTTCCTATTTCTCCACACCCTCTCCAGCATATGTTGTTTCCTGACATTTTAATGATCACAAATTCTAACTGGCATAAGATGCTATCTCATTGTGGTTTTGATTTGCATTTCTCTAATGACCAGTGATGATGAGCTTTTTTTTTCATATGTTTGTTGGTTGCATAAATGACTTCTATTGAGAAATGTCAGTTCATATCCTTCACCCACTTTTTTATGGGGTTGTTTGATTTTTTTCTTGTAAATTTAAGTTCTTTCTAGATTCTGGATATTGGCCCTTTGTCAGATGGATAGATTGCAAAAATTCTCTCCCATTCTGTAGGTTGCTGGTTCACTCTGACAGTAGTTTCTCTTGCTGTGCAGAAGCTCTTTAGTTTAATTAGATCCCATTTGTCAATTTTGGCTTTTGTTGCCATTGCTTTCGGTGTTTTAGTCATAAAGTCTTTGCCCATGCCTATGTCCTCAATGGTATTGCCTAGGTTTTCTTCTAGGGATTTTATAGTTTTAGGTTTTACATTTAAGTCTTTAATCCATCTTGAGTTTATTTTTGTATAAGGTGTAAGGAAGGGGTCCAGTTTCAGTTTTCCCAACACCATTTATTAAATAGGGAATCCTTTCCCCATTGCTTGCTTTTGTCAGGATTGTCAAAGATCAAATGTTTGTAGATGTGTGGAATTATTTCTGAGGCCTCTGTTCTGTTCCGTTGGCTTGCATATCTGTTTTGGTACCAGTACCATGCTGTTTTGGTTACTGTAGCCTTGTAGTATAGTTTGAAGTTAGGTAGCATGATGCCTCCAGCTTTGTTCTTTTTGCTTAGAATTATCTTGACTATATGGGCTCTTTTATGGTTCTATATGAAATTTAAAGTAGTTTTTTTCTAATTCTGTGAAGAAAGTCAATGGTAGCTTGATGGGGATAGCATTGAATCTATAAATTACTTCGTGCAGTATGGCCGTTTTCACAATATTGATATTCTTCCTATCCCTGTACATGAGATGCTTTTCCATTTGTTTGTGTTTTTTCTTATTTCCTTGAGCAGTGGTTCGTAGTGCTCCTTGAAGAGATCCTTTATATCTCTTCTGAGTTGTATTCCTAGGTATTTTATTCTCTTTGTAGCAATTGTGAATGGGAGTTCACTCATGATTTGGCTCTCTGTTTGTCTGTTATTGGTGTATAGGAATGCTTGTGATTTTTGCATATTGATTTTGTATCCTAAGACTTTGCTGAAGTTGCTTATCAGCTTAAGGAAATTTTGGGCTGAGGCCGTGGAGTTTTCTAAATATACAATCATGTCATCTGCAAACAGAAACCATTCCTCTCTTCCTATTTAAATACCCTTTATTTCTTGCCGTTGCCTGATTGCCCTGGCTAGAAATTCCAATACTATATTGAATAGAAGTGGTGAGAGACGGCATCCTTGTCTTGTTCCAGTTTTCAAATAACATGCTTCCAGCTTTTGCCCATTCAGTATGATATTGGCTGTGGGTTCGTCATAAATAGCTCTTATTATTTTGAGATACGTTCCATCAATACCTAATTTATTGAGAGTTTTTAGCATGAAGGTGTGTTGAATTTGATTGAAGACCTTTTCTGCATCTATTGAGGTAATCATGTGGTTTTTGTCATTGGTTCTGTTTATGTGATGTATTATGTTTATTGATTTGTGTGTGTTGAATGAGCTTTGTATCCCAGGGATGAACCCAACTTAATCGTGGTGGATAAGCTTTTTGATGTGCTGTTGGATTTGGTTTGCTAGTATTTTATTATTTTCACATCAATGTTAATCAGGAATATAGGCCCCAATTTTTCTTTTCTTGTTGTGTTTCTGTGAAGTTTTGGTATCAGGATGATGCTGGCCTCATGAGTCAGGGAGCAGTCCCTCTTTTTCTGTTGTTTGGAATAGTTTCAGAAGGAATGGTACCATCTCCTCTTTGTACCTCTGGTAGAATTCAGTTGTAACTCCATCTGGTCCTGAGCTTTTTTGGTTTGTAGGCTATTAATTACTGCCTCAATTTCTGAACTTATTGGTATATTTAGGGGGTTGACTTCTTCCTGATTTAGTCTTGGGAGCATGTATGTGTCCAAGAATTTAGCCATTTCTTCTAGATTTTGTAATTTATTTGCATAGAAGTTTTTATAGTATTCTCTGATGGTAGTCTGTATTTCTGTGAGATCAGTGGTGATACCTCCTTTACCATTTTTTAAATTTTAAATTATCATTTTTAATTTTATTTTGCATATATTGATTTTTACTTTTTGATTTTTCTCTCCTTTCTTCTTTATTAGCCTGGCTAGAAGGCTATCTGTTTTGTTAATCTTAAAAAAAAAACTCCTTATTCATAGAGATAATAAATTAAAAGAGAGAAAAATCAAAAATAAAAATCGATGTATGCAAAAATAAATTGACCACTAACTACACTAATAAAGAAGAGAGGAGATTCAAATAAACACGATCTGAAAAAACTAACCACACAGAAATACAAACAAACATCAGAGACTATTACAAACACCTCTACCTACATAAACTAGAAAATCTAGAAGAAATGGGTAAATTCTTGGACACATATGCCCTCCTAAGACTGAACCAGGAAGCAATTCAAGCCCTGAACAGACCAATAATGAATTTTGAAATTGAGGTAATAAATAGCCTACCAAAAAAAAAAAAAAGCTCAGGACCAGATGTATTTACAGTTGAATTCTATTAGATATACAAAGAAGAGCTGGTAACATTCTTACTGAAATAATTCTAAAATATTGATGAGGAGGGACTCCTCTCTAACTCATTCTATGAGGCCAGCATTATCCTGATACCAAAACCTAGCAGAAACGCAACAAAACAAAATGAAACTTTAGGCCAATATCCTTGATGAACATCAATGCAAAAATCACCAAATCAAATCCAGCAGCACATCAAAAAACTTATCCACCATGATCAAGTCAGCTTCATCCTCAGGAGGCAAGGTTGGTTCAACATATACAAATCAATAAATGTGATTCATCATATAAACAGAACTAAAGACAAAAACCATATGATTATCTCAATAGATGCAGAAAAGGCTTTTGATAAAATTCAGTATCAATTCACATTAAAAGCTCTCAATAATCTAGGTATTGAAGGAACATACCTCAAAATAGTAGGAGTCATGTATGACAAACACACAGCCAACATCATACCAAATGGGCAAAAGCTGGAAGCATTCCCCTTGAAAACCAGCACAAGATGCGCTCTCTCACCACTCCTATTCAACATAGTACTGGAAGTTCTGGCCAAGGCAATCAGGCAAGGGGAAGAAATAAAGGGCATCTAAATAGGAAGGGAGGAAATAAAACTATCCCCTTTTGTAGATTACATGATCCTATATCTAGAAAACTTCATTGTCTCGGCCCAAAAGCTTCTTAAGCTAATAAACAACTTCAACAAAGTGTCAGTATGCAAAACCAATGCACAAAAATCACTACTATTCCTGTACACCAACAACAGTCATTCCAAGAGCTAAATCAGGAACAAATTCCTATTCACGATTGCCACAAAATGAATGAAATACCTAGGAATACAGCTAACTAGGAAGGTAAAAGATCTCTACAGGAAGAACTACAAACCACCTCTCAAATAAATCAGAGACGAAATAAACAAATAGAAAAACTTTCCATGCTCATGGATAGGAAGAATCAATGTGGTTTAAATGGCCATATTACCCAAAACAATTTATACATTCGATGCTATTCCTATTAAACTACCATTGACATTCTTCACAGAACTAGAGAAAACTACTTTAAAATTCATATGGAATTAAAAAGCCCAAATAGCCAAGGCAATCAATCCTAAGCAAAAAGAACAAACCTGGAGACATCAAACTATTCAGAAAACTATATCTAGAAAACACCATCTTCTCAGCCCAAACATTTCTTAAGCTAATAAACAACTTCAGGAAAGTCTCAGGATATAAAATCAACACACAGAAATCACCAGCTTTCCTTTACACCAACAGCAGTCATTCCAAAAGCCAAATCAGGAACAAATTCCTATTCACAATTGCTGCAAAAAGAGCTACAGTAACCAAAACAGCATGGTATTGGTACAAAAACAGACACATACACCAATGGAACAGAATAGAGAACCCAGAAATAAGGCTGCACACGTACAACTAACTGATCTTTGACAAACCTGACAAAAGAAGCAATAGGGAAATGATTCCCTATTCAATAAATGATGCCAGGATAACTGGCTAGCCATGTGCAGAAGATAGAAACTGAACCCCTTCCTTACACAATATACAAAACTTAACTCAAGATGTTTTGAAGACTTAAATGAAAAACCCAAAAGTATAAAAACCTTGGAAGACAACCTAGGCAATATCATTCAGTACACAGGCGCAGGCAAAGATTTCATGGTGAAGATGCCAAAAGCAATTGCAACAAAAGCAAAAATTGACAAAGTGGATCTAATTAAAGAGCTTCTGCATAGCAAAAGAAACCATCAACAGAGTAAACAATCTACACAATGGCAGAAAATTTTTGCACACTATGCATCTGACAAATGTCTAATATCTAGCATCCATGAGGAACTTAAACAAATTTACAAGAGAAAAACAACCGCGTAAAAAAGTGAGCAAAGGACACAGACACTTCAAAAAAGGACACAGATGCAGCCCACAAGCATATTTAAAAAAAAAAAAAAGCTCAACATCACTGATCATTAGAGAAATGCAAGTCAAAACCACAATGAGATAGCATTTCACACCAGTCAGAATGGCTATTAATAAAATGTAAAAAAGTAACAGATGCTGGTGAGGTTGTGGAGAAAAAGGAACCCTTATACACTGTTGGTGGGAGTGTAAATTAGTTCAGCTGTTGTGGAAGACAATGTGGCAATTCTTCAAAGACCTAAAGACAGAAATACTATGGATCCTAGCAAGTCTATTATGGGGTATATACCCAAAGGAGTAAAAATCATTCTATTATAAAGACACATGCACATGTATGTTCATTGCGGCATTTTTCACAATATATGGAATCATCCTAAATGTCCATTGATGATAGACTGGATAAAGAAAATGTGGCGTGTATATACCACGGAATACTATGCAGCCATAAAAAAATAAAGAGATCATGTCCTTTGCAGGGACATGGATGAAGCTGGAGTCCATTATCCTTAGCATACTAACACAGGAACAGAAAACCAAATAATGTATGTTCTCCCTTGTAAGTGGAAGCTAAATGATGAGAACACACGGACACATCAGAGGGGAACTGCACACACTGGAGCCTAACAGAGGGTGGAGGGTGGGAGGAAAAAGAGGATCAGGAAAAACAAGTAATGGGTACTAGACCTACTACCTGGCTGAAATAAAGTACAAAATAATCTGTAGAACAAACTCCCATGACACACATTTACCTGTGTTACAAACCTGAATTTTTACCCCTGAACTTAAAAGGGTTTTTGTTTGTTTGTTCGTTGTTTGGGATGAAGTCTTGCACTGTTGCCTAGGCTGGAGTGCAGTTGCGTGATCTTAGCTCACTGCAACATTGTCATGACTCAGCCTCCCGAGTAGCTGGGATTACAGGCATGTGCCACCATGCTCAGCTAATTTTTGTGTTTTTAGTACAGAGGGGATTTCGCCATGTTGGCCAGGCTGGCCTCCTGATCTCAAGTGATCCACCTGCTTTGGCCTCCCAAAGTGCTGGGATTACAGGTGTGAGCCACCGTGCCTGGCCAAATAAAAGTTTTTAAAAAGTATATTATCTATAGTTTTTCTCTAGATGCCCTTTATCAAGTTGAGGAAGTTTCCTTCTATTAGGTTGGTGCAAAAGCAATTGTGGTTTTTGCTTTTAAAAATAATGGCAAAATCCGCAGTTACATTTGCACCAACCTAATATTCCTAGTTTGTGGAAAGGATTTTATCATGATTGAATTTTAAATTGTGTCAAATGCCTTTTATGCATCAATTGATAAAATCATATGATTTATTTTCTTTTGACTATCAACGTGGTGGATTGCATTGAATGACATTTGAATATTGAACCAGGCTTGCATTTTCAATTAAAAACCCACTTAATTTTAGTGTGTTCTTTTTATATATTACTGGATTTGATCTTCTAACACTGTTTGAGGATGTTTGTGTCTTCTTCATGAATATATTTGTCTGCTTTTTTCTATTCTTGTACTGCCTTTGTCTGGTTTTGGTATCAGTGTAATAATGTTGGCCTAACAAAATAAATTTGGAAATGTTCATATGCGTCCAGATTCTAGATGAGATTGGATATAAATGGTGTTACTTCTTATACAAGTTATTTATTTCATCGTGGGTGAATTCTGGTCATTCGTGGTTTGCAGGGAAGTGCTCCATATCATCTGCATTGTAAAATCCATGTGGCTAGAGTTGTTCTTCATAGTATTCCTTTATTATCTTTTTAATGCCAATGGGATTTTTTTTGTGTGCGTGTTATCTCTTCATTCGTTACTAACAATGGCAATTTGGGTTCTTTCTTTACTCTTTTGTAAATATTGGTAGAGACTTATCAATTTCATACAACTTTTCAAAGAACAGCTTTTGGTTTTCTGCTCTCAATTTCATTGATTCTGTCTTATCTTTATTTTCTTCCCTTTGCTTGCATTGCCTTAATTATGTACGTCCTTTTCTAGCATCTTATGGTGTAAGCTTAGATAGTTAATTTAGACCTTTATTCTTTTCAAATATAAGCACTTAATGTTATAAATTTACCTATTAGCACTGCTTTAGCTGTATCCCACATATTTTGACTATTGTATTTTTATCTATGTTTAGTTTAAAATATTTTCTAATTTTCCTTGGGACATTTGTTTGACAGATTATTTAGGAGTGTGTGGTTAATTTTCAAGTGTTTGAAAATTTTTCTTTTATCTTACTGTTATTGAGTTATAGTTGAATTCCATTGTGATCAGAGAAGACACCTTGTATGATTTCAAATATTTTAATTTATAAAAATTTGTTTTATAACCTAAGATATGGTCTACATTGGTGAATATTCCATATTTACTTGAAAATAATGTATCCACTGCTGTTTTTAGGTAAAATGTTCTAAAAATGTCAATTAGGTCCAGTTGGTGGATCATGTTATTGAGTTCTCCTATTTTCTTGCTCATTTTCTGTGAACTAGGTCTATAAATTACTGAGAAGGGACTGTTGATGTCTTCAGTGACAATGGTGGACTTCTCTATTTGTCATTTCAAGTTAGTTTTTTCTTCATGTGTTTTGTTGTTCTAATGTTAGATGCGTATACCTACACATTTAGTATTGTTATTTTCTCTCAGCAATTGGCTCTTTCATCATTATGTAATTTCTCTCTTGATATCTGGTCACTTTCTTTGCTCTGAGGTCTACCTGATATTAGTATATTCAGTCCATCTTTCTTTTGATTACTATATATATATATATATATACATATATATATATGTAATTTTACTTTGAACATAGCTATATCACATTTGAGGTGAGTTTCTTGTGAACAATGTATAGTTTGATAATTTTAGAAAATTAATTATGAAAATTTTTAGATCTCTCATTGCTGTGTTTAAACCATTTTTATTTAATGTAATCATTGTTAAGTTTTGGTTTCTACCATTTCATTATTTTCTGGTTATTCCCTCTGTTTTCCATTCTCGTTTCTCCTGGCTTCTTTTCTTTTATTTATTTGTTTATTTTTAGTAATATTTTAATACAGTTATTCTGTTTTTTGACCGTATCTCTCTATATGATGGATGTTCCAGGTATTAGAATGTACCTACTTAACTTTTCCCAGTCTACTTAGAATCAATATCTTGTCACTTTAGATGGAATATAGAAATTTAGTACTATATAGGGTCCTTTACCTATTCACATTTATGTTGTAATTGTCTTATATTTTGCACCTAAAAACATTGAAGTCTCTATCAATATTATAATTTTTGCTTTCAACTGTTAAGCATATTTTAAAAACCCAATAGGAGAAAAATAGCCAATTCTGTTTTTCAGCAAATAAGTATTTTTAGTATTACTAAATAAACATGTGTTGTTTACTGTACCATTTCTTGTTCTCCTCCCTGCCTCACTCCTAATGTTCCAAGTTTTCTTTTGGTTTTGTTTACCTTCTGTTTAAGGAAATTCCTTTAGAAATTATTTTAGAATCTTTCCTCTAGCAATGAAGTTTCCCTTCATCTAAGTGTATATTTAGCTCATTTTCATTCCTGATAAATACTTTCAGTAGATATAGAATTCTGGGTTTACCATTTGTTTGTTTGTTTTCCAAGTGCTTGAAAATACTGTGTCATTTTCTTCTTGCCTCCATGATTTCTTAGGAGAAATCCACAATCATTGAAATCACTGTTCCCTTTTAAGTAAAGCACTGCTTTTCTACTTTTGAGGGTTTTCTTTTTTAAGATTTTTTTCTTTGTTTTTATTTTTCAGCAGTTCCATTATACTGTCTTTGGCTATGGATTTCTTTTGATTTACTTTATTTGGAGTTCATTCATCTCTTGAATTTATAAATTTATGTATTTTATCAAACTGGGGGAATTTTCAGCCAGTATTTCTTCAAACAATTTCCAACATAGAATTCTTTCTTCTCTTCTCTAATAATTATGATGACATAATTATTAGACAATTTGATATTGTAACACAAGTTCCTGAGGCTCTGTTCATTTTGTTTTAAATCTTTTGCCTATTATTCAGATTGGTTAATTCCTATTGATTCTGTTATTAAGCCCATCCAGTGAGGTTTCCATTAAATTTCAGCTATTGTGGTTTTTAGCTCTAAAATTTCTACTGCTTCTTCGTTTCCTTTTTGTTATTGCTATTGAGGCTTTCTATCCTTCCATTCGTTTTATGAGTGTTTATCCTTACTTCTTAGAGTTTTTAATAGGAACTGTTTTAAAGTCTTAGTCTCAAAATTTTAGCATATGTGTTATCTCAGCATTATATCTTGGTTTTTTATATACTGAGTAATTTTGGACTGTATCCTAAATGTTAGCATATGATGTTATTAGATTCTGGATCTTATTTAAATCCTGCAGAGAATGTTGCTATTTTTGTTTGTTTGCTTTAGCAGGCAGTCAACTTGTATGTTCAGGTTTCAAGTTCTGATTAGCCTTCCACGGGTTGTGTTTTCAATATCAGTTCTGATTTCAAAGCCTTTGCTACATAGTTCAGCTCTCTCATGTGTGCACAACCCAGGGGCCAGTCTTGGACTTATACATTGGTCTATCTCCTGATTTGTGTTTAGGATTACGTCCATGCATATGCAGATCTGGGATAATGCCAAAAATTCATAACAACTTCATGAGGTCTTTTTCACAAGCTTCTTTTTTACTGCGATATCCCCAGTTTTTTCAACTTTTCTGGATCTCTCCATTTAGTTCTCTAGCCAGACATATCCATAATCCATTTGCAGCATGCTGGTGGGGAAGCTCTGATATAGAATACCTCGTTGCAGGGCAGTTCCTCTTGAATAACATTTACCGCATAACTGCCATGTACTACTCTCTATTCTAAACACTTTACGTATATTGTCCCATTTAACTTACAAAACTCAATTTAAAAAAAATCCTTACTGCCAACCGTGTATTAAAGTTTTGGAATCCGAGGCCCAGAGAGGCTAGTCAACTTACCCAAGGGTGCACAGCTATTGACAGTGGTGTAAGTAGTGGGCTAGGATTTGAACCCAGGCAGTTCTTTTAACTGTTACATAGTTCTGCTTCTATGACATGACTTCATTCTATAAGCCATTCTTCACTCCTACATCACTTTATATGCCCTTCCATTAAAGCCATTGTTGTATAATGTTTTTAAAATAAATAATAAATAATATTTTATGCCAGTATCTTCAGAGCAATAATTCTCTCTCTTCAAATTTAAATCACTAGCCTAATACACAAGTTCCCCAGGGCTGCCATAACAAATTACCAGAAATTGGGTGGCTTAAAACAACAGTAATGTATTATATCTCAGTTCTGGAGGCCAGAAGTCTAAAACCAAGGTGTCAGCAGGATTGTGCTCCCTCTGGAGACTCTAGGGGAGTATTCTTCTTTGCCTCTTCTACCTTCTGGTGGCAATCGGCATTTCTTGCGGCTCTATCATTCCAACTTCTGCCTTCATCTTAAATGATCCCCTCTTCTGTGTATCTGTGTCTTCTCTTCTGTCTGTTTTAATCTGTGCATCTCATAACAACACTCATCATTGGCTTTAGGGCCCATCCAGATAGTCAGATGATCTCATGTTGAGATTCTGAACTTAACTGGAAAAGACTCCTTTTTCAAATCCAGTGTCTGGGATGTGGCTATGTCTTTTCGAGAGCCAACATTCAATGAACGACACCTAGCATAGCCTACATTATGTGCTCAGTAATACCGTATTAGACATTTTCTCCATTGCAAATGATATAAATTCAATTTAAACTAGCTTGAGCAAATATGGAGTTTATTGGTAACATAACTGGCAAGTCTGAAGGTACTTCCAGCATGGGACATGGCTGCATCGAGGGACCGAACAATATCTTTCAGTATCTCCAGCTTTTCTTCCTTCTGGGTACTGCTTTATTCTTAAGAAGTTTCTGTATTCTCAATCTGCCAGCATCAGTACACTGAATTTTAGTGGAGACTTTGATTATTCCACTTAAAGTCACACATTCATCCTTGAATGAATTGCTATGACCTGAGAAATGGAGGTATTTGATGGCTGATTCTTTCATGATCACCCCTGTGTCTGGAATGTGTGGTGGTGGTGCTGGAGGAGTAAGGAATTGTGATTGCTATCCCACCAGAACTACATAAAATGGAAGTGAGTCAATTCTCCAGAGGAGGGAACATGGAGAAGATTAATACTATATGTTCGCTATAACTTTGTATAAAGTTCACTATAACTTTCAAGACTGTGGTACTGGGAGGCATCAGTGTATTTTCAATAGGTCACTTAGCAGGTCTTTCCTATATGTATCTTCTATGGTCCTTTCACATACTTAATTAGTTCAACCTCACAGACTTCATCCTACTAATCTGTGAAACTTGTAATCTTCAGGCTCTTTCTAGAAGTTAAGTATTTACAACACGAATGTCACAGAGGGGCTTTCTTTTCTCTTTATAGGTTTGGGCTTGCAGTGCCTCAGATATCCTGGACTACTCCCAAAGTCCTTTGCTGCAGGTAGATGACAATGTCAATGTCTAGACTCTGGCTTTGTAGGGCGTATAGCTCCAAAAGTCTAGTCAAGACTCCAGCTCAAGCCTTCCCTGTTTTCAAGCACTCCAAGCTTTCTAAAAACTCACAAAAGCATGACTTCGCT
Organism: Callithrix jacchus; assembly: GCF_049354715.1. Classification (NCBI taxonomy): domain Eukaryota; kingdom Metazoa; phylum Chordata; class Mammalia; order Primates; family Cebidae; genus Callithrix; species Callithrix jacchus. The sequence continues at coordinate 39,915,180 of NC_133524.1, read as the reverse complement.
ATAGCTTTGAAATCAACACTATGTAAAGCATCCTGGTCCCTGCCCACAAGGTTTATTAAGGTTGGATCCAGAGGATCTTATTATAGTGTGGTCTCATCTCCTTTTTCACCTGTGTTGAGTTCTCTGCTGGTTCAGTGTATCCTAATATTCAGGATGCTGGCTATCCAGAAATATTTCTTTCCTTTTTTCTGACTGTATCCCGTATCCAACTCCTTGTAACCCTCCTCAACTCTTCTTTTAAGCTTCCTCACTTCTGTCAGTTTGAATAATCTTATGCCAGCTTATTTTCTGAGGACTTTTGTCCAAGTTCCCTTCATTTTTGGCTCTGCAGTGATAGTATAGTATCTACTTGTTCTCTTACCCTATGGCAGACTTACATCCTGCAGTGCATATGTCTGATGCCCTGTCATACATCATGTCAGTCATACTTTTAATTCTAGAGCTGACTAGGGTGGAAAGCTCTGTGTGAGGTTAGGTTCACCTGTCTCACCATGAGTGAGCACCACACCTTTGCTCTCTGACCCAAGGCACTTATAAGGCTAGGACACTGCATACCCAGGTGGGAATTTCAGGAATGTCAACACATACAGGGGCAGCCCTCAACCGATGAAGGGTGGGAGCCAGTTCCTGCCTCCCATCTTTTAGATGGATATTTTTGGGAAGTCTTCTGTATGCTTCTTAGGAAATTCTAGCTGAACAGTGCCCTAACAGTTCATCCTTATATTGACTTTCTCTCCAAGAATGCCTCATATTCCCCACTCCCTCACTCCTGCTCTCTGGAATGCCCTTCCAAAGAAACTACCTGTTCTCAAATACTTGTTTCAGGCTCTGCTTTGGGATAACTCGAGTAAGACACAATCTCACTTGCCAAACAAAGAGTATGTACTCCCAGTGGCTGTCCAACACTCACTGTTTCTCTTTTCCCACAGCCCAGTGATAGCACCCAGCAGCTGGCTTTAGCTGTGGATGACAGAAGAGTGAAGGAAGATGAACAGGAGGTCACGAGATTAAATGAGGAGGTAGTGTGAGATGATGGGAAGAGACTGGACTACATTCTATCCCTGCTTTGACTGATTGCATCACATCATTGAATCCCATAGTGCTGGATTTTGACTTGAGCCCTAATTTTAACTTGAGTCTGCCATTTTCCTGTGGTGCCACCTAGGTTACTCTGAATTTGCCCTCTCACCTTTCCAGGGGTCATACTCTGATTTGACAGAATAAATTTGCCCCATCTGTGATTTACTAAACCCTATTAAATCACAACATGGTGGTTCATACTCTGGTAGTGATAAAGCTTTGTTATATGACTTGAGTTTTCTTACAACTACTTCCCATTAAGAATCCAGCACCTCTTTTACAACTGACTGTTTCCTGGCTTCCCCATTCAGGGTCCTGCAACCAAACTCTTGTCCCCAGACCTCTTTCCTCTGCCCAGGAAGTGAATGGGAAAGCTATATTCCCTAACTATTTAGCTGTCCCTGTTCTGAGGCAAGCAATCCTCTTTGTTGCCTGTGACTGTGTCAATGACAGGAGCGTTGCCTAGGTCCTTGTTGGAAAACCCTCACTGTACTCTTGCTGTGTTTGCACGAGTTGCCCTATCTGGCAATCCCCCATCATCTATGAAACAAGCCCTAGAAACATTGGCCCAGCCCAGCATTCACAGATGACTCCTGATATCTTTCATGTCTCGGGCCCAGAGGACAAACTCTTTTCCTTTGTGTTCTATTTTGACATTATCCTGCTTCTTTGTTCCCATTTTAGGGCGGTACAAGGAGAACTGTGCATTAGCTTTTGTGGGCTTTAATGAAGCAGGATTTGACAGCATTTCATATCAGGTATCATCTTTTGTGTGCATGGGGAGAAGGGATGAGAAATGTTTCTTTAACTGATGCCAGAAAAGAAGGCAGAGCAAGACAAGAAAAAAAAATCTGATAACCACTTTTTTTTCCATTAAAGTCCTGGCCCCTTTCTAAAACATGTTATTTGTCTATATTCCAAATCAGTTGGGAATCATATCTTTCCACAACAGCATTTCCTTACTTCCTGGAAACATATATCACAGGATGTATAATAAACGTTTATACTAGCTGTAAAGAGGAAAGTAACATTTCATAAAATTTACCATAGACCCCAAGGTGAATTTAATATAGGAGCCTGAGTGACGAATCCCAAAGCAAGTGAATTTTGGCTTAAAGCCCATCCTGAGCTGACTTCATTATACTTAGTTGATGTTGGGAGTGGGTGGGAGGGGGATGCAACAAGAAAACTTCCTGAGGTCCCTGCATGAATGAAGTGGAATGTGGCTCTTGAATTAATCCTGCATTTTCTCATGTGTCTCTGACATCCTGCACATGAAGGATTATTACTGAATAGTTGGTGGCTGGTTCCTCCCTCTATCTTTGTAGGACAGAACAAGAAGAAACAGCTGAAATAGCTGCAAGAGGAGGTAAACTAACTGGAACAATTTAAATCACACAGAAAGGACTAATTTTTCAAGACACAATTGTAAACCAAAAATAAAATCCTAAGGCCCTTTCAACCATCTGAATAGACCCCTCCATCAAACAAGGGCATTCCAGAGTTAACCTAAAGACTGGTTCAAGCCATGATGAAAAAAGTGATTGGGGTCAGACACGCCTCATTACCTCATTATGCCCTCCTCCCTTTTGGAATTCAGGAAAAGCCTACTAGCATTTAACATCAACACAGACCTTAAGTCTGCTGAGAAACATTTACAATTTGTTCTCTCCGAAAGCTGCTACCCAGAGGCTTCATCTGCATGATAAACCTTGGTCTCTACAATTTCTTTGTATTAGTCTGTTCTCGCATTGCTATAAAGAAATACCTAAGACGGTAATTTATAAAGGAAGAAGGTTTAGTTGGCTTAGGGTTCTGTTGGCTGTACCAGAAGCATGGCACCTGCATCTGCTCAGCTTTTGTAGAGGCCTCAGGAAACTTACAATCATGGCAGAAGGCAAAGTAGAAGCAGGCATGTGTTACATGGCTGGAGCAGAAGGAAAAGAAGGTTTCGGGGAGGTGCTAAACACTTTAAGTGACTAGATCTCATGAGAACTCCAGTATGCGAACAACACCAAAGGGATGGTGCTAAACCATTCATGAAGGAGCCACCTCCATGATCAAATCACCTCCTACCAGGCCCAACCTCCAACACTGGGGATTCCAATTTGATTTGAGATTTTGTTGGGGACATAGATCCAAACCATATCACTTTTCTTAAAATTGCATTTTAGGTTTTGGGGTACATGTGCAGAACATGCAAGATAATTGCATAGGTACACACATGGCAGTGTGTTTTGCTGCCATCCTCCCCTTCACCCACATTTGGCATTTCTCCCCAGGCCATCCCTCCCCAGCTCCCCCCTCCACTGTCCTTCCCCTATTCACCCCAATAGACCCCAGTGTGTAGTACTCCCTTCCCTGTGTCCATGTGTTCTCATTTTTCATCACCCGCCTATGAGTGAGAATATGCGGTATTTCATTTTCTGTTCTTGTGTCAGTTTGCTGAGAATGATGTTCTCCAGATTCATCCATGTCCCTACAAAGGACACTAACTCATCATTTTTGATTACTGCATAATATTCCATGGTGTATATGTACCACATTTTCCCAGTCCAGCCTATCATTGATGGGCATTTGGGTTGGTTCCAGGTCTTTGCTATTGTAAACAGTGCTGCAATGAACATTCATGTGCATGTGTCCTTATAGTAGAACGATTTATAGTCCTTTGGATATATACCCAGTAATGGGATTGCTGGGTCAAACAGAATTTCTATTTCTAAGGCCTTGAGGAATCACCACACTGTCTTCCACAATGGTTAAACTAATTTACACTCCCATTAATGGTGTAAAAGTGTTCCTATTTCTCCGCATCCCTCCGGCATCTGTTGTCTCCAGATTTTTTAATGATCGCCATTCTAACTGGCGTCAGATGGTATCTCAATGTGGTTTTGATTTGCATCTCTCTAATGACCAGTGATGATGAGCATTTTTTCATATGTTTCTTGGCCTCATATATGTCTTCTTTTGTAAAGTGTCTGTTCATATCCTTTGCCCATTTTTGAATGGGCTTGTTTGTTTTTTTCCTGTAAATCTGTTTGAGTTGTTTGTAAATTCTGGATATCAGCCCTTTGTCAGATGGGTAAGCTGCAAAAATTTTTTCCCATTCTGTTGGTTGCCATTTCACTCTAGTGACTGTTTCTTTTGCCGTGCAGAAGCTGTGGAGTTTGATTAGGTCCCTTTTGTCTATTTTGGCTTTTGTTGCCAATGCTTTTGGTGTTTTGTTCATGAAGTCCTTGCCAACTCCTATGTCCTGAGTGGCTTTGCCTAGATTTTCTTCTAGGATTTTTATGGTGCCAGTACTTATGTTTAAGTCTTTAATCCATCTGGAGTTAATTTTAGTGTAAGGTGTCAGGAAGGGATCCAGTTTCTGCTTTCTGCACATGGCTAGCCAGTTTTCCCAACACCATTTATTAAACAGGAAATCTTTTCCCCATTGCTTGTTTTTGTCAGGTTTATCAAAGATTGTATGGTTGTAGACATGTTGTGTTGGCTCCGATGCCTCTGTTCTGTTCCATTGGTCTATATCTCTGTTTTGGTACCAGTACCATGCTGTTTTCATTACTGTAGCCTTGAAGTATAGTTTGAAGTCCAGTAGTGTGATGCCTCCCGCTGTGTTCTTTTTCTTAGAATTGACTTGGCTATGCGGGCTCTCTTTTGGTTCCATATGAAGTTGATGGTGGTTTTTTTCCAGTTTTGTGAAGAAAGTCAATGGTAGCTTGATGGGGATAGCATTGATTCTGTAAATTACTTTGGGCAGTATAGCCATTTCCACAATATTGATTCTTCCTAATCATGAACATGGAATGTTTCTTCATCTGTTTGTGTCCTCTCTTATTTCATTGAGCAGTGATTTGTAGTTTTCCTTGAAGAGGTCCCTTACATTCTTTGTAAGTTGTATTCCTAGGTATTTTATTCTTTTTGTAGCAATTGTGAATGGCAGTTCGTTCTTGATTTGGCTTTCTTTAAGTCTGTTATTGGTGTAGACGAATGCTTGTGATTTTTGCTCATTTATTTTATATCCTGAGACTTTGCAGAAGTTGCTTATCAATTTCAGGAGTTTTTGGGCGGCAGCGATGGAGTCTTCTAGGTATACTATCATGTCGTCTGCAAATAGAGACAATTTGGCTTCCACCTTTCCTATTTGAATACCCTTTATTTCTTTTTCTTGCCTGATTGCTCTGGTTAGAACTTCCAGTACTATATTGAATAGGAGTGGTGAAAGAGGGCATCATTGTCTAGTGCCGGATTTCAAAGGGAATGCTTCCAGTTTTTGCCCATTCAGTATGATATTGGCTGTTGGTTTGTCGAAAATAGCTTTTATTACTTTGAGATACGTTCCATCGATACCGAGTTTATTGAGGGTTTTTAGCATAAAGGGCTGTTGAATTTTGTCAAATGCCTTCTCTGCGTCAATTGAGATAATCATGTAGTTTTTGTTTTTGGTTCTTTTTATGTGGTGAATTACGTTTATAGACTTGTGTGTGTTAAACCAGCCTTGTATCCCCGGGATGAATCCTACTTGATCATGATGGATAAGTTTTTTGATGTGCTGTTGCAATTGGCTTGCCAGTATTTTATTGAAGATTTTTGCATCTATGTTCATTATGGATACTGGCCTGAAGTTTTCTTTTCTTGTTGAGTGTCTGCCAGGGTTTGGTATCAGGATGATGTTGGTCTCATAAAATGATTTGGGAAGGATTCCCTCTTTTTGGATTATTTGGAATAGTTTCAGAAGCAATGGTACCAGCTCCTCATTGTGTGTCTGTTAGAATTCAGCTGTGAACCCATCTGGACCTGGGCTTTTTTGTGTGTGGTAGGCTCTTAATTGCTGCCTTGACTTCAGACCTTGTTTTTGGTCTATTCGTAGTTTCGGATTCCTCCTGGTTTAGGCTTGGGAGGACACAGGTGTCCAGGAATTTATCCATTTCTTCCAGATTTACTAGATTATGTGCATAGAGTTCTTTGTAATATTCTCTGATGATGGTTTGAATTTCTGTGGAATCTGTGGTGATTTCCCCTTTATCATTTATTATTGCATCTATTTGGTTGTTCTTTTTTATCAGTCTGGCTAGTGGTCTGTATATTTTGTTGATCTTTTCAAAAAACCAGCTCTTGGATTTATTGATTTTTTGAAGGGTTTTTTGTGTCTCTATCTCCTTCAGTTATGCTCTGATCTTAGTTATTTCTTGTCTTCTGCTAGGTTTTGAGTTTTTTTTTTTTTTATCTTGCTCCTCTAGCTCTTTCAATTTTGATGATAGGGTGTAAATTTTGGATCTCTCTACTCTTCCCATATGGGCACTTATTGCTATATATTTTCATCTGGAGACTGCTTTAAATGTGTCCCAGAGATTCTGGTATGTTGTGTCTTCGTTCTCGTGGGTTTTGAAGAACTTCTTTATTTCGGCCTTCATTTCATTGATTATCCAGTCAACATTCAAGAACCAGTTGTTCAGTTTCCATGAAGCTGTGCAGTTCTGAGTTAGTTTCTGAATTCTGAGTTCTAACTTGATTGCACTATGGTCTGAGAGACTGTTTGTTATGATTTCAGTTGTTTTGCATTTGCTGAGGAGTGCTTTACTTCCAATTGTGTGGTCAATTTTAGAGTAGGTGTGATGTGGTGCTGAGAAGAATGTATATTCTGTGGATTTGGGGTGGAGAGTTCTGTAAATGTCTATCAGGTTTTCTTGTTCCAGGTCTGAGTTCAAGTCCTGGATATCCTTGTTAATTTTCTGTCTGGTTGATCTGTCTAATATTAACAGTGGAGTGTTAAAGTCTCCCACTATTATTGTGTGGGAGTCTAAGTCTCTTTGTAAGTCATTAAGAACTTGCCTTACATATCTGGGTGCTCCTGTATTGGGTCCATATATTTTTAGGATCGTTAGTTCTTCTTGTTGTATCGATCCTTTTGCCATTATGTAATGACCTTCTTTGTCTCTTTTGATCTTTGTTGCTTTAAAATCTATTTTAGCAGAGATGAGAATTGCAACTCCTGCTTTTTTTTTGCTCTCCATTTGCTTGGTAAATCTTCCTCCATCCCTTTATTTTGAGTTTTTGTGTATCCTTACATGTGAGATGGGTTTCCTGGATACAGCACACTGATGTGTTTTGGTTTTTTATCCAATTTGCCAGTCTGTGTCTTTTGATTGGTGCATTTTGCCCACTTACATTTAGGGTTAATATTGTAATGTGTGTATTTGATACTGCCATTTTGATGCCAGCTGGCTGTTTTGCCTGTTAGTTGATGCAGATTCTTCATTTTGTTGATGCTCTTTAGCATTTGGTATGTGTTTGGAATGGCTGGTACTGGTTGTTCCTTTCTATGTGTAGTGCCTCTTTCAGGAGCTCTTTTAGAGCAGGCCTGGTGGTGACAAAATCTCTGAGTACTTGCTTGTTTGCAAAGGATTTGATTTTTCCTTCACTTATGAAGCTCAGTTTGGCTGGATATGAAATTCTGGGATGAAAGTTCCTTTCTTTTAGGATGTTGAATATTGTCCCCCACTCTCTTCTGGCTTGTAGAGTTTCTGCTAAGAGATCTGCTGTGAATCTGATAGGCTTCCCTTTGTGGGTGACCCGACCTTTCTCTCTGGCTGCCCTTAAAATTTTCATCTTCATTTCAACCCTGGTGAATCTGACGATTATGTGCCTTGGGGTTGCTCTTCTTGTGGAATATCTTTGTGGTGTTCTCTGGTGTTCTCTGTATTTCCTGGACTTGAATATTGGCCTGCCTTGCTAAGTTGGGGAAATTTTCCTGCGTAATATCCTGAAGAGTATTTTCCAGCTTGAATTCATTCTCTTCATCACATTCTGGTACACCTATCAAACGTAGATTAGGTCTCTTCACATAGTCCCACATTTCTTGGAGACTTTGTTCATTCCTTTTTGCACTTTTCTCTCTAATCTTGGTTTCTCGTTTTATTTCATTGCGTTGATCTTCGACTTCTGATATTCTTTCTTCTTGGTCAGTTCAGCTGTTGAAACTTGTGCATGCTTCACGAAGTTCCTGTGTTGTCTTTTTCAGCTCCTTCAATTCACACATATTCCTCTCTAAGTTGTCCATTCTTTTCATCATTTCCTCGAATCTTTTTTCAAATCTTTTTTCAAGGTTTTTAGTTTATTTGCATTTATTTAGAACATGTTCTTTTAGCTCACAGAAGTTTCTCATTACCCACCTTCTGAAGTCTGATTCCATCAGTTCATCACACTCATTCTCCATCCCGCTTGGTCCCTTGCTGGTGAGGAGTTTTGGTCCTTTGTCGGAGGCGAGGTGTTTTGGTTTCGGGAGTTTTCCTCCTTTTTGCACTGGTTTCTTCCCATCTTTGTGGGTTTATCCACCTGTCATCTGATTAGTTGCTGACTTTTTGATTGGGTCTCTGAGTGGACACCCAGATTGTTGGTGATGAAGTATTTCTGTTACTTAGTTTTTCTTCTAACAGTCTAGCCCCTCTGCTCTACAACTGCTGAGGTCCACTCCAGGCCCCACTTGTCTTGGGTACACCTGTAGCAGCTGCAGAACAGTGAGGGATGCTCCCAGTTTCTTCTTCTGCTATCTTTGTCCCAGAATGATGGCTGCCAAATGTCAGTCTCATCAGTCCTTTTTGAGGTGACTCTTTGGATATACAGGGATCAGGGAGCTGCTTGAGGAGATGGTCTGTACTTTTTAGGAGCTCAAGTGCTGAGCTGTGAGTTTCGTTGTTAATTCAGGGCTGTTAGGCAGGTACATTTAAGTCTGCTGCAGCAGAACTCATAAAACCCCTTTTTTTCCTCAGATGCTCTGTCTTGGGGAGTTAGGGCTTTCTTTATGAGTATCAGTTGCACTGTCCTGCCTAGCTAGGAGGCAGTCTAGTCACTATTTGCCTGCCGAGGCTCCACCCTACTACCATGGGCTCCGCCCTGTTGCCATGGGCTCCGCCCTGCTGTCATGGGCTCCGCCCTGTTGCTGTGGGTTCCTCCTTGCTGCCAAGTGTAATTCCCTGTAGTCCTGTTTATATGGTTGTGGTTAAAACTGTTGTGGTGATGGTGGCCCGCCTCTGTATTGGCGGAGTCTCTTTGTTATGGCAGGTTGCCTTGGCAATGGCAGGCTGCGTCAGCAATGGGAGTGTATCTCAGTAGGGGCAGAATGCCTCGGTAATGGAGGACGCCCCTCACCCACTGAGCTACACCATCCTGGGTTCAGCTGTGCCCACAGTGAAACTCTCAACCCCGAGCATTCCGAATTGCTGTTTTGTTTGTCCCTGTAGGGGTGGGACCCGCCAAGCCTGATCACCTGGCTCCCTGCCTCAGAGCCCTCTTTTTTTTTTTTTTAAGTTGAATGGTTGACTCTCTCCCAGGTGTTTCAGTCACCTGCTGATAGGGCACCAGGATCTGTGTGATTTCCCATGCAGCGACCCACTGTGCCGGCTCACACGTCTCTTCCCGGGAATCTCCTGGTCTGGCTCACTGTCCAAGTCCCGTTTAATCAGATGGATATGCTAATCTGCCCTCCCAAATCTCAGATTGCCAGTTTAACAGGGCACCCAGAACAGTGCGTTTTGTGTAGAGTGCCGCTGCGCTGTGGCGCCGGCCGAAACAGCCGCGCCAGCCAAAGCAGCTGTGCTGGTGTCCTGTGTCTCTCCTACACCTGGGAATTTCCCCGTTCTGTGGGCAACAAAGATCCATCTGGAAATGCGGCTTGCACTCACCCTCTGCGCCTTCACTGAGAGTTGCAATCCTGAGTTGCTCCTACCGTGCCTGGAGGTCAGGATGATTATGTGACCGTGCTATAATCCACAGAGCACCATATCACTTTTATAGTAACCCAGACATTTCTTTCTATTGATAATAAGCCCTTCAAACAATTGCCAATCAGAAAATTTTTGAATCTACCTATGACCTGGAATGCCCCTCCACCCCCTACTTAGAGTTGTCCTGCCTTTCTGGACCAAACCAATGTATTATTAAGTTGGTGCAAAACATTAAAAGTAATGGTGAAAACCACCATAAGTTGTGCACCAATCTATTACATGTATTTATTGATGTCTCATGTCTCGCTAAAATGTATAAAACCAAGCTGCACCCTGACCACCTTGGACACATGTTCTCCGGGTCTCCTGAGAGTTGTGTCACTGGCCATTGATCGCTTATATTAGCTTAGGATAAATATCTTCAGATATTTTATAGAGTTTGACTGCTTTTATCAACACAACAATGCTATCATGAGACAGTCTTGAGGCTGGGGAAGGGGGTAGCCTCTGAAATCATGACTGCCATAGACCACAGCTTGCCTTCATGAGAGGCCACTAAAAATAGAACAGAGTTTTATCTGCTCAGGAGTATTGAGGCCCAATTCAACTCACATTCAGTGGGCATGGATAATTCAGTTGCATGTGAGGTTCCCAAAGGCCCATGCTTATTTGCAAATCAGCATATCTGGGATTGGATTCAATGTCTTTCTAGAAAACTGTAGGAAGAGCCACACTAAGGGAACTAGAATAAGGGAGCCATTCTCCTGCACTTTTTTTTGCAGATGATGTTTTATAACAGCCAGGCAAATAGAATTCCATGATTAAGATCCGATATGAGTAATTTCCATGTGGCCTGTAACTTCAAATAAATATCTCCCAAAACAAAATGTCTCTGGCCTGAGGGAACAGAGGGAGAGCACTAAATACAGTTCTGTAAAGGGATAGACTGCCTGTGCCGCTGTGGTCTGGTCACATGACTAAAATCCTTGAAATTACACAGAACCTGATCAAGAGTTGACACATCCTCAGATTCATTCCTTCTCACTCTCCCTTACTGGTCCCAGGAAATACAAGCAATTTATTTCTAGTCTCAGGGAAACAAGAGCAACCGGAAATATCATGTATCTGGAACAAAGGCAATAACAGTTCATCTAAGGAGAATGTTTTATGGCAAGACCAACACCGAAAACATCTTCCCTTACATCCTGGAAGATAGCAGGAGTAGGCTGACACTAACTCAATATTTAAGGAGGTGCTCACTCTCAAGTTTCAACTCTTCACTTACACAAACATGAAAATGTGTACCTCCTTAAATGCTCCCCCCCAGATACCTTGCTTGCTTTGCTCTGCCCTTGGAGGGACGGATCACCAGCCTGGGCATAGGAGACTGGGAACAGCTGCATTTCCACCCAAAAGGGGCTCAAAAGGACCTCAAGGAACCAACCTGGGTCTTTCTGGGCCTGTTCACAGCTACAGCCCTCTCAAGTTATAAAAGGACTATTTTTTATTTATAGCACCACTTGCCTAGGAGATATCATAAGCTGCATGCTTTTAAGTAAGGCGCCAACAAGACCCAGCCTTGGCAATCCAATAACCATCCAATTAAGTAGCAGCATCACTGAGGTTGCTTCGTGATCCCTCAGCCGATTTTTCAGCCCGACTTTCTCCTCTCCATGCCTCTGAAAACCAGTGAGCCCTACCAGGCTGCCTCAGACCAGTGCTGTACAGTCAAGCTGCTCAGGGCTGCACTGGACTTCCTGGTTGCAGGTACAAGCACAGAGTGAAGAGGAACAAAGAATTAATAGTCCTATCATATCTGCTACAGACAGAAAGTGATGGAACCTGACCAGTGGATTAAAAAACAGAAATCAGGCGTGGGAGGGTACAAGGGGCTTAGGAACTGGTACTGTTAATAACCTCCATGGTGTTTGTTCCTGATACCTAAGTTTGAGAATCATTGAGCTGAAGTAACTCCCTGTCTCCAGGATTTCTCAAACAGATCAAATCATGAAAGGTATGCCTAATGTTTATTAAAAAGGATCCAGCAAAGCTCCTCCAGTGGATGACCTGGATTCATAGGGCAGAAATAGAAATGTCTCCTGGCAGGTAGATATGGGAATCGAAATACTAAGAAATGTTCTTTAGCCTCCATTGGTGCTAGGTGCATGAGCTGAAGAGGTTGTATAGTGCAACAGTTGAACGCACAAGGTCTGGAGCGAGACTCTGAATCACACCTCTACCTCTTATTAGCTCTGCTATTTTGGGTAAGTTACTTAGCCTCTCTGTGCCTCCTTTACCCCATCTGTGGAGTAGGGATAAAAATAGCACCTATCTCAAGATTGTTATGAAAATTCAGTGCACTAATACATGCCCAGTGCTTAGAGCAATGCTTTGCACTTAGTAAGAGCTGTCAAAGGAGTGTTGGCTCTTACCCTTGGGGAGGCTGCTAACACCCCTGCATAGGCTGATGCTGGATCATTACGTCAGGTGAAAGCCACCAACCACACCAGACAAGAGGCCAGGCAGTAGGAAGCAGCCCAGTTTGAGACAGAGACCAGGCCCAGGCCTCTAGGCAAACATCATCCACACTGTGCTCACAGCTCAGCCAGCCTCCCAGGAACAAGGAGGAAAATGGGTTTTCTCAGCAGAAGCCAAACAGATTGTAGACATTATTTCCTAGCAGTGGGAAGCGACCCACCAGGGAGGAGAGCTGGGCATTGTCCTCCCCTCACCCTCAGGCATGAGCCTTCTTTAGAAAGTAGTTGCCCTTACCCAGACCTGACATCTCAATACTTCCAAAGCGCCCCCCAACCCCCCCCACCCCCCGCCTTGCTCACTGAGCTGCTGCCTCCACTGCCACCATCAGGCTGGGAGAACTGCCAGAAAGAATCCTCACAGCAGTGAGCTCCAATAATGCTAAACAATGGATTAATTACACTCCTCGCCTGTTTAGCTGGAGCTCCCAGGGTCGCCTGCACGTGTGGTCACAGAAGACAACAACAGGTGCGAGATGCTGGTGAACACATCAACTGCCCACAGCGCAGCCCTCTGCGCCCCCTCCCTCCACCTCCTGAGCCCCATTCAAGTCATTAAACCTCCCCCCTCCCCCTCCAAGAGATATGAAAGGCTTTTGTCTTCTCTCTTCCTTCCTTCCTTCTTAAGAAGTTTCACACTGGGAGTACTGCTGGTTTTTGCAACCCTGCTTGAAGCCATAGATGGAGAGCTGAGGAGTGAGACAAGACTTCTTTCCAGGAGGGCATCTGCCATGGGGTGACGGCTGGGTTGGCACCGCTCTGAGCCCACCTGGCCAGGCAGGGAAGAGGCGACAGCTGCTTTATGCTCCTATGAGTGCCAGCTTTCCCGAAAGGAGGTCAGCCTAAGAGACCAAACTGCTAATTAGGTCTCATTCTGCTTCCTGCTGCCACTTTAATTTCCACCCCAGAAAACCTTCAGCTGTGAGTCCAAGACCATCAGCTCCTTTCACCCAAATGCAAATGTCTCAAATACCTCTCTGGCTGGCAGGCGTTTCACTGGCGCTGGCGAGCAGTGGCAGCAACAGAATTCCGCTAAGGATAGGAGCTTCCGACAGAGAGGGGTACTTAAGACAAAACTGCCTTAGAAAATTTGGAGTCTGCCTGAGTTTAAAGTTACATTTAAGAAGACAGACAACCCCATAAAGGTCTGTAGAAGCTGGCTGTTATAAATGAGCCCTGAACCAGGGGTTAGGAGCTTTGGGCCTATTTTTGGCTAAGGAGCTCCTGGGAGACCTTGGGCAAGTCACTTTTGCCCGCTGAATCAGTTTCCTCATCTGTAAAATGAGTGGATTGAACTTACCCATCCCAGCTTCGGTGATTCTGATAATGATTTAAATCTTATTTCATATTAACAAAGTTTGTTTTTACTTGTGTGTCCCTTTCTGCAAATATAGATGTGGTGTGTTATGTTTTTCCCCCTGAAGACTGAATCTCTAGATGAGGGGCGTCGTCAGTCCTCATTTGCCAAGATGGAGAGCTGAAATAGAGAACTTCTACCCAAGGCCTCTGAGAGGTAAGGTGCAGTTCCAGATCCTGGACAACTCAACTCGACTCCCGTGTTGCTAGCAGAACTCCACAGCAGGAAGCCCCAGGGCAGGTCTTCATGGTCTGAATCCAGATTCTCCTTCCTCGACCCTCTGCATAGCCTCTTCTTTTCTTCCTTGATCTTGGTCTTGTTCATGTCAATCTCAAATCCACTTCCATGATCCTTATCCAAAAAGGCTCTGGATCAGTCATTTACTTCTTGATATCCATTGAAAACCGTCTGTTGCTTTTCTCAAGTATATTTGCATTATCAGCCTCCTGTGGCAGATGCCATGATGTCCAGGTGCTCTTTCCCAGACACTTCCTCCCTCAGCCACCAGGACTGTCAGCTGGTAAGTTCCCCTCTGGGAACTACTCTCAGCTGATAAGAACTTTTTTTTGCCCAAGCTCAACCCTCTTTCAGGGGTGGGGGCAATACAAAGGCTCAGCCCCTTTGCTTCAATTTGGGCTGATTCTGCATGGCCACCCCAGCTCTGGAGGCCCTTGAGGGATGAGCTGAGACCTCTGTGGCAAGCACATTGGCATTGCAGTTCAACTTCTCCCTCTTGCCCCCTGGCTCTCCCCTCCCTAGTAGGTGTTGCTCCCAGGGGAATTCCCAACAAACTTACTACACATCAATCTCTGACTCAAATTGAGTTTTCCAGAAAAGGCAACTTAAGACACCTCATCTCTTTCTAGGGTAAGACAGACAGAAGAAAGACTGCATCCTTGGGTAAACGGATATGGCTCAGTGGGTGGAGGCATTTTGGGGAGCAGTTTCCTCCCTGAATTCAAGTCGCTTATGCAGTTACCTGCTAGCAGAGCAAAAAGGCAATCCTTTGGGTCCTGTTTTACATCTGCCCCAATATTGTGGAGAGGGTGGATGGCCCAGGATTTCAGTTCCTTTCTTAACAGGACACACAGGTTTGTGAAATTCACAGAGCCAGCATCACCCAGATACACTCCCTGAAGCACAAGCTCTTAAAGCTCTGGACCTGGTCCAGGGGCATCAGTCCTGTTCTTCTCTCACATCACTTCCTCCTTGCTGGGTGTTGCAAGGAGGGCCTTGCATCACCCTTTGACCTGGTAATATTGCCTCATGGCCTGTTATTACATATGTAGTGGCACCAGCATCACTTCAAAGGAGTCTGTGGCATGTTTCCTCTACACAACACTGAGATAATGCTGGTTGGAGCTCCTGGAATTAGAAAGGGGCTGCGGTAGTAATTCGTCACTACCACTCTTGGCTTATATCCAACAGCAAAACAGTATATATCTAGGACAATTTGTTCAGCAAACTCCTGTGTTCCCCTAGTTTTTGCCAGGCTCCATCCCACCAGCTGAGGCCCAAGAGATGAGTAAAATCTGTTTCTGCTTCTGAAGAGCTCCCAAAGTGACAGAGACATAAAGAAATAATTATAACCCAGTGTGACAAATGCCATCTCAGGGATGTGTAACCTGCTGGCTGTGGGAATACAAGGAAGGAGGTTCCAGTCTCCACAAATAAAGATTTGGAAACAGGCGCCATTTTCCTACTTCATCCAAGATGACTGAGCCAAAAAGGACCATTTTTCATCAATGTATGTTTATTTACAATGGGCTAGGTAATGGGCACTGATTTATAGTCCATTAGCCTGCAAGGGTCACCTACCCAGAAGAAAGGATCTTGCAGATGTGCCTGAAATTCTTGCAGAGTCTTCTGCCCTTCCTATATTGATGTCAGACAGAGCACAAAGAGGTAGCCCATCGAGAGAAAGAACTGCTGCTGGCCCCACACTGAGGGTCTGCCTATGAACTCACCTCACTCTAAGCCTCAGACCAGTCCCTGACCTAGTCTAAAGGTGTACTGGTAAATAAGTTGTCTGGCTTCTTCTTTCTGTGCCCCTATGTCCCAGACACTCTGCTGAGTACAGACTATTATGATGAATAAGATGAACCAAACAAACACATATGACTGGACTGGAATCCAGGCAAATAAGGAGGCAATAACTGTACAATCAGACCCCAAAGCACGATATCTACCCCAGTCTTGGGCTGGGAGTGGGGAGATAAGAAAAGACTTCCCAGAGGAGGTGCCATCTTAACTGAAACTTGAAGTATGAGGAGTAAGCCAGCAAAGAGAAATGGTGGTGAGACAAGGAAGATCAAAGTGCTATGGAGAGAGGAAGTAGTCTAATGAATGATTTCAAACTTGGAGGCAAAAGAGAACCTTGGCATGGCTTTGACCAAGAGTATACAAAGGTAATGGAGATGCCATGGGTCTGTACCAGGGTGGATGCAGATGGAGAGAGCTGCGTGGATCTGGGAAGCATTTTGTAAATGGACTTAGACTCAGTGAGTGAATGGATACAGGAAGTGGAGGAGGAGCAGGAGCAGGTGAGGACAATGTGCAAGGCTCAGGCTTGAGGGACTGGAGGGATGGTGGAGCAGTTCACCATTATCATATCAGAGACAAAGGCTGGGAGCAGATTTCCAGGTGCTGCAGGGGATGAGCACATTTTAACATATTGTATTTGAGAGGGACATGGGAATCCCAGATAGATGTAGGATCTGAAACTCAGAAGCTGGCCCTGGGCTAGAGTGGAGGTTGGGACACATTAGAACATGGGCAGATTGTAGTTGAAATCTCAGGAATGGATGAGGCCATTTGAAGAGATGTAAGGAGGGCACAGGACATAATCCTGAGGAGTGCCCTCTAAAAAATAGTAATAGAAGAAGGAGCCTGCTAGCAGCTGTCAAGTCAGCAAGGAAGTGAATTGGAGGTAACAGACAAAAAAGAGAAGATGAATTTCAAGATGGAGGGTGGCCATCAGTGCCAAATGCTTCTGAGAAGTTGGGTGGACTGAGAAATGGAAAATGCCCAGGATGAGAGCAGTGACAATTGCATGAAGCAGACAAAAAATGTCAAGGAGGGAGAGAGACCTCAAGAGAAGCAAGAGCATTTCAAGGCCAGAGACCATGGCCAGAGCACAAGGGGCAACTCAGCCTGCGGCAATGTACAGTTGAAGCTTTGAATGAAAAGATAGTTTTCTGACGAGAGACAACAGAGACCTCATGCCTCCCCAAGTGTTCCTTGGCACCATGGGACCCACATTGTGGCAAGAGACAGACAAATTCCTAGGGAGACAGGGGCCAGTGAAACCCGATCTGCAAACCAAGGAGAATTTAAAGCCTGGAAACTGAGCTGCCAGTTCCAAATACAGTCCACAACTGAAGTGAGAACTTCTATTCCTGTTTGCCCACTCTTTCCCGATTGGTTCTTTCTGAATAATGCTTTCTAACCAATTGAATGTTGCCTTTTCCAAGGCTACGTATAGCCCATGCTTCTTCGTTCCAAACCTGTAAAAACCCTGGACTTAGGCACAGAGACAGCTGCCTACTTTCAGGCCCCCTCTCATACAGAGGGCTAGCCACTTCAGGTACCCTCTCATTGTCAAGAACTTTTCTGTGAGTCAATAAAATTATTCTCTGCCTCGCTCACTCTCCAGTGTCCATGTACCTCATTCTTCTTCATCATGGGATGAGGTCCCAGAACCCATCAAATAGTGGGAGCAAAAAGGAGCTGTAACACACTCCTGGCTGGGTTGCTGAGCTGCAGGCAGCATGAATGAAAAGAGCTGTGATACACTCCCATTCGCTGTACTACAGAAGTGAAGAGCTACTACCCTTCTGGGGACCCAGACCTCAAGACTCCCAGAACCTAGAGCTATGACACACCCCTGTTCCCTGAGCTTTGGGTGGCAGGAGAAAGAGAGAACTGTGACATTTCCTGGTGACTCAGACCTCAGGACTCCCTGAGCAGAAGGTGTGACACCGCTCTGGGGCTCTGCAGTTGCTGGCATCTTCAATTTTTTGGATGCCACCGCATCCCCCTCATCCAGATGGTGCCCAAGGTGGAAGCCAGTTGTTACAGGCCTAGATCAGCTATGAGCTGAGCACAGAGCCATGTCGGGCATGGGATTCAGACTGGAAGCATGAGCCAAGCACAGCCTGCTGGGCAGTGTGAAGATCAAGCCCAGTGGGTCCAAGCAAAGTCTAGACAGAGGTGCCGACAGCCATGGAGGTTTCTGACTGGTGAAGTGGCACTGAAAGAATCCTGTGTCAATGTGAGCGAGTGTTCTATGGTTACTCAAAGAAACTGGAACTAATAGGTCTACCAGTTGGAAGTCCTGCAGCTGGCCGCTGAGGGAACTAAGATAAGAATCAGAGGGTCAGCCTCACTCCCAGGCAGGGCAGGCTGCTCCTGGTAACTGGCAGTTGAAGTGAAGAGAAACAGGCCACATTAGAAGGATGGCCAGGCCCATTTTATCTTTTATCTTATTGTATTTTTTTGAGACAGGGTCTTGCTCTGTTAGCTAGGCTGGAATGCAGTGGCATGATCATGGCTCCCTGCAGCCTTGCTCTACTGAGCTCAAGTGAACCTCCTACCTCAGCCTCCTGAGTAGCTTGGACTACAGGCTCATGCCACCAAATTCCCAGCCTCAAGCAATCCTCCCACCTCTGCCTCCGGCAGTGGTGGGATTATAGGCATGAGCCACTGCACTCAGCCCAACCTGGCCCATTTTAAAAGTCTCACCTTTAGGGCCTTAAGGAGGGTGACTTCTTTGTTAGTTTTTTGTTTAGGTGGAGAAAAGGCCATTATAAAAACAAAGCCTCAACACTTCCTAATGAGAGCAGATAACCTTCCAGAAGGACTATCTTTTGAACCTGGAGACCATCATTCTCAGCAAACTGACACAAGAACAGAAAATGAAATACCGCATGTTCTCACTCATAGGTGGGTGTTTAACAATGAGAACACATGGACACAGGGAGGGGAGCACTACACACTGGGGTCTGTTAGGGGGAATGGGGGAGGGACAGCGGGGGTGGGGAGTTGGGAAGAGATAGCATGGGGAGAAATGCCAGTTATAGGTGATGGGGAGGAAGGCAGCAAATCACACTGCCACGTGTGTACCTGTGCAACAATCTTGCATATTCTTCACATGTACCCCAAAACCTAAAATGCAATAAAATAAAAAAATAAAAAAAGAATATGTTGTGGGGTCAGGGAGGAATCACAACCTTAAGTTTCATCATCCCTCTAGTGTTCTCTGGCTCCCGTAGCTGCCATTCATGACTTTAGTGGCTAGTCTTGGGGGCTTCTCCCTTTGAAACTCTGGCCCTATCACAGATAAATGGTCCTTTCCTTTTAACCATGCAGGCTGCTGTGAAAGTTATGAATTTTCAAAATAAAATCTCTCTGAAATTCTAGGAACAAATAAAGGAAAATGAATACCCCCCCATTCCCCTACCCTACCCCTCACACAAATATTAAACAAGCCATGTTTATCAAGTAGAGGATTCTGATTCTATTCTAGCTGATTCTTCACTTGGCTCCTGGGCCCATTTTTCAGGGCTCTAAAGACTTAAACAATATCTTTTATAGATTCATATGTTTCCCCCCACTTTTTTTCCTTTCCTTTATTTTCCCAAGCAGAGATCTCTTGTCACACAGACCTTGTAGGGACACACAAGTGTGATGGCCCATCCCTGGGAAACATTGCGGCTTTCTCCAGGTACCCATCAGCATAGAAACACCTTTAGCTAGTGGTTCTCACACTTGAGCATGCATCAGAATCACCTGGAAGGCTTGTTAAAACAGTATTCTGGGCCCACTTCCCTTCCAGAGTTTCTGATTCTGGAGGTCTGGGGTGGGGCCTGAGAATGTGCATTTCTGACAAGTTGCCAGGTGATGCCGACAGTGCTGGGCCACACTTTGAGAACCACCATTACAGGCCCGGGTTGATAACTATTCAGGACATTAACACCTAGCTCTGCTCCTGTGCCCATGGCAGAAAGAGCTAACCAGTCAACTCCCAATTTTCTACTTGGTCATGACCTTGGAACTCATCTTCTCGATACTGTTCCAAGCAGTCATTAAATAGGGTTGAATGTCAAGATGCTGCTGCCGCCGCTGATGATAATCTCTAATACGCCCAATAGTTTTTTTAAAATCCCTACCACTTTCCTAGTTACTTAGGCCAAAAGCCTTGGCATCATCCTTGATTCAGCTGTTTCCCATTCCACTCCCAATTCATCAGCAAAGGCTGTCGGCTCTAACTTTAAAACACATCCCAAATCTGACCACTTCTGACCATGCCTACTGTTTCTGTCCTGGTTCAAGCCACCAGTATCTCCTGCCTGGATGCCTGGGAGAGCCTTCTAATTGGTTTCCCCACTCCATTCCTGCCCCTATCTATAATCTATCTCCCATACAGCAGCCAGAAGAATCATTAAAAAATAAATAAATCATATATTTCTCTGCTGTGACATTCCAATGTTACCTAACCCATTTAGAGTAAAAATCCAACCAAAAGATTCCAGTGACCTACAAAACTCCAATTATCTGACATCCACTTACCACTCTGATCTCATCTTCTTTTGCTCTCCTCACCCCACTCCCACATACACTCACAGTGCTTCCCTATTGTGCCCCTTGAGATTGTGGTTCCAGCTGCCTGAAGTACTCTTGCTCCCATCATTACGCAGTTCACAGCCTCTCTTCACTTAGGTTTCTACTCACAGTCACTGCCTCAGGGAGGTCTTATAGCACCTTTCTCGGCTTACCTCCCATTCATTCCTTAGGCCCTATCCTCCTTTATTTTTCTTCATAGAACTTATTATTGTCTGACAATGTATTATGCACTTATTTGCTTACTTTCCCTTTCCCTTTGTGGAATGCAAGCTCCATGAGGGCAAGCATTTATTCTTTTATTTTTATTCGTTGCACTCTCACATCTCCAGTGCCTGGACAATGTCTGGTCTAAAATATGTGCACAGTACATCTTTAGTGAATGAGTGAATTTATTAACATACTGTTACATGTTGAGAACTTTCTGAGGATGACTTCATTTTATTCTCATGATGACCTGCAGGCTATATATTATTGTCAATATTGTCCCCATAATGGGATAAACAGCTATTATGAGGAAACTGGGTCTGGCAGGCTTAAGCACTTGCCCCAGGCCTTTAATGTGGAAAGTAGAAGAGCCTAAAGGAGAACTTAAGCCACTTTGACCTGCACACCTGGGCCCTTTCCGTGACTTCTAACCTGAAGCAGGGCTGAGCTCTTTCTCTGCAAGCACATTAGCAAGCTCACCTTTTAGCACAGGTTATTACCTATGTATCATCCAGCAGAGAATAAGGCTCCCGAGGATAGCCAATGCTTCTAGAGTACAAGTGTAGGGAAGAGATCCAGAGTAAAAGCTCTGCTTAGGTGAAGAGTCACAGAAAGGGCCAGGTGGGGCACAGAACATGACTATGTGCCCTGGAATGGTGTGATGCTTCAATAGGACAAGAAAGGACCCCCAAATGGAAGACAGGCAGTACTAAAGACAGAACAGAGTCTGTCAAAGGTTTTTGCTAGAAAAGTTCAAGCTATGTAAGGGTTAACACCGGGACACCTCAAACTGGGCCCAACCTTGGTGGAGGATAGTTGAAGGTCATTGTTATTCAGCAAACACAGATTGTGCTTGACATTGTGCTGTTAAAACACATGCCCTGAAGTGCCCTTGTGTTGCTGTCTGCTTTCAATCACACCAAGGCAGACTTCTGCAGCCCCTTCCTCTCGAAGCCTCAGAGTGTTTCACAACTCTCTCGGAACTCCACATCATATTATATTATATTATGATTCCCACTTCCCAGCTGGGTTGAATTTGTTACAGCAGCTAAAGTGACTACTGTTTTAGCTGGCCTCACACTTTTCCAGGGTCTGTCTGATCTCTTTCCCATTTATAGCCACAGTTCCGGACTCATCCTCACTTTCTACACGCGTCCTTGCATTCCCTCCTTAGGCCACTGTGATCAGTCAGCAATATAATGGCCACCATATTGCCATATCCAATGGATCCATTTCTGACTTCTCTTCTTCAACCTTTCCTGGATGTATGAAACACTTCCATCATTCTGTGTATGTCTGTGACAGCACTCTTCCGGGTCTTTCTGTTGTTTCTTGCCTAGCTTTCTCTTAGTCTCCTTTCTTGGTGTCTTCTCTAGTCCTTTTCTCATCTCCAAAGGGTTGGGGCTTCTCTCTGCTTCCATTCTAGACCCTCTACTCTTCCTATTCTACGAACATCTCCCAGATGACTCCTTTAAACCCACAATTTCCACTACAATTATACCAGAGTTCTCCAAATATTTCTATTCATGTCATCATTTTTTAAATTGAGCATAAACGCCCCTGTGTATATGGTTGTTAATTTACAAGGTGACATACATGTATTACTGTACTTATTTACTCATTATATTTTAAAACCTGTATATTATGGAAATGCAAAAAATTAGATAAAAATAAATCTAGATAGAAGCTCCAATCTTTTCTTTTCCCTCTTAATGAATCATCTTGCTCACATTCTTCTTGGAGACTACTGATTGACAAACCGAAGACTCCCTATGGCAGACACAGCCAGAAGTCCATGTTTCCCCTTCCACAGTTGCAGCATGGCTGGAAGGGGGCTGCCTACCCTAATAAGAGGAAAGACTACCACTTAAACACATTGGAAACAAAGCTGGAGATGCATATAAGTGTCTTTCTGTCTGTGTGTGTGTGAATGTGCAACTGTCTACTGAACACTAGGTATCATAAAGGTATATCAAATTCAAATGCAGCACGTCCAAAACTAAACATCATTTCTCCCCCCAAACTCTGCCTTTCAGGCAAGTAACAGATGATGGTGGAAAATAATATCATGTCAGAAAGCAAGGAAGCGCTCAAAGGTAACTGTGGATATGTCAGAAGGAAACAAAAATTTGCTCAAAGGGAATCTTAACGGCCAATTTTAGGACAATCACAACATCGAAAAGAATGATGGCCATAATAAATTATAACATTGAATATTTAAAAAACAGAATCCAGGAGTCCATAGAAATACTTTTTTAAAAAGAGTGAAGGGAATGCAGAAGTAGGGAGGGAAAGCTCTTCTTTATAAATGAACACTGGCTAATAAATGTATAAGAAATGACAGATTTTAGGAAATCAATATTTTACAACCAACGATAGGATAATTGATTTGGGCAAGGATCATTAATGGATGATAATGGGTAAAACATCGTTCAGAACAAGTTATTTACACAGTCACATAGTATCACCTCCCAAATTACTGATTAATTACAAAGGGGAAAAGGTGCCTTTGTGGTAGAGAGATCAAACTTGGCATCGTTAATAATGGGATAAACAGCTATTATGTGTCTCCTGATGTGACACAACAGGGAAGATAAAACATCAGTTATGCAGAATTCCCACCCAAAATGTGCAACCTGAATCTAACCATAAAGAAACAATCCTCCACACTCAGATTGTGGTTCCTGCTACAAGGCAAGTGGCCTGGACTCTTAGGAAAGATCACATCATGAAAGAGAGAAAGTCAGAGGGGACTTTTGTAAATTAAAGAAGGCTAAAGAGACATCACTGTATACCCCAGAATAGGGTGACATTTCAGTAGGACAGGAAAGGGCCTCAAATGAAAGATAGGGCATGCTAAAGACAGAACAGAGTCATGCAATTCATGATTCTTGGATTTTAGACTTTTTAAAAAGCCACTAAGCATATATTTGGGGACAGCTGGGACATTTATGTGTGGACTGTATATTGAATGACATTATTGAATCAATTTTAAATGTCTTGGATATTGGTGTTTTGTAGGACAGCAATGTCCTTGCTCTTAGGAGATACACACTGATGTATCTAGAGATTGAGGTGTCATGATGTCTGCAACTTACAAATGGTAAAAAATGGCTCAGTTAAAAAATACAAATGTGTGTAAATTTGCCTACATTGAAAAAGAGACAGGGGGAGAAATTGAGAGAAAGAGAGAAATAAAGCAGATGCAGCAAAAGTGTAACAATTATTTATTGCACTATTTCCAACTTTTCTTAAGGTTTAAATTTTTTCATAATGAAATATGGGAAAACAGGCAGATCTTGCTCCTGCTCCTGCCAACACAAACATCATCAAGGACCACATTAGAAAAAGCTTCGTTTGATTATCCTGTGAGTTTGAACTTTTCCCTGAAAGCTAAGGGAAACCAGAAATATTTTAACCAGAAAAATGACATGACCTAATTAGCTGTAGGAGATGGGAATAAAGAAAGAGAACAGTGTGACTTCAGCTTCTGGCTTTTTCTTTGTTCTCATCCCGTATCTAGATGGGTATATTCCAGTCTACCTTCTAAATTCCCCTCTCCCTGGTCTTAATCTTAGCATTCTGATTCCTACGTCAAAGTGATTTGGTTCAGGCCCCTCCATCCTTGCTCTCTGGATGACTAGTCTCCCTTCCTTGACCAAGGGTTCTCCCAAATCACTCTGTAGTTGGGGATACAATGGCTTTTCTAAGATGTAAGCATGACCAAAGCATTCCCTGTTTAAAACTGTTCAGTGACTCCTCTGGGAGAATATTCAGCCTCCTTGGCTAATCGCCAGTATATACCTTGGTCTGGCACCTGTCTGCCAACCTCTTTAAGCTGCCCCTCCCACTGCATTTTCATGCCTGCCCTATATTCCAGCTAATATGTTAGCAGTGCTTCAGATTTGTCCAGCTTCTGCATACCTTCGAGCCTTCACACAATGCCTTTCTGCCTAAAGAGAACGCATCTTTCCTCTTCCTCTGTTTGAACCACCTCTATCCATTCATCAAAATTTAAGAATCCTCTCCTCTGGAAGCCTTCCCTGACTCCCCCAAGCCTAAGTTGCTTGTGCTTCCTCTGCTTCTCTTGCACCTACCTAATAACCCCATTGCGGCCCTTCATACTTGTACCTTTTCCCCATTAGACTCTGAGGCCTTTGAAGGCAGAGGTTATGCTTTTTCCATAATAATATCTGTGCCTGGCAGATGATGGTGCCGAATAAAAGATGATTGGATGAATGCAACGTGAATAGGAATATCAGCTAGGGTTCTTCAATTAGAAGCACCAAAAATCAACTCCGGTATGAAGAGGAATTTACTAGAAGGGTGCTCCATATTGCACACTGTAGGAGCTGAGCAACAGACCCTGAGAGGGAGAAATATGCATGGACTGAACTTGAGCAGCAGAACATCCTCATGAATTCTGCTGACAACGAGTGATGAAGTCACTGCCATTGGATGAATTCAACTAAAAAGGTTGTTACACATTGGAATCATGGGTGCTTTACAGTTTTCCCCAAAAACACCCTGAAAAGTAGAGCACATGCATGAGAGCAGTGGAAAGATGGCTGGGGTGCCAGAAGCGAACTGGGGTCTGTGCTCCCCATTCTCCATGTCGGTCAAACACAAATGTTGAGCTCAATGACTCTCAGGAGCCCACTGAGTTCAGACCTTTTGTGGTTGCAGGAGAATATTTTTAGTGTCGAGGTTTCAAAGCATCATTTGTTTCCCTGGGGCTTCCTATGTTCCTGGCATAGGAGAATTTCCATGGAGAGCTCCAGATATCTCAAGTTTATGGGCAAAGGTCCTCACATTTCTAGAGATCCATCCCATCCTCCCTTCTCACTGGGAAGGGCTGCCTGGGGTGTTTCCTTCTTTCTGAGGTGAGGAGGAACCTCAGTTGTGGTGAACTAGCCACCCCAATGCCCTACTTTCATCTCCATTTTACCCAGCAGAAACTGAGGTTGGCTTAAATCATAAAATGCCTAATTTCTCTTCCCCTGACATTCTCTTCACAGTCTTCACGGGGCACCTGCCATCTTCTGGCTGCTGAAGGGTTGGTGAGGAAAGGTGATATAGATAATATATCTGGAGAAGAGACACCTTATCAGAGTCATGGGCAGATCAAAGTCACACCTGAAAAGCCTCAGGTGGTTCAGAAAAGACAAATGTTCCCCTTCTTTACCCCTTGACCTTCAGCAGACTGTGGCCTTTTATACTTTCTTACAGTCACTGCTTTGTGAACTTTCTCTGCCAAAGGTCTTCAGACCAGGCTCCGGGGCCAAAGGCACTGGAGTCACCCCAGCCTCTGGGAACAAGCTGCCTCTTTTATAACAAACATCCACGAAGTGCTGGAATTAGTTCTAGTCCCATCGAAAACAAGGGTAGCCTATTTTTTCTCACCCAGAGGAGTGCAACATTTAACAGGGGAGGAAGAACTGTTAGCTACACTTACTACACTCACTCTCACAAGAGAACACTAACATGGCCACCTTAAATAAATCCTTTGGGTAAGGGTTTTTCCGTGGTATTTCTCCAAAAAGCAACATAGGAGTTCAGAGTCTGCTCACCCTGAAACCTGCTTGCCCTGAGGCTTCCAGACTCCTTGCCTCTATGTGCAGCAAACCAGCCTCAGGTGGGACCTTCATAACTAGAGCTCCCTGTGGTATCTCTCACACTGAAACTCAGCTTTTATGCATGTGGAATGTGCTTTCGCCTCCTGGAGTTCCAGAGGCCATGCATCTGAAGCCCATAAACACTGTAAGATTCCACCTCCACGTACGCTTGCAGCTGGAGGCTTGTCCATAGCTGGCCCAGATGGTTTTGGCATAAGGCTGTTTGCTCAGTGTTCAAAAATATGACCTAAAACTGACAGCTAACAAAGACGCTCAGATCTCACTGCTGCTCAGGGCTGTCTCATCTGGCTACTTCTCTGCCTGCTCCTTTGCTGCCTTGCTGGCCTTTGACCCTGCTGACCCCTCAGCTACTGCCCTATTTCTTGCTCCTTGGACTGAGTTCATCACTGGAGTACTCGAACATGCCTGCATTTCCTCCCAACCTACACTGCCTCTGATTCCCTGGTATCTGGCTTCATCTTTCTACTTGTCAAAGGCAGCCTCACAAATACTAAATCCCATGGATTTCTTCATGAAGGGACTCATGCTACCGAGCGTCCATAATTGAAAGGTTCTTCTATTGGATGTCTCTGGTGATACAATGATTACCACCATTGTCATCATGACAATCATCAATAAATTACAATGCATTATGTTGGACTAACACTTGACTGCCTTTAAAACACATGTGTATTATCCCATTTACTCCTCATGACAATCTTACAATGCATGAAAATCAGAATTATTTACATTTTGCAGATGGCACTATGTGTCCTACACAATAAATGACTTCCCCTGACAGATTTTAGCAGCTTCACCTTTGGTGGATGGGCAGACCTTCCATGAGGTGCAGCATAGTGGAAGACCCAGTGGCTTCCAAGTGGGAGCCAGACTCTGTGGCTAAGTCCTGTGTTTGCAATCCCTGTTTTACAGAGACAGGAAGCCTTGCACGTGTTCGGGAACGGGTTGGGACAGAAGCATATGGGTCTGGAAGGAGCCAAATGCCTGCACTGTGGCCCTCAGTGGATGTGGCCGGCAGGAGACTGCCACCTTGCCTGAGATGCTGCATTTCATTCAGGCAGCTACACAGACCTAAAAACCCTTTGCTCTGATGTATGAAAATCAGCTTTGGAATAGGAAAGTACTTGGAGTCACTGAGGAATGAATATGATCTCCAAAACACATTTACTGCTCACATTCAAATGAAGATTAAATGATTCCTTTAATACTCATCAACTCTATTACACTTCATAGAAGCAAAACCTTTTGAAATAAATTAGTCAGATACTTTGCGGAAACAACAGGCTTTTGAGGCTGCATTCTCTTCTGCCATTACCTGTCCTCCTGTCAAACCAGGGAAGAGGCCTGATGAGGAGGAGTGGGGGAGGCAGGAAGCTAACTAACATGTACAAGGAATTTCCCACATGCCTGGCAGTGTATGAAGCACTGTGAATGTGCCATGTTATTTAACTTCCCCTATAATCCTGGAAGGTAACTACTCTTATTATCACTAATGTATAAGGAAGAACATGGAGAGTCAGACATCTAGAAAATGATAGATTGGGGATCTGAACCTGATTCCGAACATTCTTTGCTGCTCTTCTATTTAACTCTAAGCCCAAAATAAGTATGGGCATTATTGTGACATGTATATGCAATTAGAGCTCAATCATCAATAGTTTGGGTTGCGAAGTCTGACCACTTGGTTCAAATCCTGTTTCTGCTGCTTTCTAGTTGTGAAAGCTCAGGGAAGTTATTTAATTTCACTGAGCATTGGTTTCCTCATCTGTAACATTGTGCATGAATTTTCAAGATCATCCATAGATTTGAGGCTGATTGGGGCTACGTCTGCAAGGATTCAGGGTTATGTATTCTTTCTCCTTGGCTGATACAGGTCCTGAAGTGGAAAAGTTTGTAATACTCTTTAACCATGCTCAGCCAGACCAGACAGTAAATGCTCCATCAGTATTAGTTATAATGATTATAGATTTATACAGTCCCCATGAGTTGTGATTCTACAATTGCTTCTATTTTCTTTTAAGTTTCACACAATAATAAATTTTTAATGACAAAACTGCAAGGAAAGACAAGGGAAGAAAAACGAGTGCACATGAGTGAAAATAGTCTTAGATACATTTCTATCTATGACACAAAAGTTAGCTTGCTAATAAAGACAGAAAATGATAAAATGAATGGAATTGTAAAATAGTCTTCACATTAATAGGATGCTAATACTCTGTAAATCATATTTTTAGTGATATTAAACAACAAAATAAAACTTATTTATATTTTTTCTTCAATTGCATGCTTACTGCCTTATTAAATTTACCTATGGAATGAAAGTTTGAAAAAAATGCGACTCATTTTTCAAAAAATAAGTTCCATTAAAGTAAATTCGAGTGACCACATTATTTTCCTCTTATTGGACCTCAGAGGCACAAAATTAGGTTAAGCATAACCCTTAGTTCAAGACATGCTTCACAGATTTTATTTTCTAAAGGCGGCTGCAACAATATCTTCCTCTCACATGCTTATCAACAATATGGCCTGAATACTCCTCCTGCAGAGAGGTGAGATCTGTGTCCCCTCTCCTTGAAACTGGGTGAGTGACTCACTTGTAACCAATATGGCGAAGTCAGTAAAGATGTACTTCTGCTTCGCTTGCTGTAATACTCAGGCTGGAGCCCCATGGTGCCATGCTGTAAGGAAGTCCAACCTAGTGCACATGACAACACCACTTGGAGAAGCCCTGAAATTATGTGATGAGAGAGAGCCTAACTATTCACCCCCAACCACTATCTGATTGCAACCCCATGAAAGGTCCCAAGCCAGAATCACCCCTAGCCACAGTGAAAGATAATAAACTGCCATTGTATCAGGCTACTAAGTTTTGGTGTAATTTGTTGCATAGTAATTTTAATGGGACATACACTATCACTATTGGTCTATGAATGCTCTAAGGATTGCTTGAGCAATTCGAACTAATATAGTGATTTTGTGAGTACTGATTGCACATCTTTCTGGATTTTTTCCTGATAATATTTTGATATTTTTAATGATTGCCTTTACTATTCATGTATTTGTAAAGTTTTTATGAATACAATGCCTATCCCTGCCTCATTCCTCAAAAAGGAGTATATAGTACTATTTGTTTACCCTAAAAACTTGAATTTCTTCTAAACTTGGATATGGCATGGGGGTGTACCACACATGTGAACTCTACCCCTCCTTGTGCTTTCCTGGTGGCTACAAACTTAGGAACTTCCGACTATACCCTTCTGAGTAGTTTTCTGCATGTAAGATGGGAACAAATGCCACATCTGTCTGTGTGTTAGAGTTGCTATAAGCACCCATTTAGAAAATGCTAAAGAAGGCACTTATAAGTGATAAGGACTTATATCATAAAGCCGTATTATTTTCACAGTTTTCTTCTGTGTATTTATTTTTTTGTCCTGTCTCCTTCCTCATCTGAGAAGCACAGGCACCATCCTCTTTTCTACTATGTGAACTTGAAAAGGTGCTCTGTTAATAATTTATTGGCTATGTGGCATAGGTTTGTACATTTCTTGAGGGTGGTAACCAAATCTTTTTTTTTTCTTCACATTAGTAATGTAGTAAAGCTTTGAGTTTAATAACTTTTTCCTACCTATATGTACCAAAATCTGCCCTAGAATTTCAGTAATGACCCCTCCTAGAATAAGATTCAAGCTGAGCGTGCCCTACCCATGATCTTATGTAAGATCATGGATCCCTATTCTAGGAGGGGTCATAACTGAAAGACCAAGAGAGCCTCATTAAAATGTGGTTTTGCCCTCAAGGCAGCCCCATGGCATGGCCCCTAAGGACAGCTTTATAAAGATTCTGTAGTGCTAGTCCATGAGCTTGCTAGACCTGAGATTTCCAGATGTCCATCTGCTGCACAGATTCCAGGAAGGTTGTTTTTGATGATACAATATTTCTAATTTCTATTCACAGGTTGAGTGTGTTCCCTGTTTCCTTTGGGAATTAAAGCCAGGGTCTTGGGTGTGGAAATCTCCCAAGAGTTTGAGACATAATTCTTGGTTTTCAAATCTCCCATTCAGCTCAGTCCCTAATTGCCCACAAAACTTCTGTTTACCATGCAAGGATAAGGGACCACATGAACCTCTTTTACCTATAGGCTGAGACCTCCTTGCAGAACGCTGGCAATCTCGCCTTGGGGGATATTTCGCAGCTCATTATTTTTTCTCTTTAGATACGGTAGCCTCACTTCTGCTCATTAGGCTCCTTTCACTACATCATTGCCTTTCTTTAATGTGGCTGGTCTATTAAATAGCCCTCACCTGGCAAAGCCCCCCAGTGTCCCAAATGCGGCTCTGCTCTCCCGCTTTCATGACTCGGTTTGGATGTCGCTTTAATAAGAGTAGCACAGGCACCAGCATCTCGCATCTCCTCAAACCACACAGCCCTTCTGCAGTAGAGGGAGGAATGCCCAGAACTCGGAGGACATGCCGCTTAGTCTTCACAGATTCCTGAAGGCTTTCACGAAAAGGAATGAGGTACACCAGAGGAACAGCTCTGAGCAGAAATATTGGCATCCCATTTATTCAGCGCTACCAAATATCAAAAGGCAATTGATTAAATATTGATCTGACAACTGCTTGAAAAGGAGCAGGTGCGTCTCACAATCTGGCAAGAAAACAGGGTCAGGAACACCAAATGTGGATACTGTATAAGCATGTTTGCAAAATCACCGTGTCTTCTTGCCATGATTAAAAGGCTTGTTAGTCATGGGTGAAATCCTATAGAGGGTATGTGCTTGAGTGTCAGTTCATATTAAGCTGCATGAAATTCATGTTTCTTCTTTAGTTAGAATCCTTCAAACTGACCCAACCGATGCAGTTGCTTTGTGGTGGTTCAGATGAGCTTTAGACTTTTTCTGAAAGTCAGACCTTGAACTGAAACACATCTTAAAAGGGCAGTGTTTGAGTCTTTGTTTGCAAGCACAGAAACCCCAATGAGCTAGTTCAATTAATAATTGGTTTATTAAAACATACAAACATGTAGGCATGTATATGTATGTGCATATGTGTTTATACATATGTATATATAAAGCTGGTCTAAAGCTGAGAAGTCTTCAGAAAACAAATGTCCTTCCCTTTCTCCCTCTTCCCTTTCCTCCCTGCTTCCTGCTACTCTAGGTATCATGGGCTTTCACTTTTGTGTTGTTCTGCCTATATGTGGGTTTTTCTTCTTTCTGACAGTCCAGAATCCTTGTAGCTCACCCGTAACTGGATTGGCTTTGGCTGTGATTTGTCCTGGCATTGACTTCTGCTCCCCAATTAATGGCATCTTACCATTGCTGTAGGCTGGATGGCGGTCATGAAAGGGTTGTCACTGCCCTTGCACATACAAAGTTTATCACAGCTATTCACATTGTCATCACTTCCATTGAGACTTGTGCATTGCTGGTGCTTTACATGCTAAATTGAATTGTTGTTTAAAATGTCTTCAGAAAGATTATACTATGATTTAGCATTGAAATGAAAAGGTATCATGTACACACAAAGACATGTAAACGAGCAATGGGGCATAAATTTGATATTAGCAAAGCAAATATTCATTATTGGAGAAATGGCAGCAATTTCATATTTTCTTGTAAAGCAACAGCCAAGCACTTTATAGGACCTAAGAAAGGAAGACACCTATAAGTAGATGAAGCTGTGTTACATTCTGCTTCTGACATATGAGCAAAAGGATCCCCTTATCTCATGTTGAACAGTGCCATTGAAAGCAGAAAAACTGCCAAATCCTTCAGCATGGACTAAGGAAATTTCAAAGCCATGGGAGGCTGATGTGACCAATTCATATGTCAAGCAAGACCATTGTTAAGACAGTGAACATCTGTTTATCATAAACTGCTCAACTTCTAGCAATATTTGTTTCAACTAAGGAAAAAATAATGTTATTACTTTGATCAAATGGTAAAGCACCAGAATCAAAATTTGCCAAATCACTGTTCAGCATCTTGGGGGAAAATCCTGGAGACAATAGTAGAGCACTCTTGGCGAAGGGTATGAACAGGTACTTTTCAAAAGAAGACATTTATGCAGCCAAAAACATATGAACAAATGCTCATCATCACTCATTGGTCATTAGAGAAATGCAAATCAAAACCACATTGAGATATTGTCTCATGCAAATTAGAATGGTGAACATCAAAAAATCTGGAGACAACAGATGCTGGAGAGGATGTGGAGAAATAGGAACGCTTCTACACTGTTCGTGTAAATTAGTTCAACCACTGTGGAAGACAGTGTAGCGATTCCTCAAAGATCTAGAAACAGAAATACCATTTGACCCAGCAATCCCATTACTGGGTATATACCCAAAGGGTTACAAATGATTCTATCATAAAGACACATGCACACCTATGTTCGTTGTGGCACTGTTTACAATAGCAAAGATTTGGAACCAACACAAATGCCCATCAAGGATAGACTGGATAAAGAAAATGTGGCACATATACACCATGGAATACTATGCAGCCATAAAAAGGATGAGTTCGTGTCTTTGCAGGGACATGGATGAATCTGGAAACCATCATTCTCAGCAAACTGACACAAGAACAGAAAATCAAATACCACGTGTTCTCACTCATAAGTGAGTGCTGAACAATGAGAACACATGGACACAGGGAGAGGAGCATCACACACTGGGGTCTCTTGGGGGGTTGGGGGCTAGAGGAGGGATAGCAGGGGGTGGGGGGATTGGGGAGGGCTAACATTAGGAGAAATACATAATGTAGGTGACAGGGGGATGGAGGCAGCAAACCTCCATGACATGGGTATACCTATGTAACAGTCCTGCAAGATCTGCACAGGTACCACAGAACTTAAAGTATAATAACAATAATAAAAGAAATTCCACACCATTGATGTTCTTTGGGGAATAGAGAAAAATCTTCTCTGGAAAGCCAGACATTGGCAATTCTGAGCTTAAAAACATCTCAGAAGAGTTAGACTAAATAGAAAGAAGTTTTAGGAATTTATCTCATTTATATTTTCCTTTTCATGTATGGTGTACTTAGCACATCGAAAAGCTCTTCTAATATTTATAAAATAAAAAGGATTATATAATATTTAAAAAGCATTACAGCAGTTTAATTGTAGCATTTTTCTTCTTTTCTGGTGGCATATAAAATCACGGTTTATCTTATAACTTGGATACAATGAAACACAGTAGGTCCATGTTAGCAGAAGCCATAGAAGCAACTTTGGCATCACTTGCTTAAGCAGGGATCCCAGGTTCTCGAATTCCACTTTTTCTCCCATTCCACTGGCTAGAATGGCAAGAGCCACTGACCAATATGGTAGCCACTAGATAGCCATGTATAGGTATTAGAATTCTAATTAATCAAAATTTAAAACTCAGGTTCTTGATTGTACTAGCCAAAATTCAAGTGTTCAGTAGCCACATGTGGCTCATAATTACCATACTGGACAACACAGGTATACACAGAACATTTCCATTACCATAGAATGTTCTATTAGACAGCACTGGACTAGAGTGACGTTGGAAGCAAAGCATTGACAATGGCACAGCCACTCTTGCTCTGGATTCTTGCACGACTACAAGAAGCTAGGATGCTCATCGACCTGGAACACTCACCTCTAATTGTTTACCTGAAATAGAAATACACCACTTTGTTCTTTATACTATATTATTGCTGGATACCTTAGTAGAGTGGTTCACCTTTGGCATAATTAATACTGTTGCTTGACTTGTTTATTTTCTGTCTTCTCCAGTAGATTCTAATGGGGCAGGTATATTTTTTCAGAATTTAGCACAGTGCCTGACACATAGTAGGTCCTTAAAAAGCATTTATTAAATGATTTACTTAATAAATATGAGCAAATAGGAGGGACAGTCATGATTTAGATGATCAGGAAAGGTTTCCTGCAGGAAGGAGCATCTAAAGTGAGTCTTGAAGGATGAATCAGAGGCAAGAGAAATATAATGCGGGAAGAAGAGGGTTCCAAGTACAGAGAAGATCCAAGGCGAGAGAGCAAGGGGTTTTGCAGAGAGCAAAGAAATCAACATGTTTGGAGGGGGATGGAAGCAGGAGGTGAGAGTTAGATGGGGAAGAGATTACAATGGGCTATGTAAGCCCTGTTACGATCTTGTATTGCATCCTGAGGGCAATGAAAACGCTACTAAAAAATTTTATACTTTCACTGAGCCACTTCCAAATTCATTCAAAAAATAGAATGAATGCTATATTCTTAGAATGACTTGAGGAAAAAGATTTCCTGACTCTTTGGGTTAACCATTCGTGCACTTGCAAGATCCTTGTGGAAGTTTTCCTTGTGTCTAGCCTAAATTTTCTTTAACAAAAGTATATTTTTGTTGTTGTTGTTGTTTAGTGGACCTAAAACATGCTGGTTACTGTTCTGGTTTTTTTTCATGAAGTTGAAAAGTACTGAAGAATAGGTAAGACCTCTGTGTTATATGTTAACTGGGCTGATGTCAAGCATGTTGCTCCTTATGGTAGTTTGAATGAGGAGGGGACTGATAGAACCAGTAAATACAAATGAGGTAACAATGGAATCCCACTACACTCAAAGAGAGATTGAAAGCCTGTCTTAAGTCTTGTCTTCCTTGAAACAGATTCCAGGCTCTGTCACCTTCTTTTATCAGTGATGTTGGGAATTCTAGGGTCTTTGTGAGAATGATAATACATGGAAAACAGAAAAATTACCTCTATCATTGAGGTAATGCTAATAATTTATGTATATTCAAAGAACCAGTAGTATCAAAAACTTTCTCCTCCTGTCTTTTTTTATTCTCTCCCTGGGAGGCTCATCCACATTTATGACTTTGGCCACTGATGTTAATGATTACTTTCAATTCTATGACTCTAAGAGCTTTCTTGTGAGTTCCAGATCTCCATGACTACCTATTGTCACACATTTTCATCTGTAAGACCCAAAAGCTCCCCAAATTTAACATGTCCCAACACCGATTCTTTATCACTCCCATATCCTCCCCACAAATATGTTTCTTCTTATTATTTATAGTGAGAACATCGTGTCTACCCAATTATAATCTACAGACTTGTGAGTCATCCTTGACTTCGGCTCTTTCTCAGACCCCTCAGCCTCTCTGCCACCAAGCTCAGTCACATCTGCCTTCTGAGCAGCTCTTGCATTCACCCCACCTTCTCCAGCCCCTCTACTCATTGCCAGAACCCATATGTTCATTATTTACTGTATCTAGCTACAAGTTCCTGCCATCTGGAGTGATATTTCTAAGGCCTAAACCTAATGATATTTCTAAAATCCAAACCTGAGGATGTCATTTCTCTGCTTACAATTGCTAAATGACTGCCTACCTACTATAATACTTCCAGAAAAGAAATACTTCTTTCAAGAACAGAGTCCACAAGACTCTTCAGGATCTAATTTCTTCCCACCTCTCTCATTTAATCTCTCACCTTCTCCTTAGATCTCCTTATGTCTCTTCTTCAGCTACTAACAGACAGAGCAGTTCTTACTCTGCCTTGTACAGTTCTCTTTACCAGGCATGTACTTTCACTTCTTTATTCACCTGGACATATTTTTACCTGGCTTGCAAGGTTTTGTTTGGTAGGGTTTACTTAAGGTTGCTTTTTTTAAATTTCTAATAGCCACCCCTCAATACTTGAGAGCACCATGGTTTTGTCATAATACTTATGATACCATGTAGATTGGTTGCTAGTTTTCATTTTTCTCTAACTAGACATGTGTTTCATCAAAAGTAGAAATCTATCTCATTCATTTGTATAAGTACAGTGCCTACCATAATGCCTGACACAACAAATGTCACCCTAGAAATGTCTGTTGAAAGAATGATCATTTTTTCCTTTTATACTGTCAAAATAGTAAGATCAAATATAGTGGTTATATTTGTATCATGGGAATAAAATGATAGTTAAGGGGACTGGACCTAGAAAGTAGGGTAATCAGAATCACTTTTGAAAGGTTATCTGAAGATCTGGTTCTGATAAACAAAAATACAGGGCTCAAGTGAGGAAGATTTGATACCTTACCAACCACAACAATCTGTAGGTGGACTATCGCACATTATTTATTTGCCTTTCTACATTTATTTGTTGGTATTCCTTATCAAATCAGGGAAGAGTGGAGGTAGTTTGAATAAACTCATTTGATAAAATAATTTATCTAAAATAGGCCAAGGGAAAATAAAGGCAAGAAAATAAAATAAAATTAAGATTAAGATTCTGGTTTTTTTTCCCAATAGATCATGAGAGATGACAAATCAAATATTTTAACATAAAATTTTAAAAACCTAGCCAAGGTCAAAAAATTATAAAATAATTTTTGGGAAACAGAAATGAAGCAGAAACTCAAAGCAGCAATTGAACAAAAGCTAAGGGCCTCTTTGGCAATAAATTAAATCCATTGGTTTAAATCAATGGAAGGAAGTGATGTTTAGTAATTATAAGTTAAACTGGAAGTAAGAGTACCCTATAACTAGGACCCGGTTGAAGCTACTCGTGGCTCTGTGACTGGATTGGTGACATGCCAATGTCATCATGAAATGGGAGCTTTAAGCAAGCAACATAAAACCTGGGGTCCCAGTGGATCATGTGGAAGCAACTCCAAAACTGCTAGACAGAAAGAAGTGACCACATAAAGAAAGGAAACTACTGACATCAAACTCCCACTCAAGATGTCTGGAAACCAAAATTCCAAACAAATGAAGAAATGAACATTAAGAAAGACAGTTGACAAAATCAACAATTAGGAAATAAATTTTCTTTGGATAAAAGAAAATTAACATAATAATATGAAAATAACTTTAATATGTGTATATCTAGGATCCTCAAAAAGATTTTAAAAAAAGACTATGACACAGAGAGGGAATAATAGTTAATTATGAAATGTAAATAGGCAAAGTGGCCAAAATGAAACTGGAATAAGTGGAAATGGAGAAGAACCATTTAGTAATCTTAGAAATAAAAATATAATTATGAAAGTAAAGCAATAAACAAATCAGTAAATACATCAGTTCTAGATTGGACTTAATCAAAGAGAAAATCAATGAATTGGAAGACAGTCTCACGGAATTTGTAAAATAATACAAAGAGTACATTGTATTCCTAGTTATACAATGAAAGACCAGTTAAGAGAAAGACTGAGAGAAGGCTTCAGCATACATCTAATTGGAGTTTAAAATAAAGGAACCGAATTTTCCAGGATTATGGCAACTATATAAAGATAGCAAGTACTCAGATTAAAAGACACATCAACTCTAAATGGCATGAATAAAAATAAATCCAAGCTTTAGATGAATTATATTGAAATTTCAGAACATTAAGGATAAAGAGAAAATTTTTAAATCTATTAGAATGAAAAAGATAAATCATCTTCAAAAGAATAGTATTAAACTTAAAGCAGATTTCTCACCTGCTATAGATGTCAGAGACAGTGATTTCTTCAGACTGCTAAGGTAAAACCTAAATCTTCATTTTCAGCTAAAATATCATTTACAGATGAAGACAAATAAAGGTATTTTCAAATATAAAAAACTCATTGATACGCATGAAATAAACAATTAAAATACATGTTTCAATAAGTAAAAAAGTGAATTCAGAGAGAAGGAGTGGGCTACAAGAAATCATGATGAGCAAAGAGGTATAATAATAATAATATAGGTTGATAAAATTAATTAATAACCATTTAAAAAGTAAGAGCTATAAATTGTGAGGTTAAAGAAAGATGGAACTAAACTTCTAGACAAAATAACAAGTAACATGGGAAGGTTATAAGGCATTAGCTAAAGTTTTGGGGGAGAAGGATAAAGATATTAAATATTTTTAGACTTTGATAAAACATTTATAATTACATTTTTATGTTGAAAATGTAAGGATAATTAGTAAAATGAGATAAAAGTGCAACATGTATCTTCTAAACTAGCAGTGGGAAGGAACAAAAGGGAATTTTTTTCCAATCCATCAGAAGGTTGGAAGGATAACAAAAGCAGAAAACATGAAATAAGATGATAAAAATTAGTCCAAACATATCAGTAATGCAAAATGATATGTGTAGCATAGTACCATTTATGCAATGTTTAAAAGCTCACAGAGCAATTAATTTTATGTATTCTTTTCAGATACATATCTATGTGGTAATCTCATTAGACGTGCATGAAAATGATACGTAACCCACATCTAGGGGAAGGAAGGAGGGAATGGGATGGAAGTGAGGTACACAAAGGACTTTCACTATACACTTTATTTCTTTAAAGAAGTATATGGTAAATGTGATAAAAGCCTAATATTTTATAAATCTGGGTGATGGGTTCACAACTCTCACTTTCTGGGCATCTGAAGTACCAAAACAACTATACATAAGTCCATAGAAAGTATAACATAACCTCCAATTATCCAAATGAAAAAAAATCTTTGAGAACAGTTTTTGGTTATTTTGAATACATAAACTTTTAAAGAAATAGACAGAATAGTGAAAGATCTACTTAGAATATTTAATTTTCTGCCGGGCGCGGTGGCTCAAGCCTGTAATCCCAGCACTTTGGAAGGCCAAGGTGGGTGGATCACAAGGTCAAGATATCGAGACCATGCTGGTCAACATGGTGAAACCCCATCTCTACTAAAAATACAAAAAATTAGCTGGGCATGGTGGCGCATGCCTGTAATCCCAGCTACTCGGGAGGCTGAGGCAGGAGAATCGCCTGAACCCAGGAGGCGGAGGTTGCGGTGAGCTGAGGTCGCGCCATTGCACTCCAGCCTGGGTAACAAGAGCGAAACTCCCTCTCAAAAAAAAAAAGAATATTTAATTTTCTAATAAAGTTATATATACATATTTAAAACCATATTTTACATAAAACAAACAGTTATTTTGGAAATATCCTTTTTCCTTACTAAATAATCGTATAAACTAATCATGTTTCTTTGACATCAGTAACTTTCTTAGCAATTATAGGGATATGTTTGAGCCATTTGACACACTTCTCCTGTTCATATTGTGTTCATTTTCCTCAAAGGTGAGATACAGTACCCTTTATTCTATGTATGATATTGTCACTGGAAATATCAAGCTTAAAGTTCTTATCCTCATATTAGGAAAATTTTAAAATAAATTTGTCCTGTGGGTTTATATTTACTGCTCCAAAAGGTATGCACTTACTGCATTACCTTTCAAAGCAATCCAAAAATGACTTGCTTACATCAACATCTAACACTTGCAACTGTGAGGTCATGCCCCTACATATAATGATAAATATGCATTAAATTTATTTGATTCATTTTAAATCTATTCTGTCAGATGATCCTCCAAAACTAGTATTGATTGAAATAACTTCTGGCTACTGTGTCTTGACAAGTATTTTGTAAATCAAAATGGATAAAGTAAACCAAATTAGGAAAGACAGTGTAATGGCAATAGGAGATTATCTTAAATCTGGCACAACCTTACATTCAGCCATTTTTTGCTATTTCCAACCCACAGGAACGTATAAAAATAATGTAGTATGAACACTTGTATATCCATCACCCAGAAAAGACTACTCTTCTGAGCAATAATTTTGGCTTAAAAAAAAAAAAAAAAAGCTAGTTCCAGGCTTCCAGCTCTGGGACAAGATGACAGAGACTCAACTTTTCCTGCTCTTACTCTCTAAATATAATGAAATATCCTAGAAGTAGATCAACAGAAAATGATAAGAAGGATTCATTCAGAATGCGGGATAGAAGAAAATGGAATGACTAAGGACCTGAGGACTTGAAGAACAACACTGCAGTGAGTTCCCTGGGTTTTCTTATTCTTTTTTGTTTTACAAGGAAGAGAGAAATCCAGCAATGACTTAGCACAGAGACCCATACCCGGTGACAGTGGCAGGCCAACCTACTCACAATGGTTGTAGCATTAGAGCTCAACCGATCTCCTGCCCCACACCCAACAATAGCAGTGAACCCAATGTATTCATAGCAGGAGCAATAGTGATTCCTGAGTTCACCCACCCCTTACACCAGCCAGCAATACCGTCAGTGAGGCTAGCAGGTTCCATGCTTTTCAGCCATTGATTTGGTAGCAGGAAATGACCCAAGGTGAGTGCCTCCTAACCCTCCACTTAATAGCAGAGAGCTGTCCAGACCCTGTGGTTCCTGATCCTTTACTCAGTGGTAGAATGCTCTTCACTCCTTCAGAGGCACCTGAATAAATAAGAGTAGGAAGCCAAATGGTGCCACGTGACCAGTGAACAGGCTAGGGAAAATGCTCTCCTACTTGTAGGTTTGAAATACCCTGCTCCCCATATAACAATGCTGAGACCTGGAGAAGTACCCTACACTTCTGCACGTGGCACCAGCAGGTGTCTAATGGAAGCTCAAGTAGAACTAGATGAACAAAGTAGACCAGATCACGAAGTTTCAGAAAACTAAATTATCATTGAAGCGACAGGTCACAAAAGCAGGAGAGAACCCATAAGCTAAGCCTAAATAGTGCAAATGTCTGCTATAACAGAAGATTTAAATAGTCTCCTAAATAAGATCCAAAATATCCAAGATACAATAAAAAAATTATTCAGCATAATAAGAACCAGGAACATCCCAATTTGAACCAGAAAGGTAATCAACTGATACCAATAACAAGATGAATTAGCTTTCTAAATATCTGACAAAGATTTTTCAGCATCTACATAAAATTGCTTGAACAAATAATTACAAATTATTTTAAACAAATTAAAAAATCTTAAAACATAGCAAAGAAATAAAAGTTATTTCAAAGATACCAAATGGAAATTATAGAGCTTAGAAAATACAATAACCAAAATTAAAAAAAACTTGTTAGATGGGCTCATAGCAGAGGTGACAAAAGGAAAAGTGAGTGAACATGATAAATGAGCAAGAAAATTTACTCAATCTGAGCAACAAAGAAGAAATAGATGAAAAAAAAGAAAAGAGCCTCAGGGATCTTTAGAACACCAAAAAAGAAATCTAAATTTATATCATCAGAATCCCAGAAGCAGAAAAACAAAGAAAGTGGGACTAAAAAGGTGTTTGAAGAAATAATTGCTGAAAAATTATCAAATTTGGCATAAGATCTGAGCATATAGATTTGAGAAGCTGAATAAAACCCAGATAAATAAACCCAAAGAAAGTCATACCAAGACAAATAATAATAAACATCTGAAAGCTAACGACAAAGAAAAAGAATCTTAAAAGCAACCAGAAAGAAGCAATGCATTGCCTAAAGGAAACAGGAATTCAAATGACAACAAATTTCTCATAAAAAAATCCATGTCTTTGCTCTTGTGAACAATGCCACAATAAACATACATGTGCAAAAGAAAACATGGCACATATACACCAGGGAGTACCATGCAGCCATAAAAAAGAATGAGTTCATGTCCTTTAGAGGAACATAGATAAATGGAAACAATCATTCTCAATAAACTGACACAAGAACAGAAAAGCAAACACTGCATGTTCTCACTCATGTATGGGTGTTGAACAATGAGAACACATGGACACAGGGAGGGGAGCATCACACACTGGGGCCTGTTATGGGAGGCTAGGGGAGGGATAGCAGGGAGTGAGGGACGGGGAAGGGACAGAATTAGGAGAAATACCTAATGTAGATGACAGGGTGATGGATGCAGCAAACCACTATGGCACATGATACCTATACAGCAAACCTGCATGTTCTGCACATGTACTCCAGAAGTTAAAGTATAATAATAAAAAAAAAAAAACCATGAAGGCCAAAAGGAAGTGGAACAACATTTTTCAACTGCCAAAAGGAAAAACAAACAAACAAACAACTGCCAACCATAAATTCTATATCTGTTGAAACTATCTTTTAGGAATGAAGAAAACATAATGACATTCTTAGACAAAGGAAAACTAAGAGAATGTATTGCTAGCAAACATACCCTTAAAGAATGGATAAAAGAAGCTTTCTGAATGGAAATAAAATTATAAAAGAATAATTAAAACTTCAGAAAGAAAAATAATAAAATGGGTAAAAATAAGGGCAAAAAATAATTAAGTTCTTCTCATGAGAGTCTTTAATTATATTTGATGGTTGAAGCAAAAAATATAACAGCATCTGTTGTGATGTTTAATGAACGTAGAGAAAATACATGAAACAATTATATTTTCCAAGTGAGGATGGTAAAGGGACATAGATAGAAGTAAGACTTCAATTTTTCACTAAAAGCAAGCAAACACTGATACTAGTAGGCTTTAAGAAGTTATGTATGTATATTGTAGCACCTAGAGCAACCACTAAGAGAATTATACAAGTGATATACTAAAAATCAGTATAAACAAAATAAGAGGGAATTTTTTAAAAAGTTCAAGTTACCCACAGGAAAACATGAAGACAGAAAAATCATACACTGGGGTCTGTTGGGGGCCAAGGGAGGGACATCAGGGGTGCAGGGAGGTCGGGGAGGGATAACATGGGGAGAAATGCCAGATGTAGGTGATGGGGCAATGAAGGCAGCAAACCACATTGCATGTGTATACCTATGCAACAATCCTGCATGGTCTGCACATGTACCCCAGAACCTAAAGTACAATAAAAAAAAAAAAAAAAAAACAGAAACACATAATAAAATGGCAGACTTAACACTAACAGATTAATAGTTACTTTAAATGTAAATGGTTTAAGTATATTAATTAAAAGATTATCACAGTGGATAAAATGTCATGATTCAATACATGTTTTCTAAAATTAACTCACTTCAAACACAATGACATAGGTATGTTAAAAGTAAGTAAATGAAAGGAGGTATATCATGCTTACATTAACTTTTTAAAAAAATTGAACTGGCTCTATTAATATTAGAGAAAGTAGACTTCAGAGCAAAGAATGATACTAAGGAAAAAGAGTAGCATCACGTAATTACAATAGGATCAATCCCATAAGAAGACATAGTGAACCTAAATGCACATGCATAGAACAACAGAGTTTTAAGAAGCATAAGGAAAAAACTGACAGGGCTGAAATGAAGTTTAGAAAACAATCCAGGAATGAAATGTGAAATCTGACAAAATATACAAATAATTTTTAAAATGTATATAGAAATATTAGAAATAAAGCATACAATAATAGAATTGAAAAACTCATTTGAAAGCTTCAGCAGCAGACTTGATCAGAGAAGAGAGTCAGTGAGCTTTAAGACAGAACACATGAAATTACCCAATCAGAGGAGCAAAAAGA
Source organism: Callithrix jacchus (assembly GCF_049354715.1). Taxonomy (NCBI): domain Eukaryota; kingdom Metazoa; phylum Chordata; class Mammalia; order Primates; family Cebidae; genus Callithrix; species Callithrix jacchus. The sequence goes on along the minus strand of NC_133524.1, from coordinate 39,871,815 downwards.
AAAAAAAATTAAAAAGAGTAAAGAAGGCCTAAGAAAATTATGGGACACTATCAAGCAAACTAGCCTCTGCATAACAGAAATTCCCAAAGGAAGCAAGAGAGAAAAGCCTAAGAAACACATTTAATGAAATAATGGCTGAAAATTTCCTAAATTTGGAAAATGATGTCAGCATCCAGGTACAAAAAGTTCAGAGGTCACCAATCAAATTCAATCTAGAAAGAAATTTATCAAGGCACATAATAATCAATTTACCAAAAGTCAAAGACAAAAAAAGAATACTGAAAGCAGAAGAGAAATAAAACATATCACATTCAATGAAGCCCCAATACGGCTTTCAGCAAATTTCCTGACAGAAACCTCATAGGCCAGATGAGAGTGGGATGATCCAACAAAAATCCCAAATGGTGAAGAACTAACCAGCAAAGCTATCCTTCAAACACAAAGGAGAGTTCCACTTTTCCAGACAAACAAAAGCTTAGGGAATTCATCAACACAAGACCTGTCTTACAGGAAATGCTAATGGGAGTTCTTCAGTCTGAAAGAAATGATGCTAATGTGTAGCAAGAAAACATCTGTAGATATACAACCCACTGTTAAAATTAAGAATACAGACAAATTTGGAATATTCTAAAACTGTAATTAAGGTATGTAAGCCACATATATCTTAAATATTAAGACTAAAAGACAAAAGTATAAAAGATAATAACAACAACTAGTCAAGAGATAGGCAACACAAAAAAAGATGTGAACTGAAATATTAAAAAGTCAAAATGTGGAAGGAGGAATTATGTTAAAATGCAAAGTATGTTTTTGTTACTTTTCTTTACAGTCAAAATTAAGTTGCTATCAAATTAAAATAACCTGTTATAAGTACTAGGTGTTTTTTGTAAGCCTCATGGTAACCACAAAGTGAAAACCTATAATAGATACACTCGACATAAATAGCATAAAAACAAAACATAATAATCTGGAAAGTTACTCAACACAAAGGAAGACAATGACAGGAAAGCAGGAGTAAAAGATCTGCAAAACAATAAGAAAACAAGTAACAGAGTAACTAGCAAATCCTTACCTATCAATAATAATTCTGAATGTAACTTGATTGCATTATCCAATTAAAAATCATAGGCAATGCACAGTGGCACATACCTGTAATCCCAGCACTTTGGAAAGTTGATGCAGGAGGATTGCTTGAGATTGGGAGTTCAAGACCAGCCTGGGCAACATAGTGAGTCCCTGTCTCTGCAAAAAGAAAAAAAACTAGCCAGATGTGGTGGTGCATACCTATGGTTCCAGCTACTTGGGAAGCTGTGGCAGGAGGATAGCTTGAGTCCCAGTGTTTGAGGTTGCAGTGACCTATGACTGTGCTGCTGCACTCCAACCTGGGTGATAGGGTGAGACCCTGTTCCTAATGTATATATATATATGCGTGTTAGTGTGTGTGTGTGTGTGTGTGTGTGTGTGTGTGTGTGTAGAGAGAGAGAGAGAGACTGGCTAGATTAAAATAAACAAAATCCAATTATATGCTATTTGCAGTCTATAAGAATCTCACTTCACCTAAAAACAATATAGGGTGAAAGTGAAAGAATGTAACAAGATATTCCATGAAAATATAAATAAAAAAAGCAGAAGTGTCTATACTTATATCAGTCAAATAGACTTTAAATCAAGAATGATTAAAAAACATAAAAAGACAAAGTAGATCATTATATAATGGTAAAGGGGTTCATACAGCAGAGGATACAACAAATGTAAATATATATGCCCCTAACACTGGGTCACCTGAATATATAAATAAAATATTAATAGACTTCAAAAGAGAAATTGACTGCAATACAATAATAGTAGGGGACTTCAATACCCCACTTTTAGCAATAGTCAGATCACCCAGACAGAAAATCAACAAAGAAAAATCAAAGTTAAACTGCCCTCTAGACCAAATGGACCTAAAAGATATTTATAGAACATTCTATCTAACAGCTGCAGAATAAACATTCTTCTTAACAGTGCATGGAACATTCTTCAAGATAGACCATAACAAAACAAGTCTTAAAAATTTTTTTAAAAAAATCAAAATCATATCAAGTGTTTTCTATGACCACAATGGAATAAAACTAGAAATCAATAACCAAAGGAATGTTGGACACTGTACAGATTCATAGAAGTTAAACAACATGCTCCTAAATACCAAATGAGTCAATGATGAAATTTAAAAATTCCTTGAGACAAATGAACATGGAAACACAACATACCAAAACTTATGGGATACAGCAAAAGCTGTGCTAAGAAAGAATTTTATAGTAATAAATGCCTACATCAAAAAAGGAGAAAGATTACAATAAACAAACTAATGTAACATATCAAGGAACCAGTAAAACAAGAACAAACTAAACGTAGAATTAGTAGAATTTTTAAAAATTACAAAGATCAAAGCAGAAATAAATGAAATAAATTTAAACAATATGACAGATTGAGGAAACAAAAAATTGCGGCTTTTTTTTTGATAGGATGAACAAAATCAACACACTTTTAGCTAGACTAAGAAAAAAAGAGGACTCAAACAAATAAAATGAGACAAAAGAGGAGATATTATAGCTAATACCACAGAAATACAAAGGATCTTAAAAGACTATTATGAACAATCATACACCAACAAATTTAAAAATCTGAAGGAAATGAATTCCTAGACACATAAAAACTACCAAAACTGAATCATGAGGAAATAGAAAACCTGAACATACTAATAATGAGTAACAGGAGTGAAGCAATAATGAAGGCTTTCCCATCAAAGAAAAACCCAGGACCTGATGGCTTCACTGCTGATTTGCACCAGACATTTTAAGAACAAATACCAATTCTTCTCAAACTCTATCAGAAAATGAAGAGGAAGGCATACTTCCACACTAATTTTGCAAAGCCAGCGTTACCCTAATATCAAAACCAGACAAGGACACAACAGCACCAACAATAAAACTACAGGCCAATATCCCTAATGAACATAAATGCAGAAGTCCTCAACAAAGTATTAGCAAACCAAATTCAACAACACATTAAAAAGATCATTCAATATCGTGAAAATGGCTATACTGCCCAAAGTAATTTACAGAATCAACGCTATCCCCATCAAGCTACCATTGACTTTCTTCACAGAACTGGAACAAACCACCATGAACTTCATATGGAACCAAAAGAGAGCCCGCATAGCCAAGTCAATTCTAAGCAAAAAGAACACAGCGGGGGGCATCACACTACTGGATTTCAAACTATACTACAAGGCTACAGTAATCAAAACAGCATGGTACTGGTACCAAAACAGAGATATAGACCAATGGAACAAAACAGAGGCACCGGAGGCAACACAACATACATACAACTATACAATCTTTGATAAACCTGACAGAAACAAGCAATGGGGAAAGGATTCCATGTTTAACAAATGGTGTTGGGAAAACTGGCTAGCCATGTGCAGAAAGCAGAAACTGGACCCCTTCCTGACACCTTACACTAAAATTAACTCCAGATGGATTAAAGACTTAAACATAAGACCTGGCACCATAAAAACCCTAGAAGGAAATCTAGGCAAAACTATCCAGGACATAGGAGTAGGCAAGGACTTCATGAACAAAACACCAAAAGCATTGGCAACAAAAGCCAAAATAGACAAATGGGACCTAATGAAACTCCACAGCTTCTGCACGGCAAAAGAAACAGTCACTAGAGTGGATCGGCAACCAACAGAATGGGAAAAAATTTTCGCAGTCTACCCATCTGACAAAGGGCTGATATCCAGAATTTACAAAGAACTCAAACAGATTTACAGGAAAAAAACAAACAAGCCCATTCAAAAGTGGGCAAAGGATATGAACAGATACTTTACGAAAGAAGACATATATGAGGCCAACAATCATATGAAAAAATGCTCATCGTCACTGGTTATCAGAGAGATGCCAATCAAAACCACATTGAGATACCATCTCACGCCAGTTAGAATGGCGATCATTAAAAAATCTGGAGACAACAGATGCTGGAGAGGATGTGGAGAAAAAGGAACACTTTTACACTGTTGGTGGGAGTGTAAATTAGTTCAACCATTGTGGAAGACAGTGTGGCGATTCCTCAAGGCCTTAGAAATAGAAATTCCATTTGACCCAGCAATCCCATTACTGGGTATATATCCAAAAGACTATAAATCGTTCTACTATAAGGACACATGTACACGAATGTTCATTGCAGCACTGTTTACAATAGCAAAGACCTGGAATCAACCCAAATGCCCATTGATAATAGACTGGATTGGAAAAATGTGGCACATATACACCATGGAATATTATGCAGCAATCAGAAATGATGAGTTTGCGTCGTTTGTAGGGACATGGATGAATCTGGAGAACATCATCCTCAGCAAACTGACACAAGAACAGAAAATGAAACACCGCATATTCTCACTCATAGGTGGGTGATGAAAAATGAGAACACATGGACACAGAAAGGGGAGTACCAAACACTGGGGTCTATTGGGGGTAAAGGGGGAGGGCCAGTGGGATGGGGAGGTGGGGAGGGATAGCCTGGGGAGAAATGCCAAATGTGGGTGAAGGGGAGAAGAAAAGCAAAGCACACTGCCATGTGTGTACCTACGCAGCTGTCTTGCATGCTCTGCTCATGTACCCCAAAACCTAAAATCCAATAAAAAATTAAAAAAAAAAAAAAGATCATTCACCATGATCAAGTGGGATTTATCTCAAGGGTGCAAGAATGATTCAGAATACACAAATCAATAAACATAATATATCACATTAATAGAATCAAGAACAAAAACCATACGATCATTTAAGTAGATGCAGAAAAGTGTTCAATAAAATTCAACATTTCATCAAGATAAAAACACTCAACAAATTAGGAATAGAAGGAGCATACCTCAACACAATAAAGGCCATATATGACAAACCAACAACTAATATCATAATTAATGTGGTAAAATTTAAAACTTTTCCTCTAAGATCTGGAAAAAAGACAAGAATTACACCATTTCTATTTAACATAGTACTGGAAGTCCTAGCCAGAACAGTCGAGCAATAGAAAGAAATAGAGGGCATCAAAATTAGAAAGGAGGAAGTCAGATTGTTCCTGTTTGCAGATGACATAATTATATATATATATTCAGAAAATCCCAAAGACTTCACAAAAACACTATCAGAGCTAATAAATGAATTCAATAAAGTTGCAGGATACAATATCAACATACAAAAATCAGTAGCATTTGTATATGCAAGTAGCAAACTATCTGAAAGAAACAAAGAAAGCAATTCCATTTACAATAGCTACGATAAAGATACCTAGGAATAAACTTAACCAAAAAGGTGAAAGATCTCTACACTAAAACTGATAAAACAGTGATGAAAGAAAGTTAGGAAGACACAAATAGAAAGATATGCTCATGAATTAAAAGAATTAATATCATTAAAATGTCCATACTGTCCAAAGAGATCTACTGATTCAATGCAATCTTCATAAAAAAGAAACAGTAATATTCTTCACATAAATAGAAAAAAGATGCTAAAATTTGCATGGAACTACAAAAGACCCCATAGAGTCAAAGGAATTTTGGGAAAAAGGAACAAAGCTGAAGGCATCACAATGTTTGACCTCAAAATATACTACAAAGCTATAGTAACCAAAACAACATTGTTACTGGCATAAAAACAGACACATAGACCAATGGAACAGAATAGAGAGCCCAGAAATAAGTGCACACATTTACAGTCAACTGATTTTAACAAAAGAAGTGCCAAGAACCCACATTGTGGGGGAGGGGGGGAAGTATCTTCAATAAATCATGCTGGGAAAACTGGATATCCAGAAGCCAGAAGAATAAAACTAGATCTTTATCTTTGACTTTATACAAAAAAAAAATCAAAATGAATGGAAGACGTAAAGTTAAAACTGAAAACTATAAAATTACTACAAGAAAACATAGGGAAAATGCTTCCTGACATTGGTTTGGGCAAGGACTTTATGGGTAGAACCTCAAAAGCACAGACAACAAAAGCAAAAATTGACAAATAGAATAACACCAAACTAAAAGGCTTCTGAACAACAAAGGAAATAATCAATGAGTGAAGGAACAACCTACAGAATGGGAGAAAATATTTACATACTATGCATCTGACAAGTGGTTAGTAACCAGAACATACAAGAAACTCAGTGCAATAGAAAACAAAACAAATAATCTGACTTAAAAATGGGCAAAAGATCCAAATAGACATTTCTCAAAATAAGACATTCAAATGGCCAGCAGGTATATGACAAAATACTTAGCATCACTTATCATCAGGGAAAGGCAAATCAAAACTACAATGAGATATCACCTCACTCCAGTTAGAGTGGCTATTACTAAAAAGGCAGAAAATAAAAAATTTTGTCAAGAATGTAGAGAACTCTTAGTGGGAATGTAAATTAGTATAGCCATTATGGAAAACAATATGAAGATTACTCAAAAAACTAAAAATAGAACTACCACTTGATCGAGAAATCCTACTGGGTATTTATCCATAGGAAAATAAATCAGTTTATCAAAGAGATATTTTCAATCATGTTCATTACAACACCATTCACAATAGCCAAGGGATGGAATCAATCTAAGTGTCCATCAACAGATGAATGAATAAAGAAAATGTGATATATAAACACAATGAAATATAATTCAGCTGTAAAAAAAATGAAATCCTGTCATTTGTAGCAGTATGGATGAGCCTGGAGAACATACTATTAAGTGAAATGAGTCAGGCACAGAGAGACAAATGGTGCCTAATCTCACTTATATGTGGAATCTAATAAGTGTATCTCATAGAAGTATAGAGAAGAGTAGTAGTTAGCAGACGGTGAGCAGGGGAAAGGGAAGATGAAGAGAGGATGATCAATGGATACAAAGTTACAGTTAGATAGGAAGAAGTAGTTTTGGTGTTTTGTTACATTGTAGGGTGACTGTAGCGAACAACAGTGTATTGTAGCTTAAATATAGCTAGAAAAGAGGATTTTGAAAGTTATCACCACAAATGGTAAAGATTTGAAGCAATGGATTATCTACCCTGATTTAATCACTGTGCAATCTGTACATGCATTGAATCATCACACTATACCCTATAAACAGGTATAATTATTACGTGCCAACTATAAACAGAAGATAAAAAGAAAAAAATACCTACTAGAGCTAAAAGGAAAAATTGATAAACCCACAATTATGGTTGGGAACTTCAACACCTCACTCTCAGCAATTGATAGAAAGACTAGACAGAAAATTTACAAACATATAGGAGAACTGAACAGCACAATCAGCCAACAGGCTTTAATTGATATTTATTGAGCACTCCAACTAACAATAGCAGAATGAACATTCTTTTTAAGTACCCGTGGAACATTCATCAAGATAGACCATATTCTGTGTCTTAAAACAAACCTCAACACATTTCAAAGCACCAAAACATACAGAGGAGTATATTCTTCAACCATGAAGCAATCAAAGTTGAAATCAGTAGCAGAAAGACAACAAGACAATCTTCAAAGAACTGGAAATTAAACAGCATAGTACTAAGCAATTCATGGGCCCAAGAGAAAGTCTCAAAGAAAAATCTTAAATACATAGAAGTAAATTAAAATGAAAACGCAATATACTGAAATTGTGGGATGCAGCTAAAGCGTTGATGAAAGGGAAAATTAGAGCACTACATGTTTGCATTTAAAAAGAGGAAAGTGGGACTGGACGTGGTGGCTCAGGCCTGTAATCCCAGCACCCTGGGAGGCTGAGGCAGGTGAATCACCTGAGGTCAGGAGTTTGGGGCCAGGCTGACCAACATTGTGAAACCCTATCTCTAATAAAAATAGAAAAATTAGCTGGGTGTGGTGGTGCACACCTATAATACCAGCTACTCGGTAGCCTGAGACACAAGAATCATTTGAACCTAGGGAGGCACAGGTTGCAGTGAGCCAAGATCATGCCAATGCACTACAGTCTGGGTGACAGAGTGAGATTCTGTCTCAAAAAAAGAAAGAAAAAAAAGAAAAGAGGAAGGTAGCTCACACCTGTAATCCCCACCGTTTGGGAGGCCAAGACAGGCAGATCACTTAAACCCCAGAATTTGAGTCCAGACTGGGAAACATGGTGAGATCTCATCTCCAAATAAATAAGTAAATAAAAGCTGGGCATGATGGTGGCATGCGCCTGTAGTCCCAGCTACTGGGGAGGCTAAGGTAGGAAGATCGCTTGAGCGTGGGCGGTGGGGGGGCCGAGGCTGCAGTGAGCTATAATAGTGCCATTGCACTCCAGCCGGGGCGACGGAGCAAGGCTGTCTCAAAAGAAAAGAAAAAGAAAAGGTCTCAAATCAAGAATATAAGTTCCTACCTCTAAAAGCAAAACAAGAAGAACAAAATAAAGCTAAAACAGACAGATGAAAGGAAATAATAAAAATACATGAAATTGAAAACAAATCAATGAAACAAAAAGCCCGTTCTTGGAAAAAATAAAATTCATACACCTGTAGTAAAACTGACACATATAAAAAAAGAAGAGACACAAATCATCAATATCAGGAGTGAAAGAGAAGTATCATTAAAAAGAATAATGAAGACATACAACGAAGAGTGTTAGGCTCATAAGTTTGAACATTTGGAAGAAATACACCCATTTCTCCAAAACCATGAAACAGCAAACCACAATCAAGATGAAATAGATAATCTGAGTATTACTATAACCATGGAAGAAATTGAATTTGTAATGTAGCACTCTCAAAAAAGAAGTTCTCATGCCCAGATGAATTCACAGGGAATTTTTTCCAAACATTTAAAGAATTAACATCAATTTTACCCTATCTCTTCCAGAAAATGAAAGACGAGAGAACACTTTCTGTCTGATTTCATGAGGCCAATATTACGCTGATACCAAAAGTAGAAAAAAACAGCAAACTACATACCAATATAAATTCATAAACTTTGAAACAAAAAATTTCAACAAAACGTTACCAAATATGGGTGAAGGAGAGGAAGGCAGCAAAACACACTGCCACGTATGTACTTATGCAACTATCTTGCAAGTTCTGCACATGTACCCCCAAACCTAAAATGCAATAAAAAACGTTACCAAATCCAATTTAATGATTTGTACAAATAATTACATGTCACGATCAAGTGGAATTTATTCTAAGTATGGAAATCTGGTTATCCATCATATCACCAAGGCAAAAGAGAAAGATCATATTAATAGAAATAGAAAAAACATTTGGAAATCCAACACTCTTCATGTTAAAAACTCTCAGTAAGTTACAAATAGAAGGGAACTACGTTGAAAACGAACTCTTACAAGAAACCTACAGCTAAAATCATACTCACTGGTGAAAGACTGTTTGCTCTCCCCTTAAGGTCAGAAACAAAGTAAAGAGGTTCATTGTCACCACTCTATTCGCCAGAGTGTAAGATGTTCTAGCTAGTACAATAGTCGAGAAATAGAAATGAAAATCATGAAGATTAGAAGGAGAAAATGAAATTGTACCCAATTGTAGATAACATGGTTCTCTATGCAGAAAATTCCAAGGAATCTACCAAAAAAAAAAAAAAAAATCCCACATTCCTAGAACTGTGATATAAGTTCAGCAAGGTTGCAGGACGTAAGATCAACATATTTTATATACTAATAATGAATTGTGGAAACAGAAATTTAAAACACAATACCATTTATAATAACTTCTAGGTGATTGCAAATACTTATAATCTTCAGTATGCTCTTAGCAAAACATTTATAAGAGCTATACATGGCAAGAAATACTTAGATATATACTTAAAACACTTATAGAATCAGTACACTGAAAATTACAAAATGTTGATTAAAAAAAGCAAAGAAGACCTAATAAATGGAGAGACATTCCAGTAGGTGGATTAGAAGACTCAACATAGTAAAGATATCAGTTCTCCCCAAATTGATAAACAAGTTTAATGCAATTCCAATGAACATCCTAGCAAGTTTTTTTGTAGAGACAGGCAAACTTATTCTAAAATTTATATGGAAAGTCACAAGACTTAAAATAGGTTAGACAATTTTGAAGTCAAAGAATAAAGTATAAGGAATCACTCTCTGCAGTACTAAGGCTTATTATTATTTTTAAGTATGAAAATGAACATTCATTTAGCCTGAGAAAGAATTCCAATATATAATAAATTTTAAAAGGTTGAAAATGCCATAAACATAACAAAAATTTTAAAAATCCAATATTGATGTTAACTGCCTGACACACTTCTATAATACATTCTCCCTACGGTTTTTAATTGCTTTCTCTTTAATTGCCTCCCTCATGAGAATTGTTTTGTTATATTTTCTATGGTGAGAAATGAAAAGCAATTATATTAAAGCTTATTATTTGGCCACAATAATCAAGAGTGTGGAATTGGTGGAGAAATAGACATATAAATTAATGGAACAGAATAGAGAACCTAGAATAGGCCCACACAAATATGCCCAACTAAATTTTTATTAAGATGTAAAAGTAATCCAAAGAGAAATATCAGCCTTTCAACTAATAATGCCAGAGCAACTGGACATCCATGAGTAATAACCACAAAAAAAATAACCTTGACCTAAACCTCACAGCTTATGGAAAAATTAACTTAAAATGGATCATGGAGTTAAATGTAAAACATAAAACTATGAAACATTTAGAAAAAAAAAACAGGAGAAAAATCTCTGTGAACTAGAGAGAGGCAAAGATTCTTAAAAATAACACCAAAAGCACACTCAATAAAACAAAAAATTAATAAATTGGACCTCACCAATATGAGCAACTTTTGCTGTGTGAAATACCCCATTAAGAAAATGAAAAGACGCTGGGCACGGTGGCTCACGTCTGTAATCTCAGCACTTTGGGAGGCCGAGGCGGATGGATCACGAGGTCAAGAGATCGAGACCATCCTGGTCAACATGATGAAACCCCGTCTCTACTAAAAATACAAAAAATTAGCTGGGCATGGTGGCGCGTGCCTGTAATCCCAGCTACTCAGGAGGCTGAGGCAGGAGAATTGCCTGAACCCAGGAGGCAGAGGTTGCGGTGAGCCAAGATCGCGCCATTGCACTCCAGCCTGGGTAACAAGAGTGAAACTCTGTCTCGAAAAAAAAAAAAAAAGAAAGAAAGAAAAAGAAAATGAAAAGACAAGCTATAGAGTGAAAGAAAATATTTGCAAATTATTTGTGTAATATTTTACATGAAGGACTAGTATTTAGGATATGTAAAGAACACTCAGAACTCAATAGTCAAAAACAGATAGTCCAATTAGACAATTGGCAAAAACAAAAAAAGTGAAGACATTTCATCAAAGAGGATATACAGGTGACAGGTGCATGAAAAGATGTTAGGTTTCATTAGCTATTAGAGAAATGCAAACTAAAGCCATAATGAGATATCACTACACATCTATCAGAATGGCTAAAATAAAAGATACTGACAACATCAAATGCTGGTGAAGATGTGGGGAATCTGAATCATTTGCACATAACTGGAGGGAACACAAAATTGTACGGCCACTTTGGGAAAGAATTTAGCATTTTTAAAATAAAACTAAACACGTGACTAACATGAGACCCAGCAGTCACTTATTGGGTAGAATGCCAAGTTTCTAAATAAATGGGAACTTGTGCACATAAAAACCTATACAGGAATAGTCATAGTAACTTTATACACAAGAGCCAAAATCTGTGAACAGCATTGGTATCCATCAACAGGTGAATGGTTAGATAAACTGTAGCACATTCATATCATAGAATATTATTTAACAATACAAAGGAATTAACTAGTGATACACATAGCATGTTGAATGAAATTTGGCAGAATTATGCTGAGTGAAAAATCAATTGCCAAAGATTCCATATGTGTGATGCCATTTATATAACACTTTGAAGTGACAAAACTTTTTAAATAAATGAAGGACAGATTATAGGTTGTCGGTCAAGGATTAATGACAAGGTGAGGTACATCAGCGGGAGGTAAAGATTGCAACAGACAGGTTCTTGTGGTGGTGGAACTGTTTCGTATCTTGGCTGTGAGAGACCACATTGTTCAACAGAAACTGCCTTCTAGCCCTCAGAAGTCTCCTTGGTGCTTTCCTCACAAACTGCCAATCTGCTGCCCATGATGATTACGCCTATGAAGCTGCAAAGCAGTTCAGTGTTTAAAGCTCTAACCAAGGGTCAGGAGACACGGACTTCATCCAGTCCTGTGACTTCCTCTAAGACTTTGGACAAGCCATGCTCCCGCTCTAAGATTCAGTATCCTCGCCCATAAAATAAAGGAGTTCAATTGGGGTCCCCGAGCCCTCCCCAAACACTCCCAACCCTCATGGTCAAGGTTAGCTCTAAGACCTGCATGTGGGGCCTGCCTGAAGCCACCACAGCTCACAAATATTATTAGAACAGAAGTCCTAGTCGGATTTCATTTTCCTTCCAAGGCTGTTTATTGCCTAACAATGTACTTAGCGGTAAATTCGTGACTGTGATGTTAAGTGTAGGCTACAAAACCAGAGACAAAAAATATAGTTAGGGGAGGGGTGTGCAGCACAAAGCAAGAAGAGGGAGGGTTATGCAGAGGGTGGGGAAGCCTGGAATTCATAGGAGTGTCTCGTAAACACAGGCACCGTTGCTTATTTATGCACATCCTATGCCCTGTCTGGGTTCCGCGTGGTCTCCACTTCTTGTTAGCTTTTCAGCTGCACACCAGGCCCCAGCTGGTAGTGGCTAATTGCAATCAGCAGGTGAGAAATGTAGGTTCTCCGAAAAGGAATTATCTCCAGCACTGGGAACCATTCTGGGAAATGTAACAGACCTGGGAAGAGAGGGGGAAATGTTTAAAACCTGAACTTCTGTGAAAAGCATTAATTGAAAAAGACAGCATCGCGCACCAGGAACCCATGACTTGCTCGCTTGAAAATATAATGAAGCGACTTAGTGTGGAAGGAAAGATGAGGGAGCATTTCCATTTCTGCACAAGCAGCTCCTGTCTTGTGCACACAAGCCCTGCCTGCCCTCTTTTTCCAAGAGACCCAGACAGCACAAAGACATGTTCTTGTAATTTCATCTTTTTCTGTGCGAGTTAAATGACTTCACCAAACTAAGGACTTCTTCTTTATTTTTTAAAGATAGACTGCACGCAATGTACTGTGTAGCTGAATGACTTGAGGAAGCAAGTTCAAAGTGGATTCACAGTGTCTCGAGATCACTGAATACCCAGGTGTTCATTCAGCCCAGTACCAAGTAAGAAAGTGGGACATGGGTGCAGCCATATACCCTAAAATATTGTTCAGCTACTTGGGGAAGTTAGCCCCTAGTTTGAGACTCATCTGTTTCCCCAGCCCCAGGCTGCTCTCTGTGTCTCCTGTCAGAAGCACCTAGGAACAGGAGAAGGGCCTGGGTGGCCTTTGTAGCTTTTACTGCCTGATCCTATAAAAGCCCACCTGCTCACCCACAGAATCGGCTTCTCTTTGTGTGTCATCAGGAAAGGGAGTGAAAAGTGTACCAGAGGGGTGATTTGAATTTCATTTTCTCAATATGTCCCCCTGTGGGGAACGCTGTGTGATGTGCATGCAGATTCAAAGAAAATTCTCTCTGCTCACAGGGGTTTTAGGCTCGTTATGGACAGCTCACATTGCACAGGGCTGTGGGGTGCCCTGAAAACCACCGGGGATGGGGGTCACACAACCAAGAGACTGGCCCAGCAACCTTTGCGGAGAGGCTGCGTGATTTGGGCAAGCCAGAAGCCCTGAGGACTGCTGTGTCCTCATCTATAAAATGAGCGAACTGAATGCCATGATTCTTCACCTCACTTTGCCTCTTGGATTCCATAAAAGGCAAGTGATAAGATGAGGCTTCCAATACAAAAGATTCACTCCCCAAAATGAATGTTGCCTGGAGTTTGGGAGAGGGTGGGTGGCTTTGTCGTTTCTTCCTTTTGGTTGTTTGTAGGATAAAGGGCAGGGGGAGGTTAGGCTCCAGAGTCCATCTCAAAGAGAATCACAAACCCTGGTGGAAGGTCAGACTAAGGACAGATACTCTGATGAGGCCAGGGAATCTTTGTCCACCTGCAAGTACTCCCACTCTTTCAACTCCCCAGCCACCTCTTGGACCAAAGGAATGCCAGAGGAGAAATTAAAGTCTCAAGGGGAGGAGATAAAGAGGCCTTGAGACCTTCAGCCTTGGAGCCAAACCCCAGGCTTTGTGATCAAAAGGTAAATAAACAGCCACTCCCACCGGGTCTCTCATATCTGCTGAGTGGAACAAATGTTTCCTCTTTATAAACAAGCTTACCTGAAGAAGGCAAAGAAACCCAGACCCTGAAATCTCACGCTGTTTTTGGCAGACCCCTTAGGAGAAAGAGTTGCAGACAGCTTATCAAGTGCCTTTCTTATATCTCTCTGAAATAGGATATCCAAGTTTGGTCATAAACTGCAAACAAACAGAATCAGCCCATTCTTCACACCAGCTTCCTCTTCCTGATACAAGGAAGTTGTCAAATATGAGAAGGTTTACAATTAGAAGCTGGGAGAACCATATTAGAGAGGCCACTGGATCAGGAAGATGAGCAGAGAGAGTAGATGGCCTGTGGCCTCTTTTCAACAAATAGTAGGCACTGTACTGCCAAACTGCACAATTCTAGGGGGCTCTATTCACACTGAAGTCTATAAAGGTGTGTTCCTGGGGGTGTCATTTCAACAGGGAATGCAGTGCCAATGGTGTCCTGTGGAGTGAGGAAAGACAAAGGCCACAATGAGTGTCCACTAGGTGCCACCACTTGGATAAATCAGAGTACATATAAAGGAAATATCTGCCTCAGTGACACTTACATTCTCATTAGTAAATTATGTAGGAAGGTAGAAGGCAATGCCCATTATAGTAAGACTACATTAGCATGGAGAGTGGGGAGGGTTGTCATTTATAGTAGGGTGGTCAGGGAAAAGTTCACGAAGATGAAGTTACTTTAGAGCAAAAGTGATGAGACAGTGTAACTGTCAGAAGACTCTCTCGGGTAGGAGGGACCCAGGTAGAGAGGACAGTGAGCTTAAATATCTTAAAGTAGGAGCATGCCTGGTAGAGTACCATGGGAGCCAGTGCAGCTGAAGTGGAGAGGCTGAGTGTGTCTCTGCAGGTCCTGAGTGTGGTAGAGAATTACAGAACATTATAGCTGGTGCCCTCACTGCTCCATCAGACTGCTCTGCCAGACTGGGATCTCAGTAGCCACCTCTCAGGGTTCATAAGACTCCGTAGTTCTCCATTGACTAACACCTAGTCTCGGATATGGTCCTGCTTAATTAATAAGCAACTAGGAGTAATGCCCCACCTCTCTGAGTCCTTAGGTCACCTGCATTTCAGTGAAGGTGGCTGTAAACACAAGTCAGGCTTCAGACCTCAAGCAGCAATCTTGGAATGCTGTGAGAGGACTGGGAGATGCTGAATTCTCCCTGCTTTGAAATGCTGGAGACCTAAGACCATGGGGTCTCCCACACAATCCCCTGCCACCATCATCTGAGCAGGATTCCTCATAGTGCATCTTGGAGATGGAGACAAGTAGAAAGACAGAGGGTGACTTCAGGTGACCCTCATCAACTCTCCCAGGCGTACTGCAGAGGCACCACCCTCTTTCTTCTCCTATCTCACCAGGCACAGGGTGATTGAATGAAAGTTTGCCTGACCCTCTGCTACCACCTTTTCCCACAGGAAAGTGGAGTAACCAATGGAGAAAATGAACTGCATCTTGAACTCCTGATTTTGCTCAGAATCTCTGGCTCAAGCATCTAGGATTGATTAGGTCTCCGTCATACTTACATACTCAAATGCCCTGGCACAAAGAGTAATACAAGCAGTGTCTACCCTGTGCAATGTGAGATGGGGTTTGAGGGGGTGACCCAATCATTTTGATGACAAGTTCTTGGCTGAGCACCCAGAAGATTTCTTTGGCCAGAACCTTCTCGTTTGCTTTTCAGCATTTATCAACACTAGCAATGTGCCATGCAGACAGAGCCTCTAAGCAGAGGCGACACTGGAAGCAGGAAGCCTGTTGTCCTGGAAGCCTGGGGGACCGGGGCTCCACTGCAAGGCTACGTGATTGTATCAGTTAAGGTACAGCCAGAGAAGCAGAAACAACCATGAGGTTCTAGAATAAGGGCCCATGTTAGGGACCGAAACTTCCACAGGTGTAGAATCTGATTAAGCAGTCTATGCAGGTCTATTGCTCCGCATCTAGCCTTGAGCCTGAACACAGTAGGGCTGGCTGTCAGGAAGAAGAGATGCACATGAAGTGGGGGAGAACATGGACAAACTAGAACCCACCTAGACAGACAAAAACCCCATCAGTTTCTCATCATCTTCAACTTTACTGATGCAGGTGGCCTGCAGGCTAGGCCAGTACTCTTTACCAATATAGCTGCACACTCACCAGCCTTGGGACCCCAGAAAGCTGGGGGAGGAGACCTGGTTGGAACTGGAGGGGCTGCAGGCCTGGCTGTCACCCACACCAGCAAGGTAAGCCTTCAGATCTGTGATGACACCTGCGAGAGGCAACAGTGCCCACTGGTCCTCCTCCTGACTGTCAGGTCACAGGCATGGCTGCTGCTTCATTTCCACCCACAAATTGCACACAAATTTCTCTTCTGGCCAACTCCAACCAGAGAGAAAAAAGAAAAGAATTCTGAGAATCACAGTTTCAGCTTAGCTACTACAGTACAAAGCCACCACAGTGACTTTGACATCAAGCCTCAGTTTCCTTGCCTGTGACATCTAGGGGTTGGCCTAAAGAAAACCGTTTGGAGCTGGGTGCGGTAGCTCACGCCTGTAATCCCATCACTTTGGGAGGCTGAGGCGGGCAGATCACCTGAGGTTGGGAGTTTGAGACCAACCTAACTAACATGGAGAAAGCCCAATCTCTACTAAAAATACAAAATTAGCCAGACATGGTGGCGCATGCCGGTAATCCCAGCTACTCAGGAGGCTGAGGCAGCAGAATTGCTTGAACCTGGGAGGTGGAGGTTGTGGTGAGCCAAGATTGTGCCATTGCACTCCAGCCTGGGTAACAACAGCAAAACTCCGTCTCAAAACAAACAAACAAGTGTTTGGGGTATCTGTCTTATGGGGAGCAGCTTCTTTTCTCACTCATCTGAAAGCCAGCTAGGACAGCATGCTTCAACAGGTCAACCTACATTCTGTGCTGAGGTGCCAAGAGAAGCCCAATGTTATTGCAGCTTTGGGAGTCTCCACTGGCTGGAATGACTCCAGCACCCTAGCCTTAATTCTTAGAGGAACTTCATGTTCTGAACACACGCACCTTGTGCTGTTTTTCCCCTTGCCCAGGCCAGCAGGACGGAAGTATTATCATCTATCTTCCCAGGTGATAAACCTCAGATCCAGTCTGCTGCTGGACTGGCATCAGTCACCTGGTTAAGTGGTACCTGCAGGTGGCAAACATCCACGCTCCATCCTTAACATTCAGGCTGAGAAGTTCCAGGAGGCTGCAGAAAGACCTTTAGGCTGCCCACGTTTCAACTAACAATCTGAACACAAACATTTCACTAGGAATTCACCTTCTAGGTGATTCCAGAAAACTTTAATAAAACCTAAGGAGAATTTTTCTAAGCAAATAAAGGTGAGCTCTATGATCTGTGGAGCGCTTTTTGCAAAATATACCCTTTGCAGACTCTACTTTTAGGTGCCTGGAGGGGAGAAAGGAGGAAAGACCATACGCAATAAAGACAGATGTAAATTCAGAAAAGGAACTGGAAAAAATTAAATTACTGAAAAAGAAAAGGAAAGCTCTCATTTACAAGCAAAGAAATGAAGAATGAAGAGAAAGTGGCTTTTAAAGACTACCTTACCATGGGCCGCAGCGTCCTTGTGGTGGAAAAGGGACTAGACTTGATGATCTCCTCCAAAATTCCATGAGCTCAGGAGAGCATCCACAAAATCTAAACGGAGCTAAACAATCCCACATCAGCATATGCAAAACGCAGAGAAAGGAAGGAAAGAAAATGCCAAAAGGAATGTCTTTATTCATAGCACTTCTTGGAAGAAAGAACTTTCATTTATTGTGAGATGAGTTGATGCAACACTAAAGGAGATTGTGACCCAGAAATTCCACCCTCTGAACTTTTGTCCTGCCAAATGTATGACTGGAGCAAAGGTATGGTTCAACTGGAGCAAGGTGGTTCAGTCCCAAGCCAGGGGTCCCCAAGGTGAAGAGTGGGGCCAGCAGGAAGGGCCAGCCTGGTTGTGAGAGTCTGGGATATGGAGCTCAGAGGAGGAGTCATCGAAGGCTTCAAAGTGGGAGAGGGAACTGAATTTGAGTTTCCTTAGTGTTAAAAGTATCAAAAATTAAAGTTTAGAAACTAAATCCTAGCTTAGTGAATCACAACATTCTGGCTGAATCCTGAAGCTCTGAATAGTTCAATTTAAACACAGCTTGAGCCTTTGTTGTTCTGCAGGCAAAAGTTAGGCCCAGGCTCTCTGGAGGCAGGAATGCCCTAAATTAGAATTTAGTAATATCTTTTTCTAGTGCAGGGGCTTGGCAAACTGTTTCTGTAAAGGGTCAGATACTAAATACATCAGATTTTGCAGGCCATACAGTCTCTGCTGCAACTATTCAACTCTGCCACTGTCGCAGAAAGGCAGCCAGAGTCAATACATAAACAAATGAAGGTGACCAGCTTCCAATATAACTTTATTTACCAAAACAGGTATAGTCTAGATTTGGCCTGTGAGCCATAGTTTGCTGATTATTTAGTCTAGTATTCCTAGAAAGTTGAGTTTGCATACGCTCAAGATATAGGCAAACTGAGGTTTAAAATTATGTATTATGTGCAATTTGTACATGTTCTAATGCAGGGAAGAAGGAAGAAAAGAAAAAGAAACAGTGCACAAAAAAAGAGACGAAAGAAGGCTAATTTTGTTTCATAAGCCAGAGGGAGAAGAATGCAGAAAAGAACCAAGAGGGGTAAAAAGCAAAAGATATTTTGTAAAGGTGGTGCATGCACACTTTGGTGAGCATCCAGTAATGTAGAGAACATGGGACCAGAAATTAAGAACCCAGACTCCAGGACACTCTCTGCCCTGGCCAGCACTGTCACAATCTCTCTCTGACCTCAGCTTTCTCTTTTACAAAATTCAGAGCTTGAACAAAAAGCTCTACTATTCTGTTATTCTGCCCAATGCCAGCCTCACAAAGTCCTCAAAATCCAGAGCCAAGCAGGAAACAAGGATGCAAGGCACTGCAGAGAGGCAGCTCTGCAGTGGGAGTGAGCAGAGGCGGGGATTTCAGCCACCCCTGTCAGTGTCTCTCCGTGAGGACAGATCCCTATCTTCTTCCTACAGCACATTATGCTGAAGACATAGCCAAGCTTGTGCTAAAATAAACAATTTAATCAGCAGCCCAAAGTTTCCTTTTATCACCCCATCTCCTGGTTAGACTGAATAATTATTTTCCATCTTCTAACTACTGGACTATTAAGTATGAACTGAAGCAAATAGAACACCAGGCATTGTTGAAAACCTTCACAGCCCTAGTCTTTCAGGAATGAAATTCCCATGGTGGCTGGGTTTTAAAAAGACCTTGCAACTAAACCTGGTCTTGGAATGATTGTGCTGTAGAGAAGGACTTCGCAGTGTGGGAGGAAGGGAAGGTTTTTCATCTAGCGTGACTGCTATCAATGCCCTGGTCATTAACAAAGAAAACGATATACTGGTGAGATGCCAAGCAACGCCATCACCAGTTGGAAAAGGGAGAATATTTCTAGACTCCATCTGATGATCAATCCATTAAGATTCTCTCAGCCTTACTACTCCACCTGTAAAATGGAGCTAGAAATAACCACCTTGTGTGGTTACTGTGGAGAACAAATCAGATAGTAAGGAAGAGTGTATCACCCAGCTTCCAGCACATAGTGGGTCCTCTCTAAACAGGAGTTGTCTTGGTATTAATCATGACCGATACAACTCAATTCTTACACAAGCAAAATCATTCTAATTGGGTGTGAGAATTGCAGGCGTTAAAAAAAGATGTTTTTCCTGCTCTTTATCAATCTTCCCATGGCATGTCCCTCCTACAAAGGCACTCCCCTGTAATATGCTCGTGGCTGATGTAGACACTATTTAAATTTGAGAAAAGGCATTATGGACCTCACCCGTTGGCTGACATCCCACTTGTGAAGCAGTGTTGACTTACGGAAGTAGATAGAAGCCAGGATAACTCAGGACTATAAAGTTTCTGGGTATCAGACATGCCATCCACTGAGTCACAAGTTTCTTTTGGCAGCTGCACAGTAGAAACACCCTTCCTGTCACTGAGGCGCTTCCCAAATCCACTCCCACTCCTGGCCTCCTCTCAGGCCACTGTCCCTCACACACAGCCCATGTGGATGGCATGGAGGGCAACAACCTACCCCACAGCCAAGGCCTTTTCTGGACCTGACCTCATTGGCTCTCCACCTCCACAGTCCTTCTATAGGCTCACTGTGGCTCGTGGCAAGTACTGCAACTGTCTCCTGGCTGTTCTCTGTGACTTCAGCCTCAAACCCCTTCATTATATCTTCCACACTTGGCCAGCAGGCTTGTTTCAAAGACCCAGATCTGCTCCTGACCCCACCCTGCTTAAGAGTCACAGCATGTAGAAAGAAGTTCGAACTTCTCAGCAAGATCTATAAGGCCCGTCCCAATCTGGCTATAGCCTCCTCTTGGCAGCCTCACCTTCAGGCCTTTGCTCTTGCAGTTCTCTCTGCTTTGCATGCCTCTCTTATCTGCTTATCCAAGTTTTGCTCAACCTTGAACTTTTGCTCATCTAACTGAAATGCCACCTTGTCTCTGGCATTCCCACTGCAAGTGGCACCAATTGTTCTCTCTTCTATATTCCTGTAGTAACTTGTATCTATTCTAGCACTTTTCAAATACATTATAGATAATTGCTGATGGTTTGTGTTCCTGCTCAGATGTAATTCCAATGAGGAGATGAGCTATATTTTACCTATCTTGATATTTCCAGCATCCAGCATTCTACCTGACATTCAGTAGTAGTTGCAAAGTAGACTTTGCTAAATGGAATAGAATGAATTGAGAGAACAAATTCTAAGGGCTTGGCAGAAGAGGATTGGCTGATGCAGACAATACACAAGAAATCTAGAGGCACCATCAAGGGAATCTACTAATATTTCATTATTAATGGTTTTTAATTTTTCTTGGAACTACCCTTTGGAGAATTATCCAACCTTTCTTGCTATCCCCACTTTCCCACAAAATCAATAACCATCTTTATTCTCAGAGCTGTCAATCATTCTGTATTTATGATTTTGAACCATTATTATAATCCAACCCTTTCCTATTTTTTACTCAACATCCATGAAACCCATGAGGCTATGATTTTCTTAGCACCTGTCTCATTGCCCTCTCTACTCTCTACCACATGCAACAATTTTATCAATAGTTTGCATATGTGAAGCCAAGAGACTTCCCATTTTGGTATAATAATGTTCTGGGGACCCACAATAACAACCTGCTGCATAATCCTTTTGGTGCTTTTTCACCCTGAGGCCCAATAATAAGTTCCACACCTCTTAACAGGGGACATAAGGTCTTCCACACCGTGTTCTGCTCCCCACCTATCCAGTTTCTGTTCTTGACACTGTCACCTACTTCTGATTGTGACCATCCTGAGCCTTTTCTCTGAGAAGGCCAGGATCTGTTGTGCTGCCTTGCTTTCTGACACGCTGTTCCGGGAATGTTTTGCCCTCCTTCTCCATTTAGTGAATTTCCACTCATCTTTCAAGGCCCATTTCAGCTGTTGCCTTCTCGGAGGCATCTTCCTTGCCAATACTGCTTTCCTTCCTGCTCAGACAAACACTGTATGCTTCTATAATGGGATTCCCCCAACCTCAGTTGCTTTTTTCTTTTTCCTTCTCTTTAAATTTTTATTCTCTTCTTGGATGTCAGGTGCAGATTGTTGGGCTACTTGTAAGCATTGGCTAAGGAAATACTCTCAACATTGGTCTATGCACACCCCTTAAGTACTAGGAAAGCTACTACCCAAAACAAAAGCTGGCACCGTGGGACCTTGCTAATAGCCTATACTTCATCACCCCATCAATTTATGCCCTTTTCTCCCCATTTGAGAAAAGTATAATCATCTTGAATCATATATTTAGTCATCATTCCCTTTCCTTTTTCTGTAGTTTTATTGCAACTTGATAGATTCCTTTAAAAATATAGAAATATTTTATTTTAGTTGCTTCCAGCTTCAACAAAAAACCATACTGTGTATAATATTTGAAGCCTTACTTTTTCTGATTTCATATTTCTGAAATTCATTCATTTTTTGTGAAACTGTTTTTCATTTATTTAGACTCCTGTGTAATTTCCAGCATATGTATATACCACAGTTTTTCTTCCATTCACCCTTTGACAGGCAAAGGGTTGCCAGATTTAGCAAATAAAAATAAAGAACACTGAATTAAATTTGAATTTAAAAATGAAATTTTGAAAGTATAGCTTATGCAATCTTTGGGACATACTTAGACCAGAAAGAAAAAAACAACCCTATTTGTTGTTTGTCTGAAATTCAATTTTAACTGGAATCCTGTATTTTATCTAAGAACCCTAGGTTGGGAACTGAGCTGCTATGAACATTCCTGTATGTGTCTCCTACTGGATATGCCAGGGTTACTTTTAGGGATAGACCCAGATGTGTCAATGCTCGACTTTAGGAGGTAATATCAAACTGCTTTCTTAAATGGCTACTCTTGAGAACTCTTGAACCCCATTTCCCATTTTGAGAATACAAGAAATGGCCAGAGTGTGGGAAGAGAGGCTTGTATCTCAGGAGCTTGGTCCCAAGTCATAGGTCTGCAGTGAATGCCCTCTGCTCTCCCTTTTAAAACAGAGTTTGAGGTGTTACTCTTTAACCCCAAGTCTGGTGAGGGACCATCAAGGTGTTTTACCATATATTTGCTATGGTTAGCAACCACAGGGGACCTGACTTACACCCATGAAAGCTAAAGCACTCTGTGGGTCAGAGTTCACCTCTTGCCTGGGGCCACCTAGGTGAGAGGGAAGGGCCAGCCAAGTCAACGGAGGCTGCTCCTTTGGAGTGACCCTGGATTCCCAAAGTATGTTGGAACAAGAAATGTGAGAGTATGGTTCATAGGTCAGAAGTGGCTACAGAAGAGAGAGAGCTGATGTGAAGCAGACTTCAGTCCTGACCGGTAGTACAAGGGGATCTCATCATAGAGACTGGAGGTGTTCTGCCAGATATAGCTGAAGGGTAGTCCCGAGCCACTGCCCCTTATAGAGATAAGGTCTACCCCTATCCCATGGTTCTCTTGACCTCTGCCTGATATATCTCCATAAGGGGTAGTGGCTCAGGACTACCCTTCAGCTATATATGAAAGGTAGCCATGGGTACCTCTGAAAAAGCCACTAGTGCACCTCAGGAGGGAAAGAGTTGGCTTTATTCATCTTCCATGCCCACAGCCAGGGCCCCAGCTTTAGTCATATGAAAATGAGGCCCCAAAAGAGCAATATCACTCTGTTGAGTCAGAGCTATCTGCTTCCTGGACTTTCCTCCCTCTCCCAGCTTCATTAGTGGCTGTAGCAAAATGACAGCTAATAAATAAAGGAAGAGGTGAACAGGGAGAGAGAAGTTCCAATCTCCTCTACTCTACCTCCCCACTGCAGCCTTTCAGATTAAAAGAGACCTGATCCAGGCAGACAAGATTTAATGGCAAGCTGAACATGGAGTTGTGACTTACTACATCTTGAATGGAACATTCTAATTACTCAATTGTGACCTTCTATTACCTACCAATGTGTAGAAATAAGGCTTGCTCAATTTGCATTCCGTTTTGGGGAAAATTACCCTCCCTGGAGAAAGTCAAATGATCAAGTCTTGCTTTGTTCACGTCAGAGGCTACTTTGGTCTATACCAGTTACATAGGCGTGTCCCGATTTATACTCATTCACCTCATACGTATTCAACCACATCCAACAAGAGGGTCCCCTCCCAGCCTCCTCTACATGGGATTTCTTTCCCCTTTCTCTCCCTGCCCGCCTCTCTTTCCTCTTCCATTTCTACTCCTCACTGTAAAGCTTACTGCATGTATTATACTCAGTCTCTGGGTCTTTGCCCTCCACATTCTAGGGCCTTGGTTCTCACTTTATAAGGAAAACTGGTGATAAGAAGATTGGGGGGCTGGCCTGGCAGGTGATAGGTAGAATCAGAAAAGAACAATACAATGTGACTCTACTGATGACAAGTTGACTATCATGGGTGAGAGTTTAGAAGTGGCAAATAGATTGAGTGAAAGGCCATATGGCTCAGCATTCAGTATTGTTCAATTTTTATCTCCAATGATGAAGCTATAAAGGATATACCTAGCATATGTGTGGATGCCAAAGCTGGGAGGAAGTCTTATTATAACAGATGATAGACTCAGGTCTCAGGACTCAAGATCTCAAATCCATGGAAGGAATTGTTAAAAGAAACAAGGTAAAATCCATAAAGATAAATGTAAACATCTGTGCTGAATTCAAATAGTCAATAGCAGAGGTTAAGGATACTCAATTCTCTTTTTAAAAGCTCCAGGGGATTTTTTTTAGCTTAATATGAGTCAACAGCAAAACATGGCTGCCAACATAAATGTTCAGAACCAGGCTCAGCCAAATCATATCAGAGAAACTAGGGAAAGGAGGGCATTATCAAACTGGAGCATGTCACAGCCTAATGACCAGGAGAGTAAGAGGTCAGGAAACCAATATACAATAAAGAAATGAAGAAATGGGACACTTGTATCTGGAGAAAAGAAACAGAGTCACAACAGTAGCTTTTAATGAGTTGAAGAACCATATTGTAAAAGAGGGGTTAATTCTAGAAGTCAAAAACCACAGCAAAAGTTAGAGAGAGGTAACCTGTAGCTTAAAATACCAAAGAACTCTCTCTCAATCAGAGCATCACAACCATAGAACAGGCTGCTTCATGAGGCAGAAGCACTAGGGCCTTGGTTCTCACTTTATAAGGAGAATGGGAGGCTGGCCTGGCAGGTGATAGGTAGGAAGTTCCAAAGGAAGCTCCAAAATTATGTACAAGGGTTTTGTACAGGCCCTGGCCCCCTATGTTCCCGTTGCTCTTGACTTACTATGATTCTACTTTCGATTAAGTGGGGATAGCCTGAACTTGGGAAGCAGGTGAATTACAGAATAAGGTTTTAGCATGTACAGACACTAGCTAAATCTAAAACCAAGAAAATATTATGGCCTGATTAAATGCCTTGGGGGGCCTCATAGAATGGAGGTGACACGGGACCAAAATTAGATAGGTATCATTATGTTTGAAAGACAGATACAGAACCTAACATTCAAAGGACACTCATAATCAGGTTCAGTAAGAACAAACAGCATTAATCAAGCACTAATAATAAGCAGATCCCAGAGGTTCCTGTCTCCTGGAATTAAAAGTCAAATAACTTAAGTCCTGTAGGGTCAAAAGCGGATGAACTTAGAGTTAAGAAGGGGCTGTGAAGCTAGATCAGAAGCCAAATACTATCAGATAGTTGTATCCTGAAAAATGTAAAATACATATTTAGGGTCTTTGGTTTTAAACATGTACTTACCTTAAGGGAGACTGAATCTGTGTGTGGCACCCCTTGGATGCTTGTTAGAAATGCAGTCTCAGGCCCTTTCCCAGACCTACCAAGCCAGAATCTGCCTTTTGCCCAGGTGGTTCACAGATGTGTTCACATTTGAGAATCACTGGTGTACATTAGAGTTGAAACAAATGTGGTTTTGCTGCTGTCTTGTTCTATCAATGGCCATATATTGCAATTCAAATATGAGATATATGACCTGATAGGTAGGAACATATTTATGGAGACAGGATCTTTGGCATGAAGATGTCCCACCTGCAAAACAGACCAAAAGAGGTTCCTATGGTTACAGAAAGACCAGCAGGCGCTACCCAGGTGCTTCCATGCTGAATCAAGAAGCTGGGTCTAGCCTGAAGTAAAGAGAATGTGAATCTCAGAACCTGATGGCATCTGAGAGGATAGGTAAGTGAGAACCTAACTGTCACAGAACTAAACCACTGCTCTGGAATCCACAAATTCAATATTAGGAGATAGAGCCCTGCGGGTGGTGAAAGTGAGCACATTGCCATTCCTACCCTTTAGGTGTTCCCTCATTATTTACAATACATGACCCTGTGCTCTAACACTGGTGGCATTTGGTGTTACTTTGGAAGGAGTGGCATAAGAGACCTGTCCAGTATAATGTAAACAGTACCTGGCGTGTGGCCTGGAATGAAGCCAGGACAAAGAGAATTTTATATTTTATAACAAAAATGCCTTGAAACCTTTTTTGTACTGCCCAAGTGTTACTTTTTTTTTTTTTTGTAGTGTGAGAAATAACCTAAGAAACCAAGATAAATGCAAACACATCAAGGCTTACAATGAAGGATAGTTTGCCCTTAAGTGAATTAGAAAATCCATGATTTTAATTCACATCTCACCCACAAGAAGCAATGAAATGGCCTTCTGATTTGTCCCAGTTTTAACACCAAACATCTTATCTAACCAGAATGCTCAAGACCATTACTCATCCAGTAATGTACCACCACTGAAAATCCCAGGAAGGGCTTTCTTTAGACCAACGTTTTAAGAGTTCAGCCTCCCAACTCTCCATGTTTCAGCCCTGTAAGCAGATGCAACTAATTCAGCAAGCAAAGCCTAAGTTCACAAAGCACAAATCGTGAAAAGTCTCCAGTAAAACCCAAGAAGGAATAGTAGTTATCTCTGTAATTCTTACTTACATGATCTTTTTTTCCTGCTCCATAAATCAGAAGGAAAAAAATAAAGCCCTTTTTTTGCCATTGCAATAGGACCCATTATGTGGAAGCAGAAGGTGTGCTGAGTCACCATGCCCTCAGCTTTGTGAGGCCACTCATGTGACTGGCAGCCATCATAATCTGCAAGAATGTATGTCTGGAAACAAGGAAAAGATTTAGGAGGAGTGGGTAGCTGAGGGGTCTGCAGGAGACCTGGGAGCTACAGAGGGTGCAGATTTCCATTCCACATTCTTCTCCAAATGCCCTCCTGCACAGTGTCTCAGACAATCAGGAAATACTAACTAGCAGCTGTTAATCACCAGCCACACATTTTTCAATAAGAAAGTCATGTTTATTGGTAACTTTTTCCCTGGCTCCACCCAGAGAGGGAGATTTCTCTCAAAACTCTGGTATTCCAGGGATCAGAAAAGAACCAGCTTACTCCAAGGCAAAGCACACCTCATACCTGCTTTATCCATCAGTTCAGCCAAATAAACCAGCAATTATTTCGCAGCAACTCTAGGCTGGTGCTGGGGAATGCCAAAACAAAATGTGCAAGACTCCCTCATGCCTTCAGGGTCACTGTTTTGTTGGGTGGAGAGAGGGATAAGATACACTAATATGAAAAACTAGAAATAAAAAGCAGTAGATAATAAAAACCAAGAGTGGTATTTATAGTGACTGCACTGAATTCAAGTCAAGTGCATTAGGATAGGAATGGAGTTTGTGGTGGGGACAGTCAAGATGTCTGTGAGCCTGAGGTCATGAAGAGGGTGGGATTGAACTATGCATGGACAGCTTCACAGCGTTCAGGGGTGGGCAGGAAAGATGGTGGACAGTTCAGCTGGATGTTAACCTGGGAAGGAGTGGGTACAACTGAGCCATAGTAGGGGACAATGGCTGCAGTAGAAGTTTCTATTCTATACAGGACTCCCACTCTGGCTTGCTGCAAGGTCTAGAACAAATCTTTGTAAAGTAAGGGCAGAGCCATTCTAAAGAATGGCAGCATTAATTAGCTGCCCAACCTTGATTGCAGGGAGTCAGAATATCCCTCCAACTCCACCTTCTGCCTTACTAGCCAGCCTTCCGGTTATTCTAAAATCTTAGGGATATTCTCCTTCCCCGAGGAGACATAGAACTAACGACTGCAAAGTCAAGTGCATAATCACAAACAGCAGAGCTATATGTCACAGGGTGACCTTGACAGAGAAGGAAATACGCAAAGCAGTGTCAGCACCACGTCACAGTGCCTGGGGACCCCGGCAAGCTCTGACTTTCACATGGCTGGTCCCTGTTTAGCATTGCTCTCATTCGTCTCAGGGACATTTCAGGTCTGTGTTGCTTTTCTCAGGCCTGCAGCCCACCCTCCACAGCCTAGACTCACTGAAGATGTTGGTGCCTCTACAAATAGATAAAACTTGAAGCCATGGAGGTTTGCCCCCACCACCACCCTTTCCCACCTACTGGCTTAACTGCATGGCACCCACCCCTCTTCAGTCCCACCCCTAATCTCAGAGGATGAGGTTAGCCTTCTTGTTCAAGGTCAGCTATTCCCTCACAGCTCCTTCACTCACACCTCTTGTTTTTTCTGACATTGTGTTCTTTCTATTCACTTTCTCCTCAGACTATATAGATATGATAAATATCCCTCTAATCCAGACATACACATTATATGCACACACACACACACACACACCCTACTCCTTCAACTTCCTTTGAGCACTGTCAATCACTTCATCACTCTCTTTCCCCTCCAAGTCACAACCCCTCAGAGGGTAGTCTATGCTGCCTGTTTCTTCTTCCTCAATTCCATTCAGTCCTCATACTGGCTCTTGGACCCCACTCTTACTTCACTGAAACATGCTATCTTTAAAATCACCAACGACCTTTTCATTTCCAAATCCAACAAAACACTTTTTTGTCCTTATCTTCTGTATTTGACACTGTTGTATTTTCACTGCTTCTTGAATCTCCATTCTCTTGGTTTCAATGTCCCCTGGTTGTTCCATTACTGACCATATTGGGGAATCAACTATCCTCTCCTTCCAGAAGCTTCTATAACATCCTGTCCTGAACCATGTAGCTCACCTCTCTGGATCTTACTAAATCGTATCCAAATTGCCTGTTTATGAGTTGGTTTTCCTTATTAAGCAAGGAACCCCTAGAGGGAAGTGGCTGCCGATTAATCTTCATACCCCAGTACCTATTACAAAGTACAGTGCCCATAGGCAGGCAATAAAATTTTTTCAACTACCTTAGAACAAATGCCAAAGACAAACTAGACTGATTTTAACATAAAAATTATTCAGGATTTTATTTCTGAGAACACACATATTCTCTCTTGTTTACTCAAAGAGCCATGATCTAGAGGGGTGGCCAGATTTTCAAATTAACCTATGGTGAGGAAAACTAAGGTTAGCTCCACATTTGGTGGAGTCCCTTCAAACCCTATTATCAAGGTCTTCCATAGTCCACTTTTTTGTCCTTTGGTTCACCATGCGGCTGAGGTCTTCTACTGATCTGACCTTGTGTTTGTTTGTGGGTGCCTAGGTTATCACTGAACGAAATGTGGCACTTAATTATTTACCCCTCACAACTCCTAGGCAATTCTGTAGCTACCTTGAAACTCCTTGACTGGAGAGTCTGGGTTTATAATTGGTTATCCTTTTACATATTTATAGCAATAGTGGTCTTTATGTAAACCAATGTTACACATATTTTTTCTGGGCTTTTACAGAGTCTCCTTCAAAATAATACTGGCATTCTGGAATCCTATGAGCCTGCACTATGATCATTATTATAGGAGAGTTGGTATGTCATCAATATGTGGCATCTCTAATCCAGTATGCCTACGTTGTTGTCATTACCTCAGCCTTTCTTTCTTGTCCCAGCATTTATAACACAACTTCTTCCCTTCCCTGGGTTGTCCTTATTTCTACTAAGTGACCCCCCTGACTTGGCATGCTGATGCTAATCTGGAAGATTTCTTATGCATGGGTGTAGACCTTGGTAGCATACTTGGGATGTGCTTATTTATTTCCCCCTTGTCTTGGCTATTTGTCCTGGCTCCTGCACCACTGGATCTGACCCAAGTTAACTGTTCCAGTCATTTATGAAAGAGCCATACACCAATCATCAAAGATAGTTCCTTCATTCTTCTTTTGTATGTCCACAAAGATTTTCTCACAACTCTCCATATCCCGTTAATTCTTGATATGGTTTGACTGTGTCCCCACCGAAATCTCACCTTAAATTGTAATAATCCCTACATGTCAAGGTCAGGGCCAGGTAGAGATAATTGCATCCCTGTGGCAGTCTTCCCCATACTCTTCTTGTGGTAGTGAATAAGTCTCACAAGATCTGATGATTTAGAAAGGGGAGTTTCCCTACACACGTTCTCTTGCCTGCCACCATGCAAGATGTCTCTTTGCTCTTCCTCATTTTCTGCCGTGATTTTGAGCCCTCCCCAGCCATGTGGAACTGGGAGTTCATTAAATCTCTTTCCTTTATAAATTATCCAGTCTCAGGTATGTCATTATTAGCAACGTGAGAAGTGATTAATTCAACCCTTATAAGAAACTGAGCTTCAGGGATAACCCCAGGCTTATGGCTTTCCTCAAATAGCCACCTGTACCTAGCAGACCAAGATCATAAAGAACAGGTCATACTGAGCTTATAAACACTCCATTGGCCCACTGGGTATTTGAGACAGTATGCCATGGATTGATGTTAGGTTGCAGGGCATGGTGGGAAGCACCTGAATGGGATTTAGAAGACTTCATCACTTAACTCATAGTGAGCCTCTGTACAACCCATTCCATTCTTTTGGCCGAGATTATCTCTGAGGTTTCTTCAAGATCTACTAGTGTGGGTTCCTGGTTCAAGAGGCTCCTCCAGGACTTTGAGAAGCACTTATCTATCCAAGAGAGGCCTTCAATGCCACAGGGACACCACTCACAGTGACCTTCTAACAAGGGCTTACTCTGTCTCAGTTTAATTCAAACACCATAAAGTTACTAGAGAGGGCAGTCAACCGAGTGGTCAGCTGGGTCTCTGAGGTTCTTCAAACCCTAACTAAAACAGACACACTATATACACTTGGTTTGGGCTCCCTGAGGTTTGAATCTATGGGACTGTTGCCCCCTTTCAGCTAGAACCAGGCCCTTTGGAGCATTTCTCTCAATATGGTTATCTAGAGATTTCTATTATCCTTCTCTTCCTGTGTCTCACCAGCAGATTTTGGCTATGCTCACAAATCCAAGATCACCAGTACATTCATTGTACAGAGCAAAGTTTGGCAAATGTTTTTTTTCCATAAAGGGCTAAATCATAAATATTTTCAGCTTTGCAGACCATATAGCCTCTGTCAGAATCACTCAACATTGCCATTGTAGCATAAAAGCAAACAATGTATGACAAATAAGTATGGCTGTGTTCCAATAAAACTTTATTTACAAAAACAGGTCAGAGAACAGATTTTGCCCAAGGACTGTATTTTGCCTATCCTCAGTCTAGTTCGAACCACCACCAGATGGAACTGGTTATCTAGTTCTTCAATAGGGACACCTGATACAAATAAAATAAAATAAATAAATAAATAAATAAATAAATAAATAAGTAGGGACACCTGATTTATGGAACTGAGTTGGATTCTTTTGTGGGTGTCCCTTTTGTTTGTATAATCTTGCATGGCCAGATTATTAAAGATGCCATATATGATAAGATTAGGACACAATCTGCCTGAAGACATTAAATGTTGACCTTAAGGTTAACTAGTACCATGACCCCATATGTCAACTGACATTTTATTTTGCGTGTCGACATATATAATGCTACTCTTAATCACCATTTGCCAAAGTTATTCTCCCTAAAGGCAAAATTTTAGGGTACTGGGGCAATGTAATGCTATCTAACCTGAGTACATTGTTGTTAGGCTGAATTTCAGCAATGACCAAAGTGGCTTCAGTTCCAGATGGTCAGCATGTGTTCTAGTACATGTGTGCTAATAGCCTGTGTTACATGTGTTCTAGTACATGTGTGCTAATAGCCTGTGTTACATGTGTTCTAGTACATGTGTGCTAATAGCCTGTGTTACAAGTAGAAAAAGTTTCCATTCACTCTCCCTTTCCCTGTTTCTATTCCTAGTCCCAGAGTAGTCCAGGTCCCAGCTTTCTGTGGTTTCTTCAACAAGTTGCTGAGATTAGTTTAGAGTAGAGGAGACAGGTGACAAAACAGTGCTGTGAAAAGAACACACATTTTTGAGCTGCAGAAACATAGGCCCAAATTCCAGCTCAACTCCCAATTTCAGATTCCTTACCTGTAATGTGGGAATGATAATGCTAATACCTATCTGAAGGGACTACTGAGAGGAAGATGTGGTGTAAAAGATGAGACAGCACTTCGTAAAGAACATTTATTTTGTCATTACTGTTGTTACTTCCACAGATGGTGACAGGACTAGCCCCTCCCTGCTCCCAGTTGTTATTGTTCATAGGTATTTCCTAACTGCTACACAGTGCAGTTGGGAAAGAGGCCTCTCTAGCTGAGACATGTGAGACATGACCAGTCTCTTTCAAATGATGCCCAACACAAATCCCCTTCAAATGATGGCAAAAATAGAACCTTAGCTCTACCTGTAGCACTTCGATAAACTTATCTTTAAATGTCTTCCCAAACACTGTGACATTTGTTCTATCTATAGTCCTTTACGAAAAGCAGAAAAGGTAATAGCACATTCATTTTTCAGATAAGGAAACAGAGAAAAAGAGCCACTAAAACAATACCCAGAAATCTTGCAGGTGTTTACTGAAGAATCTGAAACTAAAATCCTGGTTTCTTTAACCTAAACTAGGCATTCCACAAAACTATGAACCTTTCCTTTCACAAAAAGAAAGATCTGCTAGGATTTCTCCCAGTTCTATTTTTCATTTCAAAGTATTTGGAACACAACTGAAAATACTATCCATCTGGCCCTTCCTGTAGTATTTATTACCCTGCTTCTTGCCAACACCTTACCCAGAAAAATATATTTAATCCAGAAGAGGCTGAAAAGGTTTGTGGAAGTAGGGAAGAAGGAAAAAGAAGAAATTGCCCTTACTACTAAAATACATACCCAAAAGAAAAATCTACCTAACTTGGAGCTTATCTAGTCTTCTCAAGACAGAAAAAAGTCAAAGCAAGATGTTGGTTCAGTTCCATGTTTGCCCAATCACTGATTTTTGTCTGAGAGCACTGAAAATATCTACTAGGCCACAGTAGATGCCTAAACAGTGTGTCTCCACCTCTAATAAGGCTTTATGATGACACAATGTCTTGCTGGTTCCCAAACTAAAGTTGCACTAGTCTCATCTGGAAAAATAATATGTTCTGCCTACTGGCCAAACCAGGTGTGATGACAAGGAATAAATAGCTTCCCAGGAGGATCCAGGTCAACAAAGCACAGCTGTTGTGTCTCATTGATTAGCACATGCCAAGTGCGGGGCACTTTGTGTCACATTTTAATATCTTAAAACTGAAACTCTTATTTAGACCAGTATTGCAGGAGGACATAGACCCCAGAAAATAATCTATTATCCATTTATATATTAGTTCCTATTATCTCATTTTTATGAACATTATTTATTCAATATTTGAGTAGGCAATAAATTCACATGGCTCAAATAAAAACCATTACAAGGCATATACATGAAGAAGCTCCTCCTCATTCCTTCCCCAGTCTCCCTTCACCATAGGTAACTACTGTTATTATTGTATTCCATCAAATCTAAGATGTCATCTATTTTAAGATGCATCATAATTTCATGTACCACTAAGAAAAAAAATAATGTGGCTAATTATAATTCTAAAATGCCACATAATGGAAGACATTTCAATTTCACAGATGTTAAAATGTGCAAAATGCATATCATAGAATCATTCCTCAATTCTTTATGTATATACAAACAAATATGAGTATTGTTGTCTGTTCTACATCTCAAAGGTAGCAATGAGTACAAGAGTCTGTTCATTACGTTTTTCACTTTTAAGTATATCTTGGAGATCTTACCATATCACTAGTTGGAGATCTGCCTCATTTATTTTTACAGCTATCAAATGTACATAATAAAATTTATTTCACCAGTTATACATTTGGATTGTGCCCAATCTTGTGCTTTTTGAAATAATGCTTTAGTGAATAGCCTGGTATGCCCATCATTTCACAAGAGAGCAAGTGTTTCTATACGATAAAATTCTAAAATTTAACAGCTAGGCAACACACAGTAGGCAATCATAATTTTGATGAATATTGACAAATTTTCTGCCATAGGAGAGCACCAAATCTACCCCCAACAATTAAGTTATGAGCTTGCCTTTCCCCTGTAGCTTTGTTAATAGACAGTGAGTAGTCCATTGTTGTTTCTAAATCTGAGAGGTAAAAATAAATATTATATTTGTATAGTTATGAGGGTGGTTGAACATCTTTTCATAACTTCTAGAGCCACTTATATTTCCCTTATAGTGAACTATCTCATTTACATTATTTGTCCATTTTTATATTATGTTATTGTTTTTCTTATTGATTTTTCCAAGGAGATTTGTGCTTTGTGATGTGGGTGGCACCTTTTCTTCTAGTTTGTCTTTGGTTTATTGTTGTTGTGTTATTTGGGATTTTTTGTTTTTGTTTCGTTTTGTTTTTAGAGATGAGGTCCTGCTCTGTCACCCAAGTTGGAGCGCAGTGGCGTGATCATAGCTCACTGCAGCCTCAACCTCCTGGGCTCAAGCAATCTTCCCACCTTAGCCTTCCAAGTAGCTGGGACCACAGGCACACACCACCACACCCAGCTAGTTTTTCAATTTTTAAAAAATATTTTGTAGAGATGGGGTCTCACTACATTGCCCAGGTCTCGAACCCCTGGCCTCAAGCAATCCTCTTGCTTCGGCCTTACAAAATGT
This sequence comes from Callithrix jacchus, assembly GCF_049354715.1. Classification (NCBI taxonomy): domain Eukaryota; kingdom Metazoa; phylum Chordata; class Mammalia; order Primates; family Cebidae; genus Callithrix; species Callithrix jacchus. Next base: position 39,837,019 of record NC_133524.1, on the reverse strand, counting down.
TACTTTGTTTATCGCACATTTTTGCATGTGGAGTGTTCAGTCTGATTTTTCTGTAAATTTATCAATCTTTTCTTTTATGGGTTCTGCATTTCAACTCATAGTTAGAAAGACCTTGTTTACTACAATGTTATACAAAAATTTCCCCATGTTTCCCTCTAATAATTTTTAAGATTTCATCTTTTTGCATTTGAATCTGGGATAAAATTTGGATTTTTTTCTGTTACATTATATGAGGACTAGATTCATTTGTATTTTATTCAGATAGTTAACTAGTTGTTCCAACACTATTTTTTAATCAGACCATCTTTTCCCATACTAATAAAAGATTCCACCTTTACAACTAAGTTCCTGTATCTATTTGGTTCCATCTCTAGACTTCCTAATCCATCCCATTGGCCATGGGTCTTCCTATTTGGACACTGACTGCTGTGGATTGAATGTTTATATCCCCTTCAAATTCATATGTTGGGCTGGGCATGGTGGCTATACCTGTAATCCTGGCACTCTGGGAGGCAGAGGTGGGCAGATCACTTGAGGTCAGGAGTTCAAGACCAGCCTGGCCAACATGGTAAAACCCTGTCTCTACTAAAAATATAAAACTTAGCCGGTGTCATGGCATGTGCCTGCAATCCCAGCTACCCAGGAGGCTAAGGCAGGAGAATTGCTTGAACCTGGGAGGCAGAGGTTTCATTGAACCAAGAACATGTCATTGCAGTCCTGCCTGGGTGACAGAGTGAGACTTTGTCTCAAAAAAAAAAAAAAAAAAAAAAAAAAAAAAGATTATATGTTGAAGCCCTAATCCTCAAAGTGGCAGAGCCTTTGGGAGGTTAATTAGGTTTAGATGAGGTCATGAGAGTGGAGTCTCCATGATAGGGTGAGTGTCTTTATCAGTAAACCAAGAGACCAGAGCTTTCTCTCTCAGCAAGTCCACAAGAAAGTTATGTGAACACACAGAGAGATTATGAGTGTCTGCAAGCCAGGAAGAGGGCCCTCACCAAGAACAGAACTTGTTGGCCCTTGATTTCTGACTTCCTAGCCTTCAGAATTCTGAAAAATAAATTGCAGTTATTTATGTCACCCAGTTTATGGTATTTTGTTATAACAGCTTAAGCTGACTAAGATATCTGCCTATATTTTTTGATTAAATTATTTCAGATGTCCAGTCTAAAGTCACTCTCAAAGACTGGCCAGTCTTAAAGCCCCCATCTAGAAACCCACTCTTGAGACTACCTGTTCTGTTTTACAAACCATCTATATGTATATGTATATATATATATATTTTTTTTTTTAAGTAGAATTGCTCTAGTCAATGAAGGCCTCTAGGGAGAGCACTTGGTGCCATGACATGGCTGTTTTTTTAACAGAATAGTAACATTGATCATTACAAATTTACTGCTTACAGCACCACAGGTACTTACATGCCAGAAACATACATAGGAATGACCAACGTCTCTTAGCAACAAAGACAACTGCTCAAACACCTCAGGAACTACACAGCCCTTCTTCTACAGACTAATTCTTAACTTGCTCTACTTAACATTTCTTGCACAGATCACCTTCTTCTTACCTCTTAGAAACCCCATTCTGACTTTCCATTCCCCCACCTTCCACATTGTCACCTGACCACTGTCATTTGATGTCTGTTTTACCTTCCAGGTTACACTAAATTATCAGCTCCACATTGTAAATATATTTCAATTCCACTCTCTTCTCACTATCTCCACTACCAACATCACTCTTCTGGACTCAGCCTTCTAGCTGGTCTCCCTGCCTCCAGTCTTGTATCTCTAATCCAGTCTCCATATGACAGGCGTGGATATTTTCAAAGCACAAATCTGATGATGCCACTGTATTGCTTTGAAGCCTTTTAATGGTTACCCATTGTTTAGGATAATGACCCACATCCTTAAGTATGTCTATAAAGTCCTGCATGATCTGAGTCCCTGACAACCTCTCTACCTCCTTCTTATACCATACTTCCTCTTCACTTCCTCTGCTTCAGACACACTAGGGTACTTTCAGTTCTGCAAACACATTTTCCACATGCTTTTCTCTCTATCTGAAATGATTTCCTCCCTTTTTAACCTGTTCATCTTTCACATCTCAGCTCAAGCACTACTTCTTGAGTGTTTTCTGTTTTTAATCTTTCTGATGCCACGTTCTTTCTTTCATGGTGCTTATCTGAGTTCATAATTACACATTTATTTGTATTATTATTTGATTAATATCTCTCTCATAAGCATCGTAAGAACAGGGATTATGTCTTTTTTGTTCACTGCTTTCCTCCAGTATCTAGTGTGGTGCCTAACCCAGCACATATTAGGATGACATAAAATATTAAGTCTATTAAATCCATGTTTACTTTATTCCCATGAAATATTTTAACTTACAATTGAATAGCCATTTATTAAGCAACGGCTTTGATACTTCTGTATACATATAACCTAGGTCTCTGCAAAGCACTGAAGTAGAAGGAAGAAAGCAAGATCCAAATTCTTATACAGAAAATGCTGGCGGCTTCCTTCTGCATGTGATCAACAGATAGACTTCCAGTCTGGAAGCAGGAGACTCTGGTTGGATGGATTCTCCTTCCAGAGTGTTCACAGACCAGAACATATTCCTGTCCAATGGTGTAAATGATAGTGAATTTCCAGAGTGCTTGGCACCTGGGCTTAGTTACCAAAAGGCCTACAGCTGTCCTCAGTTCTGGCTTCTCTTCCCAGCTTCCCTATAAGCCTTGAGTTCACCTCCATTGTCCTCATCAAAGCCACCATTTTGTCCAGAGTCACAGGGCCTCTAAGATCTTAAACATACCATCTTCTCATAAAATACTGGGCACCTTGATCCTAAAGGTCTATAGCTTGGAACAGCAAACCTAAGGCAAATTTGGGCAACTGTATAGGTTTTTGCATTCAAAATATTGGGACTTTAATTCCAGGTTGGCGAACTGTAAGACGGTCCTAAATGATCTCTCCTAGTATTTATATCCCTTTGTAATTTTCTCCCATATAAAAGTAGAGCTGGTGTGAATGGCCAATAGAATATGGCAATGTGGCAGTGTCTAACCTCTATATAAGTCATAAAGGCACTACAGCTTCTACTTTAGTCTGTTGGGTCTCTTGCTCTGTGGAAGCCAGCTGCCATGTCATGAGGACACTCAAGCAGCCCTGTGGAATAAGGTTCAAGTTAAGAACTTAGACCACCACCAATTTACAAGCCATGTGAGTGAGCCATATTGAATTGCTGCAGCCCAAGCTGATATGTAAGTGCAACCTCATGAGAGAACCTAAGTCAAAAACCAGTCAACTGAGCCACTCCTGAATCCCTGACCCATAGAAGCCATGAAAGATAATACACACAATTATGTTATTGTAAGGCACTACACTTAATTTGTTATGCATCCTTAGATATAGGCATGAGATCAAAAGCAGAAGCCACTGTCTGGGCTGTGTCTTTAATATTCTGGACACACAACCATTCTCCCTTTCTTATTTACAGCTTTTGTTTGTTTTCCTGTGAGCCATTCTACTTAGAAGAGAATTTATATCTCTTCATTTGGGCTTCCTATATTACATATACATGCTTCTATGCTGTTCTATATATGTGCAATACAACATAGTGGTTAATAGGATCAGCTTTGAAAATAGAGTTTCAAATTCCTGCTCTGCCATTTACTACTTGCATGACCTTGGACAAGTGACCTAACCTCTCTATGCTCTCATTTTCTCATTTCTAGAATGGAAATAATAGTAGTATCCACCTTATGGGTTTGTTTTCAGTGTTTAGCACCAGACCCAGTACAAAGGAAGTACTCCAAAAATAGCTGTTGTTATTATTTTCATTACTATCAATGTACTGATCACACTGTGTTGATTGTATAGTTTTATATCTCATTCCCTCTCCAGAATGAACTTCCTCAGAGCAGTGTATTGAATGCCACTTATCTTTTCCTCTTCAGCTACCAGGCACAGCCCAGCACATAGTAGGAGATCAACATAGGCATGTCTTACTAGAATTGTTTCTGAGGGATTGTAGGCAACTTGAAGGCCAAATACTTGAGTCACAGAGAAATAGACTAGAGACACCATTTGCAGTGCAAGAAAGGAGCCAAAGAAAACACAGATCAGAGCTGACAACTAGGGCAGAAGGTAAGGCAGGAGGTTGCCCTGATGCCCAGAGGGTGCCCTGCAAAGCTCACTGCATGAGGGGTCCTACTTGCCTTTTAATGCAGGGAGCTCAAGTTTTTCTGCTCAACTCTCTGTCTTTGGTAGGATCTTCTTTTTTTTTTTTTTTTGAGACGGAGTTTCGCTCTTGTTACCCAGGCTGCAGTGCAATGGCGTGATCTCGGCTCACCGCAACCTCCGCCCCCTGGGTTCAGGCAATTCTCCTGCCTCAGCCTCCCGAGTAGCTGGGATTACAGGCATGCGCCACTGTGCCCAGCTAATTTTTTGTAATTTTTTAGAAGAGACGGGTTTTCACCATGTTGACCAGGATGGTCTCGATCTGTTGACCTCGTGATCCACCCGCCTTGGCCTCCCAAAGTGCTGGGATTACAGGCTTGAACCACCGCGCCTGGCCTGGCAGGATCTTCTGAATCTAAAAGGCCTTCATTCGTCACTGGTGTGGGTCAAGTCTTTGACAAGTCTCCTTAACTCACTAAGCCTTGGTTTCCCCATCTGTAAACCAAAGATAATAACCATCACATTTAAGACCAAAGAATGTTGAGGATTAAATATAATCAAGTTGGTAAAGCATGTAGTGCTAAAAAAAGCCCAGTAAATGTTGGCCACTCTTGTCTTGGCAAAAAAGTCTCAGTGAATGCAATCTTTCATTTTCTGGTATCTTAATGTCAAAGAATTTCAATGATTCTCAAGCTTTTCTGCCTCATTTGCAGAATGAACCAGGACCAGGGTTCTCTCTCTCTCTTTCTCTCTCTCTCTCTCTCTCTCTCTCTCTCTCTCTCTCTCTCACACACACACACACACACACACACACACACACACACACCCTTCCTTCTGGAAGAGGTTAACTATTGTGACCAGTACAATTAGCCCCTTTCCATCTGATAACGATCCCATCTAAGGAATTCACAACTGTTAATTAGAGGCACCCAGCAATCTTGTGAGGGAGGAAAATTATCGCTCAGACTCTACACGCTTCTGAACCACGTTGCTCTGGGGTAACCTCAGTCACAGAGCCTGGGCCTGCGCAGGGACAGAACAGGAAGGAGCCCGCCAGCTCTTGGTGCCTGCACACCGCCTCTTCCCTCTTCCAGGGCTCCATGGGGCTGACTGGAGGCCCTGCAGTTGTAAGTTCATTATTAAATCATTTCTCCCCGAAAGAAGAAAAGGACTCGAAGCTCCACACACAGTGATTTTTAAAATGCTAGTCTCTCTTCAATAGAAATTGAATTCACTGATGTAGCCCAGGGAAAAGTGAGCTCCTTCCTTCCCACCAAATGATTCTTTCAGGGTAATACAGCAGTTAAACCTTCAGGTACATAATAGTACACTGCTCTATTAGCTAAGGCGATTTTATTCTTCAGCTTGCAGCTTCTTGCCTGACAGTTGTCACCAAGACAACCATGTCTCCATGAACTCAAGGAGACCAGGGGGTGTCCTCTGAGGAGACAGCCAGCCTGATACATCAAATCTTCCGGTGCAAAGGAACCCTTCTTGGCTTTGCAATGTGGAACACACTAAATAATGCATTCAACTGTTGTCTATTCATCTTTTCCATCACCACCACCACAGGCCCCTCCTTGTCTGTGACCTTGAAATGCTCCCTCAGTTTCAGGCCTTCCTATTCTCCTGTTATCAGCAAATCTGGTTCAGCGTGAGTGTGTGTGTGTGTGTGTGTAACAACTTTCCAACCTTACAGTTTCCTAGCTATCCTTTTTTTTATTTTGAAACAAAAGAACTGCAAAGGCAGAAAGTTGTCTGTACCAATGTGTAAGGAGACTCTAATCAGACAAGCCCCAGCAGGCTCCCATGACTTAATGAGGAGATGCCATCTTGGTCTGTCCCTGTCTGGGAAGGGATGAGCCCCAAGTCAGAAAGAGAGAGCCATCTGTCCTGACCTAAAAGAACAAGGATCACCAAGTAAAAGAAATCAAGGAACAAGGAGAACAAAGTGTTCATTACAGGACAAAGGACCAATGTTGCATTTTCCTTATACCAAGAAGTAGTGTGGCCCTTCCAGGATTAGGAAGAGAAAGTCTGGATGGCAGGGTGGCAGCTGTGAGATGCAAAGTGAGTCAATGGCTACTCATGAGGTGGGTATGTTTGTGTTGTTGGGAAAAGCATGTAACTCTATGGACTGTCAAGTCATTCATGCACTCATCTAACAAATATTCGGTGTCTATGTGTTTTCCTGAGCTTTCTTCTAGACCCTGGGGACACAGTACTGAACAAACCAGGCAAAATCCCTGTACTTGTGAAACTTAGAGTAGTGGAATAAATGTAGCTGAATGTTACTTTAACGTCATGAAATTGTTAGCTAAGTGTTTCCTGAAGGTGGTTGCCAGATAAGGAGTGTGGGGGAAGAAGACCACTTGCTTTAATACACCAGTTCATCCCAAGCATTGTACATGCCAAACAGAGCAAGCTGTCCTATCAGTTCTTACCTTTGTAGCTACCAAGGCTCCACGAGAAAGACACTGGCCGTTTTGTTTATAGTTGTAATGGTCACGCTGCCCATGGTTCCTCTTCATGGGGAATCACCCAGTGGTGTGCTGATGTCAACTCATACTGGCTCAAGGTCACTTGTGTGCAACTTTTCTCAATTCCATGTTTAGTGACATCATGTTGATAGCTTCAAATTAGCCATGATGGGAGTATCTATACGGAGGAAATCAGCTACAAATCAGGGGCTTTGTTTATTTGTTTAAAAGGTTATTTGCCAGCACACTACTAGAGCCACTCCTTTCTCAGGTCCCAGAAATTCTGCTTGTTTGTGTAAGATGATGCCTTTCTCTCCAACCCAACACATGGCCTGAGTGCACTATCCTTTTGGCCACATCAACTGCTAGGGGGAATAATAGGCCAGGCAGAGCCTTCTCCGGGATTTATATATATGTATATATGCACACACACACATACATAGACATATATATAGGCACACACACACATACATAGACATATATATAGGCACACACACACATACATAGACATATATTATATATAGGCACACACACACATACATAGACATATATATAGGCACACACACACATACATAGACATATATATAGGCACACAACACATACATAGACATATATATAGGCACACACACACATACATAGACATATATTATATATAGGCACACACACACATACATAGACATATATATAGGCACACACACACATACATAGACATATATTATATATAGGCACACAACACATACATAGACATATATATAGGCACACACACACATACATAGACATATATTATATATAGGCACACACACACATACATAGACATATATATAGGCACACACACACATACATAGACATATATATAGGCACACACACATACATAGACATATATATAGGCACACACACACATACATAGACATATATTATATATAGGCACACAACACATACATAGACATATATATAGGCACACACACATACATAGACATATATATAGGCACACACACACATACATAGACATATATTATATATAGGCACACAACACATACATAGACATATATATAGGCACACACACACATACATAGACATATTTTATATATAGGCACACACACACATACATAGACATATATTATATATAGGCACACACACACATACATAGACATATATTATATATAGGCACACACACACATACATAGACATATATTATATATAGGCACACACACACATACATAGACATATATTATATATAGGCACACACACACATACATAGACATATATTATATGTAGGCACACACACACATACACAGACATATATTATATATAGGCACACACACATACATAGACATATATTATATATAGGTACACACATAGTTATCATGCACAACATGTTTTGAAGTGTGTACACATTGCAGAATAGCTAAATTGAGCTAATTAACATAGACATTACCCCATGTACTTATCATTTATTTGGGGTAACACTTAAAATTTACTCAGCAGTTTTCAAGAATACATTATTATTATAGTCACCATGTTGCACAATGGGTCTCTTGAATTTGTTCATCCTTTATAACTGAAATTTTGTATCCTTTGATCAACATGTTCCCAACCCTCCTCCTCTCCCAGCTCCTGGGAACCATCACTCTACTCTCTGCTTCTGAGTTCAGTATATTTAGATTCCACATATAAGTGATATCATGCAGTATTTTTTTCTGTATCTAGCATATTTTACTTAACATAACGTCCTCCAAGTTCATCCATGTTGTTACAAATGACAGGATTTCCTTCATTTTTAAGGCTGAATAATATTTATTGTGTATATGTATACCATATTTTCTTTATCCATTCATCCATTGGTGGACACTTAGGTTGATTTCATATCTGGCTATTATAAATAGTGCTGCAATGAACATAGGCTCTTCAATTTGCTGATTCCATTACCTTTGTTCCCCAAGGTTTTAACCAGTGCTATTAGAAAAAAAAAATGCTCTTCTCCTCTAGGATCAGAAGGAATAAGGATCATATAAGCCTACAGGTGCCATCTTTTCCAACCTCTTTTCAGTCAGCCAGATAATAAAGCCAACACAGAAGAGAGCAGAACAAGAGATACAAAGAAGACAGAGCCCTGATGGCATTGCTTGTGCACCTATTATACCCATAGGTGGAAGAGGACAGAGAGCTAGTGAGTGAACACACAACGGAAAAACCCTAAACCAATGATGGATAGAAACTATGTGTGAGACTACTTACCCCTGAACTTTTCAGTGATGTAACTCACATACATTGCTTTTTTTGTCAAGCTAGGGTTTTAGTTGGGATTTTATCACTTGCAACTGAAGTAATCTTTATTACAATATATTGTCTTCACTCATATCCTACTCCTCCACAAACTGGTTTGGTTCTTAAGTAGAGAGCATCAGTGCCCTGCCCATATTACCTTGGCACATACTGTCCCCATGTAGCCTGATGCCTTCTTACTATAAGCAAATGAGATATTCTCAGGTGAGAGAGGCCATAGTGCTAATGAATCAACACACATAGGGGCAACCGTAAAGCAATGACCAACAGGAGACTGTGGATAAATACCTCAGCCTCCTTGCTGCTTAGGTGAGACTTTAAGGCATGTTCCATACATCTACCTGAGGTCCCCAGCAGGACTGAGTCTCAGTTGCCCACAGTGGTAATCTATTTTGGCACTCTGAACTGTTTTGTTTTTCTTTTTCCTCTTCCCTATCTCACTTCTTCCCTTCTCAATGATAGTTCCTAGAATCACCTCCCAAATAAACAACTTGTATCCAAATTCTTGTGGCAGGATTTGCATCTGGGGGAATCCAACATAGAGAAATAGTCGCCAAATAAATTAAGTAAATATGACAAATGATCACTACAACCCAAACCGTTTTGTTCTTCCCCTTCTAGTACTCTCCTAGGATGGTTTCTCAGCCATAGTTATGTCGTGTTCCTTGTTTCATGTTTCCCAGTGCCTGGCTACACAGTTTGTCTGCAAATGAGGAAAGAAAACTGCTATTCACATCTGAAAATGAGAGTCATGCCGCTGTTTTTTGGCCATTAACACAAATTCGATTTGGGATTTGTATACATTGGTTTTGGCTATGAGATATAAACATCTGGAGGCTCCTCCAGGTTTTCTTTTTCTTTCTTTCTTTCTTCTTTCTTTCTTTCTTTCTTTCTTTCTTTCTCTTTCTTTCTTCTTTCCTCTCTCTCTTCTTTCTTTCTTTCTTCTTTCTTCCTTCCTTCCTTCCTTCCTTCCTTCCTTCCTTCCTTCCTTCCTTTCTTTCTTTCTTTCTTTCTTTCTTTCTTTCTTTCTTTCTTTCTTTCTTTCTTTCTTTCTTTCTTTCTTTCTTTCTTTCTTTCTTTCTTTCTTTCTTTTTTTTTGAGACAGGGTATCACTCTGTTGCCCAGACTAAAGTGCAGTGGCATGACCTCAACTCACCGCAACCTCTGCCTCCACGGCTCATGCAATTCTCCTGCCTCAGCCTATCCAGTAGCTGGGAATACGGGCACGCACCACTACCACCCGGCTAATTTTGTATTTTAGTAGAGATGGGGTTTCACCGTGTTGGCCAAGCTAGTCTCGAATTCCTGATCTCAAATGATCCACCCACCTCAGCCTCCCAAAGTTCTGGGATTACAGACGTGATCCACCATGCCCGGCCTTCCCCCAAGGTTTCCTTTGAGGCACCAGTGAATGTGGAGCAAAACTTTTACTGGTTTTTCGTCCAGTGAGAAAGTCAAGCTGGGCAGCTAGAGATATTATCACATTAAAACAACTCCCTCCCTTTCACCTGATTTGTTCATACTTACCACAGGCTAGGAGGCCCATAATTATTGGAAGACTTGCGGGTGGAATTACCTATTCCCAAAGGGAGAGGCCGACTGTGTGAAACTTTGGAATGCGCATGCTCACAAAATCAGCACTGTGAGAACCACGCCCATCCTTCCTAGGAAACGGGGAGAGAGAAAATACTTGTTCCAGGTATGAGCCTGCCAGGCTTTAGCAACTCCCAACACCTTTATACCTGTATTTTTCCAAAGCCTTAGTCTGGGAGTAATTTCCTAACACATTACAACTCCTTTGGACTGGGTATGCCTCTGACTCCACAGTAAGTAGGTAGAGAGGGACTAATTAAATAAATTTAAGTGAAAGACTTTGCAATACCAGATGAAAAGAGTCCAAGTCTAAATTGCTGTGGCTAATGCTTGCAGGAATAAGAGATTTTAAGGAGCAAATTTCAGATGAGTGGTGTGGCACTGGGGAAAACCTGAGCTTGAAGTGTGAGTACGTGCATATGAATTCCAGCTCCATCAATACCAAGCTATCTGGCAGCATGTATAGTGGTTATAAATACAGACTCTGGAGCCAGACTGCCTAGTGGAGAATTCCATCTCCACTACTAACTATCTGTGTGACTTTGGGCAAGTTAAGTAACCTCTCTGGGCTCATCTCCTTCATCAGTGAAGTAATGATAATAATGGTACCTACCTTGTAGAACTGATGTCAGTATGAAATGAATGAACACCTGTAAAGGGTTTAGAAAAGTGTCTAACATATAGGGAGCCCCAAAATGTCTGCTTTTATTATTGGTCTCAGTCTCTCTGGGTCTCAGCCTTCCTGTGGGTGTCTGCCAGGTGTATACTTTGGGGTTTTGTGAGGACAAAATGACGTAACATCACTGGAAGAGAAAATCTGGTAAAATATAATGTAAATTTAGATTATTATTAAATCAGCTCAAGGTTCTGTGACCAACCTTCCTCCCCCAAAGACTCCTGCTGGGCATTTAAAGGTTTGGTTAGTCTTGACTTCCAGGGAAAGAAACAAGAGCTCAGGGAAACACACCCTCCCCTCTACAAGGGTTGGACATATGGCTAGCAGCTGGGATTTATGCAAAGTATTCTTCAAATTAGTCCAAAAGCCCCACTGTTCAGTTATTGCCCCCAGTGCAGCCATAAAACCCACAGCTCACAACTGCCAGCAGGTTGTTACATCCCCAGGCCTGTGCTCGCCCTGGCCCCTCTCAGCTGCCAAGCCATGGCCACTCCAAGCTCCCTGGCCCCGGAGCCACCTGCATGTCCTCTGGTTAACTCAATCTGCTGTCAAGAAGGAGGAAGTAATTAAATAGGGAACATGTCAGTCCCATCACAGACCCTGGAAAAGTCAATAAAATTTAGTCACCAGAATGGCAGCTGATTTTTAACTACTCTACCATGAACCATGACACACACACACAAAAGATGTCAGCTTCAGGCCACATAGCAACCAAGCCCAGGAGCTTCTGGCGTTCAACATAGTTTCTTCAAAATAGCTTTGGGGGCAGAAGGAAGGAAAAAAAGGTGCTATTTACTCCACTGAAACATAACGTGAGAGATGGAGGAAAAATATCTTGTTTCGTACGTAGCCTTACACCCTGAAGATTAGGGGGAGTGACATGGGTGGTGGTGAAGAAGATAAAATGTAGTCACTAGACGGTTAGGCCAATCGGGGTTGGTAGACTGTGCATGGGAAAGTTAGCCATTAGATAACAGTTGAATTAATAACTTCGTTACTTCCTTTCTGCTTCAAACTGGTCTGCGCTCCTGTTTCACTGCATTACAATCTGAAGGGATTTTCTCAGCAGTCACAGGGTCCCATCACCAGAGGGGCTGTAGGGAGGAGGGTAGAAGAAAGGAGAATCAGAACATGTGGGAACCAGCATTCTGCTTGCCTTATCTGCCCCACTCTGCCTGCCTACCTGGCTGTCCTTTTCTTCTCCTTGGTTCCTTTTGCTTTATAAACCATGTGAAGTTTACATGAAATCAATCTTACTAACCACTTCATGAGAAATTCCAGCTATAATCTAGCAGGATGAGCTCTAGATTTGGCCGACACGTGTTTGGAAGTGGCATGAAGTAGGGAAGGGAAGAGAAAGTTTTCCTCAGAGACATCAGAACAGATCCAGAGTTCAAAAATATACTGACTCCTTTTTTTCTCACAGTCTCAGCTCTCTTCACAAAAGGGTCTAGGAACTCTTTTGTTTCATTTCATTTTTTTCCCCTCTTTTTAAAAATCAAGGGTAATTTAAACAAGTATTTCAAGGTAATACTGAATGTAAAATGCAGACCATAATGCAAGGCACAACTGCCTTAAAGTTCATGGTTGACACTTATTGAACACGTATTGCCTTTAATCCTCACAACTTTCTTGGGCAGTAATTTCTAATTCTATTTTAAAGATGAGAAGACTGGGCCCCCAAAAAGTTCAGTAACATGTCACGTGACTAATGAATGGTAGAGGTAAGATTTGAACACTCACTCAATATTTGATTCTTGTTAGCTATCCATGATAACAATAGCTTACATTTTCTAATCAAGAGCACATTCCCAACCCTTTTGTGTATATTACCTTGTTGGATACTTACATCTCTTGGGGCAGGCATTCTTGTCCCCAATTAAGAGATGAGGAAACCAAAATTTAGAAGGATTAAGTTATTCATCCAGTATTATAAAAGCAGAAAGTGAAAAGCAAGAGTCAAATACATCATTTGTTCTTCTCATCAAACCCCTACTGTGTCAGAATAAGTCTTTACCGAAGGCAAGTTCCCATCAGCCCTGCTAAAATCTTCAGGCTGCTCCGTGAAAATACACCCCTCTGCTCTGCCTTCTAATCTTCAAGAGACAAATGTGGTGGCTCCTTCACTGGCTACATCCACCCTACTGGTGAGGTGTGCTTAAATTTCTTGCAAGGTGGCTACAGAGGGCTATGTAGGTTTTGTGGTGAACGACCTCTCTACATCTAAGGGGGCACCATTCACATCTTAGATATAGTAGACTTATAATTTTATTAAGAAAATTTTCCAGTAGAATGCAGTAATCTGTCCTAAGGAAGGGGGTAAGTGCCCTTTTGTAATTCATGCAGAGGCAATGTAAAGGCTAGTGGGGCCCCTGATGGTGGTGGTAGTTCTGACAGTGGTGTCTATTTTAAATTCTTCCTTCCTGTGATGTTAAGATGGCACTGAGTCATCTATCCTTGTCTAGTGCCTCTTAAAACCTAACTGGGAGATAATCTCTGTGGGAGTTCATTTTTTCCTTCATTAACATTTAACAGTATGCTTCTTGGGTGCCTACAGTGAGACAGACATTGTTCAAGGTGAACCTATGATGATGAGCAAAAGGAACATGTTTCCTTCCATTTTAGATATTGAAGTTCAGTAAGAGCATACGGTCTACTTTAGTTAGCTTACCATTTCTGTATGGTTGTAAAAGCTAAATAAAAACAAAATAGCAACAGAAACAACTTTTGAACTCTTTTGCTGTTAGGAGTGACCATGTGAACCAGTTTTGGCCAATGAGATATTAACAGTAGTTAATTGATGCTCACTTTTCCTCTTTCTCCTTCTTTCTGAATGGAATACAGATGCTATGCCTGGAGTAGAAGCAGTCATCTTGTAAACATGAGGACTAAATGTACTTGCTATAGATACCAGAGAAAGAATGAAAATGAATCTGAGCTCTATATGGCATCATCAAGCCACTAGATTTGTGTTGGATGCCTATGTTGGTATAGGAGTTAAATAAACTCCATATGTTTAAGGAACAACCAGCCAAGCTTCATATTACTTGTAGCTGAACACTACCCTAAGTGACACAAGGACTTACTGGGCAGTAAGTTCTAATATCATCCTACCTGCAGATGAGAAGACTGGGCCACAGAGAAATTAAGTAACATACCCAAGGACATGTGGCTGGAGAATACAGAGATACGATATAAATACTCACTCTCAATATTTGTTTCCTGTTAGCTTTCTATGCTAACAATAGATCACATTAGTCATATAATAGTAAAAATGAATGTATAATTACAAACACTAATAAATGCCATGCTAGAGAAATGCAAGGCACCATGGGATATAAACTGAGGCACCTGACTAGGTCTAGGGAGTGAGTAAGGCTTGGCTGGGGAAGTGACATTGAATGTCAATAATTAGGAGCTGAAGCAAGACAACTCTGGCAGAGTGAAAAACTTACACAAAGTCCTTGAGGTGGGAGGAAGCATACATGGTGAGGGTAGAGAAAGAAGGACAGTGCACACAAGTGGAGAGGGTAAATCAGCCCCCAGGGATCAAAACTGCGACCTTAACCTCTTTGCTCAGCTCATTAACCAACAGGATTGACTATCCACAGCTAGCTAACCACTCAGGCATCACCAAAGGGGGAGGAATGCAAATGGAAGTTTCCTCAGGCCTAGCTGAAGTGGGAAGGAAATGAGGGTCATTCCTAACTATTCACATCAACAAAAGGTCAGGAGAATCCCCAAAGGAGAGTCAAATTAAAAGTGCTATTGGTGAATACCCAAGACAATGAGTGTGGGGGTCAAAGTAGGCACTCTGAAAATGTTTATTGAATGGCTGAACAAATGATGGCAGTGAAAGTTATATCAAACTATAAAATGTTGGCCAAATCATTATCCTAAGTCTATGGTATGTTGTAAACACACTCACCTTTACAGTATAATCTACAAAAAGGCAATAGTAATCTTTTTACATTCCTGCTGAGTACAAGGCCCAGGGCCCTGTCTTCCTATTAGTGAATCTTAGCTTTGTTCTTTGGTCTGAAAAGGGGAGACACTTCCTCTATCCAAGTTCATTTCTCTGAGCACCAGACTTTCTTCTCTCCCAGCACTCGTAGGCCACCTGCCACATTGAGCCAAGACACACAGTCAGCTCACGGAACAACTGAACATTTACACACTCAGTTTGGCAGAAGTTTAAAGCAAAAGACAGTTCCCTCCATCAGTACTTTTTCAGCCTTGGAATTTTGGTTCTTCTCAGCTTGATGGGGGTCATAGCTGAGTTCTCTGGATTCCAAGAGAGGACATACATAGCACAGGAGCATACATGTCCTGAGTGCTAAGTGCCAGGAGCCACACATTGGAACCTCCTTTAAGTCTCCCAACAGACCTGCGAACTGGCTTTTATTATTTCCTCTCACAGATAAGGATTCGGAGACAAGGAGAATTTAAGCAACTTGCCCAAGGTCATACAACAAGTCAGTGCTAGAGATAGAACTCAAATCTAGGCCTGTTTTCATGTAGAGGCTGTGTTTTCCTTCCGCTCTACCAGGTTCTCTCAACCTGTGGGGTCACTTCCTTTAAAAACATTTGTGTTCAAAATCCTGCTAAAGTATTCCTTTGCCTAACCAACATAGTCAAATCTTTTAGCTCTGCCTCTGGGAAGACTGCTTTTCTCTCCTCCCTCCTCCCCTCTTTTCCTCTCTCCTCTTCTTCTCGCCCTTTCTTTCCTCTTTCTCCTCCTGTTCACTCTCTCTTCCCCATCCTTACTCCTTTTCTCCCCTTTACTCTTCTATCTCCTTGTCTCTGTATTTTCTTCTTTCTCTCCCTAACCTCCCTCCTTTTTCCTCTCTCTCCCTCCTTCCTTTACTCACTCCTTCTTTCTCACTCTCCTTCTCTCTCTCTCCCTCTCCTTCTTCCTTTCTCTCTCCCTCCCCCTACTCTCCACTTTCTTCTATCTCTCCCTCCTCACTTCTCCTTCTATCTACAACCCCATCCCACTCCCCTGCCCCCCTGCAGACATCCAGGCTCTTCAACCTCTCAATTAGAGTAGAGCATCATGGGATACTTTGAATTCTGCATTTGCTTCATCCTTTCTACTCCACTGTGACTTCTACTCCACTGTGACTGTGTCAAGAAGACTTGATCTCTTCTAATTGTCCCGCCACCCCACTCACTTACACATTGTGGTACACTCATGACCCAAGGCAGTACCCTTGGCCGTATTGCAGGAAGGAAGTCCCCCAGTCAGACATGTCCTGCTGGGACTCTGGACAATGTTTAACCCTGGGCCAGCTCTCCTCTACCACATGCCTACAAGTGTCTAGATAACACAGGGGGTAAAATCGGCCTCCATCCTTCAAATGGAGAGTGCACTGGGCATACAGTCTGCTTTTGTAACTTTAGCTGATCTTGAAGGGGGCAGGGCTCACTAACATCCACCTAGGAAGAGGTAGTCTCTCCTGTTCTGCACTTCTTACCACCCTTCCAGCTCCTCTCTATCCCATAGAACCCGTCTGTACTCTATTTTCAGCCACATAGCACTTCCCACTGAGCCTAAATTTCAGCAGGTTCCTGTGAATCTCTGTACTTTGCCTAAAACTCCCACCCCATCCCTTACCTGCTTAATGGCTATTTATCTTCTATGTCCAATCCTAGCCATCACCTCCACCGGGAAGCCTGCCCTGACTCTCCAGCCATATACTGCAGTTTGAGATCTCCCTTCTATGCTCCCAGAGCTCCCTGGCTTTTTCTCTCCACACCCTTATCATGTTCAACTATAATTTCCCGTCCACTAGTCAGTTTCCCCCACTGGATTGAGGACTCCATGAAGAAAGACTATGATATCTTTCTCACTGTTGAATCACCAGACTCTGGGGACGATCACAACACATAGTAGTCACAGAGCAAATATTGATTGTGGTCACAGTATAGTGGATTGCTTTTCTCTCTATTTTTACACATAATTGTAAGCTCTCTGAAGACAAAGTCTAAGTACTTTTCATCTTTGCATACCCAGGACCAAGAATAGAGTTTGATGCAGGATAAAGAAAACTGAAGGCCACAACATGTTTAACCTGGAAAAGAAGTGACTGAGGAAAGTGGTGGGGCCCACTCACTATCTTTAAATAGTTGAAAGGCTGTCAAATAGACTAACACAGAATTACCCAAAGCATGGTGCATAGGCCAGCAGCATCACATCATTGTGAACTTGTTAGACATGCTAATTTGTGTGTCCACCCCAGACCTATGACATCAGAAACTCTAGAATGGGAGCCAGCACTCTGTTTTCACAAACTCTTCAGGGAATTGTAATGTTCACTCAAGTTTGAGAAGCACTGTACTAACTGGTAAGCTTATTCTCAGTTAAGAAGGAGACAATTTTCTATTTAATGTATAAAAAAATTCTGAATGAGTCTATCACAGTAATGACAGAGTGTCATAGTCGATTCAGGCTGCTTTAAGAAAATGCCATAGACTGAGTGGCTTATAGACAATAGAAATTCATTTTTCACAGTTCTGGAGGCTGGAAAGTCCAAGATCCAGGTGCCCGCAGGTTTGATGTTTGGTGAGGCCAGCTTTCTGGATCGTAGATAGTGTATTCTTGCTGTGTCTACACACGGCAAAAGAAGAAAGCAAACTCCCCAGGGTCTCTTTTATGAGGACACTAATCCCATTCATTAGGGCTCTATTCTCAGAGCCTAATCTCCCAACAGCATTACCTCAGGAGTTAGTATTTCAAAATCTGAATTTCGGGGAGACACATTCAAACTGTAGTAAAGAGGCTTTCCACTAAATTTCCTGCAGCTCTACAGGTTCCAGAAGAGACAGTATAACTTGTCATCAGGATTCTGTTGGGGTTTTATACCTAGAGGCAGAGATTGGAGTAGCTAAGCCCTTCAGGAATTCCCATTGATTTCTGACATGTGGAATCAGGGACTAGAGGGTCCTTCTGAGGGTTAGGGGTTGGGAGAAGATGATTAGGAGGCAGTGACACAGGCATGAGGAGGGCACCGATATTTGTCATTTTAATTGAAAAGGGCTTTGTAGCTGGAGGAGGCAGGGAATGTTGCAGTTGAAATAATACTGCTACCAAAAGTTAGCAGTTATTAAACATTTAGTATATGTCAGGCATACAGTAACTGTCAGGCATATAAATAACATATGTTAATTTGCCTTGCGAGGATTTTCTCTTTTAATTCTAACAATCCTATAAAATCATTAATATCATCTTTTATTTTGGATGAGTAAATAAAGTGAGAATGAGGCTCTGTGACTTTTCAAAACATCACACTGTTAATAAGTGGTATCATTGGGATTTGAACCCAGGTAGTCTGATGTCAGAGTTTGACTCTAACTTCTACTCTGTGCTAAAACCTCCTTGGTGTTAAAGACCTTAAGAAGTCAAATGTCCAGGATCTAGAAGGTCTTTGGCTGGTGCCAATGAGACACCCAGCAATGGAACTGAGGGAGAAGAGTGAGTTACAGAGGAAACGTATTAGTCAGAATAGGCTAGGTTATGTTGCAGTAACAAAAAATCGCTGAAATCTCAGTGTCTTAGACCAATGAATGCTCATTGCCTCCTCACACAAAGTCTATCACAGGTATTACTAGGTGAGTTGCATTTATGGGGAGCACTCCTCCCACCTAGATCAAACCCAGGTACTTTCCACTGATGGCTCCACCCTCTGCTAGAAGCTTGTGAGACTATCAGAATCCCACCAGCTGACTGGAGAAGACTCAGACCAAGTGGAGGATCTCACAAGTGATTTGAGGGGCCCAAGTCTGGGAGCTGAGTGAAGCACTTCCCCCCATGTTTCATTGGTCAGAACTAATTATATGACCCCACATCACTGCAAAGAAGCTGGAAAAGGGCCTTTCCTTCTTGGGTTCCCAGGAAGAAAATGAAACGGTGGTAGATGCCAGAATTGTCTCTGCCACAGAGACATTTTATCTTCCCATCCATGAAGAGGTGAACAATATAATTTCTAGACATGATCTCTAAATCATTTTAGATTGTTCACACTTAATGACAAAACATTTTAGGTCCATATTTCAATAGATATATATTATATAGAAAGTAT
The DNA here is from genome assembly GCF_049354715.1 of Callithrix jacchus. Lineage (NCBI taxonomy): Eukaryota > Metazoa > Chordata > Mammalia > Primates > Cebidae > Callithrix > Callithrix jacchus. Next base: position 39,817,725 of record NC_133524.1, on the reverse strand, counting down.
ATGCATTCACTTGGGCCAATTTAGGTACTATATATTTGATTGTACTTGATTTCTTTATTTTTTAGGTAAAGAAGTAAATATAAAGATAAGTTTAATTATTTCCTGCTTCTACCCCCAAAAGATTGTCTCATTACTCCTAGGACTTTTTTTTTTTGAGATGAAGTCTAACTGTGTTGCTCAGGCTGATCTCAAATTACTGGACTGAAGTGATCCTCTAGTCTCAGTCTCCAGAGTAGCTGGGATTACAGGTACACACCACCACACTTGCCCCCCTGGCATTTTATGCCCCATTCCGAAGACCCCTGTTTCATAGCTTAGAGTGCTTCCCAGAGAGGAGGCAGTTTTCTGTGTGGGAAGAAAAATTTCTTGGGGCATAAGGGTTTTCCTGAGATGTCTCAGCACAGCAAACAGAAATGGGCAGAGAGAAGACAGGCTTGCTTTGAATCAATCATTCCAACTCTTCCTGTGAGGGATTTTATCCTGTCCTTCTCCCTGTGCCCAGGTCCTTTACTTAGGTGGTAAGTATGGCATGAGACCCTTCCTATTAAGTAGGACTAACTGACCACCTCAACCCACCCCAACTCTAAGGTTCTACAAACCCATGAACACAGAGGGTGGAGCTACACTTAGGTGGGAACAGCAGGAATTGTGGGCAGTGTGGCAGCGCCTGCCACACATGTAAGGAGCGTGTATGGAAGTTTGAGAGCTGTCTTGATTCACTGCTGCACAGATGTTCCAACAGCAGAGGGGAAGGGCCAGGATAATGCGATTTGAAAGCTGAGCTACTGTTGATATATGGCCTGTGGGTATAAGCTGGAATAGAATTCAAAAAGACAAATGTGAAGGTATAAAAGAATAATAATAGCGATAACTAGCATTTATGGAGCACTTACCACATGCCAACCCCTGTTTTAAGTACTTTACCTGTTTAAATACACTACAATCCTTTGAGGTTGATATTACTAACTCTGCTTTACAGAGGAAGAAACTGAGGTTTGGATAAGATCAACTGAAGCATTTGGAGGTTTATTAATACCTTGCCACCCAAAATATGGCCCACTAACCAGAATCATCAGCATTAGCTGGAAGTTTCTTAGAAATGCAGGACTGTGGACCCTTCTTGGACCCATTGGATCAGGGTCTCTATTTTCACAAGATTTCCAGGGAATTTGTGTGCACATCAGAGTCCCCTGATTCTGGGGGAAGAGGGGTACAACAATGTCTTATTCAGCCCAGATCATCAGTGGCTCTTTTGTCAAGCGATGACTGCCTGCTTGCGCTGAGGTTAGGCATCTGCCAAGCTGAATTCCCCTCTATATGCACCAAAAGTGATATTTGCCATTCCCAAAGATGCAATGTCAGGCTAGGGTGACCAGCATTTGCTATTATGGAAAAGTTATGTTTCCAAAAGGGAAGAGCTTATGAATTTGGTATGTAGAAATATTTCCTTGGTTTCTACTTTCTCTTTCCCAAAGCCCTACAGCAGCAGTGGTTGAGAATGTGACTTCAAAAGCAGTCAGCCTTCTTCTGCCCCACATCTAACATTGTCCACTTAGTGAGACAAGTCATTAGGCCCTCTAAACCTCCATTTCTTTATGCATCAAATGGTGATGTGTGTAAAATGGGGAAGCCTATAGGGCTAGCATGAGGACAAAATGAGATAAGTCATGTAAAATACTCAGGCCTATGCTGAACACATAGTTAATACTCACCCCAGTAAATCTTAACTATTATGAGGAGTGGTTATAGATAGTTTTAGTTTTGCCTTATAATTGTAACTCTGAAATTTTCCTAGCTGTATTGGAATTTGCTATGTGTTACTAAATCTCAAGACAGAATCACCAATCAGTGTAATAGTTGTTAAAAAGCGATTGAAGTTAGAGACCCCATTTTCCCCCAGGTTGGAAAACTACTGAAAAACAAATATCTTCACTTTGGAAGATTTTAGAAGCAATTCTGTCTTCCAGATTATTCAGAATTGATTTGAATTGTTTTCCTCTGTTTCGTTTCATCCTGTCTTTTCTGAAGTATAATTCTTAAAGTTGGTATATTCAATTATTTTGCACAGAAAAATCTTTTAAATTTCAAAATTATCAGGTGTATTTGGTGTTTTTTTCATAATGCATGTGTCAGTGATAAATTCAGATAAAAGAGAACACAGATCCAGCATGTGTAGCAAATAGAAACAAAAAGAATTATCAGTGACCCTAAATACATTTTCTTTTCTGTTAATAATTATATACACTACTGAAACTGGAATTCTTTTCATTTATCTGTGTATGTGTCAATAGTAGATCACATGCATCCATTCCAGAATTATTTCACCTAAACACTATAATTTTTAAGCAAATTTTTTTTTCATTTAGCCTGGGTGTGGTGGCTCATGCCTGTAATCCCAGCACTTTGTGAGGCCAATACGGATGGATTGCCTGAGGTCAGGAGTTCAAGACCAGCATGGCCAACATGGTGAAACTCCTGTCTTTACTAAAAATACAAAAATTGGCTAGGCGTGGTGGTGCTCACCTGTAGTCCCAGCTATTAGGGTGGCTGAGATGAGAGGATTGCTTGAACCCAGGAGGCAGAGGTTGCAATGAGCAGACATTGCGCCACTGCACTCCAGCCTGGGAGACAGAGTGAGACTGTCTCCAAAAAAAAAAAAAAAAAAGGTGTTGTTCATTTGATTTGGCCCCCAGGAAAACCCATTCACAATATACAGATTAGTGGTGGCCAGCTATCCTCACTGGACCCATAATGTGGAAAGAATACAGTCCTGGGCTTACTACTGCTACTGATTCTGCAACCTCATGCAACTCACTCAATCTCTCTGGACCTTGCTTCCATGTCTCTAAAATAGGAATTTAAATATGTGGCCCAACTCCTTCACTGTCCTCCCTTGTGGTGAAAAATAAATGAAAGTAATCCCTAAGTTCCTAACTAAAGGCATAGATAAGTTTTTGTCAACAAATACTTGTTTTACCCTTTTTTGGTCAGATGTGGAGAAATAACTGAAAACTTTTTTTTTAACTCGCGTGGAAGATAAAGAGAACAGGCTTCATTCATTAATTTTTTTCATTAAAAGCCCAATTGTGTGTTTATGTGTGTGTGTTTGGGGGACATACGCATGTGTGTAATTATTTGAAACAAAAAGAGACTAAAAGTGTAAGAGGGAGACACAGAAACAAGCGTAAAGCCACTGAGATCACTATCATTGGGAATGTTGGGATTGGCACCAACTAGCTGTGTGACCTTGTGGAAGTCATATTCTCCCTTGAGGCCCAAGTTTCCTCACCTATAAAATGAACAAAATGGACTAGATAATCTCTGGTATCTCCTCGGCTTTCAATATCTATGGTGTTCTTCACAGTCAGGCCTGACACAGTGTTTACCTCCCCTATACAATGATGATGGAAGAATCAACTCACAAAAGCTGTGTGGGGCCAGTTCACACTCTGTCCACAACCCTGCAACAAATGCCTACTGTCTGCTTAGGCAAGTGGGACTTCATGGTTCCATAATATACCGGGAGAGGTGGCAGAGTAAATGTTACAAAAAAAGGGGGGAGAATGGAAGATAACCCGTCAGGATATGAGACATATTACTGATCATTTGTACCACAATTTGTTGTTTTCAAAACACTTTCATAAATAAGATCCATATTGGCATCTCCATAAGGATGAAATCACAATATTTACTACTGTACCCCGTGATTGACATAGCCTGGGCCTGGTGCATAGGCTTGGCACATGCCTGTTACAAAAAGAGATAAATGAAAGATCCCATTTAATTCAGTGAGGTGGATGTGGTTTTCCCATGTTCAGATGAGAAAATTGAGATTCAGAAGAAGAAGGTGATTGTCTAATGTCACTTGTCTATTAAGCAGATGAGCTGTGATTTTATTGTGCCTCCCATCTCTAAACCTGTGCATATTCCCTATGACATCCTCCACAGTGTGGTAGATTATAAAGAAATCGCCACAAATTCATTGCATGTCCCCCCACCAAGAGGTTGAATCTTTTTCTTTACCCACTGAATCCCAAGCTTGGCCATGTGACTTGCTTTGGCAAGTATGATGTAAGTAAGGTAAGTATGATAAGAAGTATGAGGATTGGCAAATACTACATAAGAAAAGGCTTGAAAAATAGTTTGCACATTGGGGCTTGCTCTTTCTTGCTATTGGAAACATGTCCACTACCATGTGAAGAAGCCCAGGATGGCCTACTGGAAAATGAGAGTCTATGTAGGAAAAGTGGCTCCAACAATCCCAGATGTCCCAAGCATCCCCACAGAGGCACCAAACATTTGAGTGAGGCCATTCTAGAAGATTCAGTCCTGGTAGAGCCACCTTAGAGCAGAAGCCACAGAATCTTCAGCAAATAAATGATTGTTGCTTTAAGCCACTAAATTTGGGGTGGATTTGTTACACACAAAGAGCTAACTGATGCAAGCAGCATCATTGCACCATCAGTGCTTAATGTTTTGTGTTTATTATTATTTTATGCTAAACTATCCTTTTTCACACTTAACCTTAAAAAGTAATTCCTCATGCAAACACATATGCACACACTAGAATGCACACCAATGTACACAGATGCATATGCATCCTTTGAGTTAAGCTCATGATAAACAAACAACACCAGCTTTTATAAAATTCTGTTTAAACACATGAAGCTGGCTTGAAGAGGAGCTAAGTCCTGAAAGAAAGATTTCGAGTATTGCTCTGGTTTTAGTTTATAGCCAGCTAATGACAGTCTCTTGCATCACTGGTGACTGGTTTTGTAGTGAAATCTGGAGTGGGTAAGCAAAGAAAGGATATGGCAAAACAACAAGGAGTAAAGGTTTCTCTCCTTGGGAGTCTGGTCATTCTCAGACCCCAGGCTTGAACACAGGGCCAGTCTCATCGTCTCTCAACTGCTGTCAACAAGTCAACTTGAGACATTTCACTCAGGCTAGCAAGCATAAAGGACACCATCCACTACCTGAGTAAGCCAGCAATATGTGTGTATGGAGATGCCAGCTGACTGGCCAACCATAGGTAGTTATTCAAAATCCAAGGTTACAGCAAAGAAAGTTCATCTCTCCCCAGAGCCTGCTGTCTCTTGGATTGGCACCACCATGCCCTGCCTGGCTTTTTAAGGGGCAGTTGGCAGCTGTCAGCTAGCAGGAGCCCAAGTTCACAGCTGCTGTTCCTTCCACCAACTCAGGGTCTGTCAGTCAGGCCATTTCTATGCTCTAGTCATAATCATATAATCACAGAACATCTACATTTAACCAACCATGAAGGGCCTGAAAACTCATCCAGTGAGACAACAGAGGTGAAAAAACTGCTGGACTGAATAAAACAAAATCCAACAAGAAGTGCTAACGCCCAGTAGAAGAGCTGAACTACACAGAAATAACAGAGCCACACAAGCCACCACCACATAAGGGACCACATACAAGAACCTGAGAGTCCAAGAAGAATACTTGGCATATAGTAGGTGCTCAATAAATATTTGTTGAATGGATGACTATAAAGCAGCCCTCCCACAGAAACAGGATTTCATGTCTATTCTCAGATCTTAAACAATACAAATGCATTTGGCCCTCCTTGATGAAGCCTGGCTTTCCTTTGAAGACCAACTCTGACCCTCAGAAAGAGAGGCACTCCAGGCTACATCTTAACTGTCAGCACAAATGCTTTCTAATTACCTTAGAAATGGAGCTTGTAGGCCATTAGCTTTCTCTTCAAGTGGCTTTGGCCTAGATGAGATCAAATAAGTTGGTGTCCCCCATCTCAACTAAATTGTTTGGTAGCAACAACTTTGTATGCTATGGCATGAGTTCACTTACAGTTCTCTGCCTCCAAATAAAGGGTTTACTTATATGTTCATTTATTTATGCCTCAGCTCCCTGCACAGAAGTTTTAAGGCAGCCACAAAAAAATATCAAATGCAGTATTCTGTCTCCAAGCTAATGAGCATGGAGAAGAAGGGAGCTTTAAAAAAAATCCTGGCAGCCTCTTTTGACCTACACTTCGCTTTCTGTGTAATGTACCTGTGCAAGAGATTGCAATGGTGGGAAGGTCATGTGGTGTCAGCCCAGCCCACACAGGGGATGTGAGCCTCCAGGCAAATCGCAGCTGAGCCTCTGGCCAAATGAGGTCATGAGATGGGAATGTCTATTCCAGAGAATGTATGTTTTCTGATTTTACAATACAATTTGGGGAGGTGACAGATCTTATCATTACAAATTCAGTAGAGTTCAGGGAGGGGACAGGGAAGGAGGGAAGTGGAAGTAGTGTATGCCAATTTGTCAGCTCTAAGTTCCTGCATGTCTCTCTTTGTGCAATCAAGAGTAGTCATAGATAGTTTCCAAGGAGCCAGGCACGGTGGCTCACACCTGTAATCCCAGCACTTTGGGAGGCCGAGGCAGGCGGATCACAAGGTCAAGAGATCGAGACCATCCTGGCCAACATGGTGAAACCCCATCTCTACTAAAAAAATACAAAAATTAGCTGGTCATGGTGGTGAGCCCCTGTAGTCCCAGCTACTCTGGAAGCTGAGGCAGGAGAACTACTTGAACACAGGAGGTGGAGGTTGCAGTAAGCCGAGGTCACACCACTGCACTCCAGCCTGGCACCTGGTGACAGAGCAAGACTCTGTCTCAAAAAAAAAAAAAAAAAAAAAAAGGATATTTTCCAAGGAAATATTTGGTTTTTTGTTAATTTGTTTGTTTTTAACTTTTTGGGGGGTGGGTTTTAAGGAGCAGAGAGTTTAATAGTCAAGAAAGATGGGAGAAGACAGAAGCTCTCCCATACAGACACATAGGGAGGGGGGCTCTAAAGCTAAGAGAGGGAATCCCCTTGTTTGTTTTTAACTTTTAAGTTCAAGGGTACATATGCAGATTTGTTATATAGGTAAACTTGTGTCATGGAGATTGGTTGTATAGATTATTTTGTCACCCAGGTATTAAGACTAGCACCCATTAGTAATTTTTCCTGATCCTTTCCCTCCTCCCACTCTCCTCCCTCTGATAGACCCCAGTGTATGTTGTTTGTGCCCTCTTTGTGCCCTTGTGTTCTCATCATTCAGCTCCCATTTATAAGTGAGAACATGAGGTATTTGGTTTTCTGTTCCTACGTTAGTTTGCTGAGGATAATGGGCTCCAGCTCCATCCATGTTTCTACGAAGGACATGATCTCATTCTCTTTATAGCTGCATAGTATTTCATGGTGTATATGTACCACATTTTCTTTATCCAGTCTATCATTGATGGGCATTTAGGTTGATTCCATGTCTTTGATATTGTGACTAGTGCTGCAATGAACATATACATGCATGTGTCTTTTTAATAAATGATTTGTATTCCTTTGGGCATATATCCAGTAATGAGATTGTTGGATTGCATGGTATTTTTGTTTTTCGGTCTTTGAGGAATCACCACACTGTCTACTACAATGGTTGAACTAATTTACACTCCTACCAACAGTGTATAAGCATTCCTTTTTCTCTGCAACCTTACCAGCATCTTTTATTTTTTGACTTTTTAATAATATCCTTTCTGACTGGTGTGAGATGTTATCTCATCATGGTTTCGATTTGCATTTCTCTAATGATCAATGATGTTGAGCTTTGTTTGTATGCTTGATGGCCATATGTATGTCTTCTTTTGAAAAGTGTCTGTTCATGTCCTTTGCCCACTTTTTAATGGAGTTGGTTTTTTTCCTTGTGAATTGGTTTAAGTTCCTTACAGATGCTGGATGTTAAACCTTTGTCCAATGCATAGACTGCAAAAATTTTCTCTCATTCTGTAGGCTTTCTGTTTACTCTCTTGGTAGTTTCTTTTGCTGTGCAGAAGCTCTTCAGTTTAACTAGATCCCATTTGTCAATTTTTGCTTTTGTTGCAATTACTTTTGGTGTCTTCATCATGAAATCTTTGCTCTTTCATAGTTTCCAAGGAAATATGTGTAATCATAGGTAGCTTCCCAATAATTTTCAATCAACAATTATACATTTGTAAATTATAAGTTCACTGGAAGAAGGATAGGCAAGACAGATGACCCTCCCCCCACCTCTGGCAGGCAGGCCTGATGATTAAAAATCTGCTTAAAGAGGTTGCCTACGTGGTTGAAAAGAATCACCTGGGCTATAAGGATAACAGACAGGAAGGCAGATGATGCACACAAGTACTACTGGTCGAGGGTGTCCAGGTTCTTGACATTTTGAACAAAGAATTGGACAAAACACAGAAACAAAGCAGAAAAGAATGAAGCAACAAAAGCAGAGATTTATTAAAAAATGAAAGTACACTTCACAGGGTGGGATGGGCAGAGAATAGGGGTTCAAGAGCCCTGTTACAGAATTTTCCACGGTTTAAATACCCTCTAGAGGTTTCCCATTGGTTACTTGGTGTATATCCTATGTAAATGAAGTAGTGGCCCGCAATCTGAAGCTGAAGTGAAATTACAAAGTTTACACCCTATGCAAGCAACTGATTCGTTGTGGAAAGTAACCAATCAGAAGCTGAAGTGAAGTTACAAAGTTACACTCCTACACAGATGTCCAATTGGTTGCAGAAAGCCACCAATCAGAGATACTTTCAATTTTCCATCTGTCATGTAGAAAAGGTGTAGGAGGAGGTTGCAAAGGGAGTAGCCTTCAGTCCTTTTGTTACTTAGGTGTGGAAAGTTGGGAATTGCCTTTTGGTTTAGTTCTAGAAAGTCAGTGTGGATGGGCCTTAAGTTCCCTGCCTCCAGACAATATTCTCCTGCCTCACAAGCACTGAGCCATGATGGTAACTCAGTCAGGGATGGAGGCAGAATTCCTGAATGAGGTTCGTTTTGATTTGGTTTACCTTTCTCCCTTTAATATTAAAAAAAAAAAATTTTTAAGCTGAAGAAATTTCATAGTGAAACCCATATACTCAACACTAGATTCTGTAATTAACACTGCTACAATTGCTTTATCACATATCCATACCTTTATTCAACTCTCTGCCTATCTTATTTTGGGATGCATTTTGAAGTGAGTTGCAGACATCACTGTTCTGATTTCTTTTTCCACCATAGATTAGTTTTGTGGATTCTAGAAAGTCGAGTACATGGAATCATACTGTATTCAACCTTGTGCAAAGTTTCCATCACTAAACATAACATTTTTACAATTTATCCATATTATTGTGTATATCAGTACCTCATTTATTCTTATTGCTAAATAATATTTCATAGCTTGATTGCCCAGGGGGTTGAGGCTGTAGTGAACTATGATCACACAACTGCACTTTGGCCTGGGAAACAGAGCAAGACCCTGTCTTGAAAAAATAGTATTCCATTATATAAAATATCACAATTTGTTTATCCAGTCACCTGTTGATTGATATTTTGGTTGTTTACAGGGAGTTTCTGGCTACCATGAATAATTTTGGATTGATGGAAATATATAAGTTTACAGGTATAAATGGAATAGACTCATATGTTCTACTTCCCTCTATCACCTGGTGAACCTTCTCAAGTGGCTGACACTGTTAATTGATGGATTTTAGAGTTGAAATCCAAAACAATCTTCAACTTAATCTGACTCTCATTCATTGAGCATATATGTGTCATTGTATTGCCTCATAAAGTAAGAGACAAAAATAGAAGTAATTTACATAAATGAAAGTTATTAGTCTTTAATGTCACCTGGGGCCTGGGAGAGGGTAATACACATTTTTGTGGTCTCTGAGTTCTGTGCTCAACAGGAGAAAGAGTTACCCACTGCTGTATTTCTCATTTTTTCCACTGGGTCAGGTTTTAGAGAAGGAAGCCGTTCCCACCTAAAGCCAAACTGAACTCAAGACCCTAGTGTTCATGAGGTCTCAATTCTCCAATTGCTGGTTGAAGAAACCTCTTCTGTCATCTCAGAAGTACATAAAATACCTTTATCATCTCTATACCCTTACCACCCGTTCTCTCCTCTATGCACCACAGTCCCACTGCCAATATTAAATAACATGAGCACTGAGAAGTCTCCACTGGATTCGACATCCATTGGTGATGTTAAAGAGGACAGTTTCATGAAGTGGTGGAGCCAGGGTAAAGTTTTAATATGGCCAGAAGGAAACGGATGAAATTGAGCTAAGGATAGGAAGAGAGCACCTTCCTATCCTTAAGGCAGAAGGAGATGCAGAAAAGGACGTTTCTAGAAGCTCTTTTTACCCTCTTTAAAAGTTCGCCTAGAGCCAACCCAGCCTGGTCACTAACTCCGGACTCAGGACTGTTTTCTCTCTACTTCTTTGTCAGTGAGGGGCTTGGCACCCTCCTCAGATTTCTCTTACTCTCAGAATAGCACTGCCCACGTCTTCTGCAGAAGCTTGGAACTGTAGTATCCTTCTCTGGTCCTTGCTCCAACTGAGAAAGGCACTGTCTTAACAGGCTACCAATGCCCTGGTTGGAATCATCTCTGCTCCCCAGAAGTCAATAATCCTCTGGCCTCTGGAATTTTCCCTTCCCTCTTGACCCCTTCTGTCAGCCTTGTTCCTCTTGCCTGAAGAAAGTTCACTTGCGAACTTTCAAGGAGGGTTCTGGCGTCAAGAAGCCTCAGAAGTTGGGCTTCTTGCCTATTATTTTAAGCTACCAGCTCAGGCTTTCTGACAGTGTGGGCCGTTAATGGCAGCTTTGCCATGTTTCCTAGAGTCCATGAGGCTCCCCTCAGCTTCTTTGCACAACACCATGCCTACTCACCTCTAACTCCACTCTTCCCATTTTAAAAGCAATGCCCCCTTAGGGCCTCCCACTCAATTCTAGTTTCCTGGTAATTGAAGCCATCTAGTTCTCTGTTCATTTTCAGGCACACTCAATGTGGTCATCCAGAGATCATATACCATCCATGTTCTCCCTGGTGACTTGTTCAAGCCACCACTGCCACAGTTTCCATCAACATACCCCTAGTTGTATGAGGTCTCACAGTCTTCAGGTGGCTGCTATAGAATATCAAAATGCTTTAAACATATGATGACAGCAGATACAGCTTTTACCATGGGAATATTCCTCAACAGAGACATCATCGTGAATATCAGCTATTACATTATTGTGATATAATAAGATTAAACTTTCATGTGATACAGCCATGGCAGCTGGTTTGTTCACACTATTTGGTGACAGAACATTACGGCTTTTTAGTGTATTTGTTTCTGTTTAGAGCTTTTTTTCATATCTTTGTTGTTAGCAGTCATCAGCACTATTTGCTGGTTTCATTGTACCCATCTGCAGCATCACTGGCCATGCCACTTTTAAATTTGTTTTTTCTAAGAAAATATGTTGGAAAAATTGCAAAGGCTCCAAGTGATGAGAATATGAGTGGGAACAGTGCCTGAAATATTATAAGTACTCAAAATATGTTTTAAAAATACTAAGAACTAAATGAAAAGAAACTTTCCTGCTACAACACATGGAAAGTCTAGATAAAATATAGCACTATTCTTCCCAAATTTTGGGAAAAACACAGAGCTTGGCTTGAAAGAAAGAGAAACATCCAAGTATTAGATAAGAAGAGGAAAATGAAACCCAGAGCAATAAATACACACTGGTACCATGGTGTCCCACAAGAAATTCAACCCAGATATAGACTCCAGGGACTAAGACAGGGGCTTTAATAACCTGACACACACAGAAACTGTGGCCTCAGGCTCATGCAGAGTGACAGCTCAAACTGAGCCACCTGCATAGAGCTTGGAACCACAGAAATGCCCTGCCCATTAGAAAGGTACAGAATTACTCTGCCCACTGGTTCAATGAGGGCAGTAAGGACACTTGCTGTGTGTCTGGGCCCTTAAGTAGATAAATTTTTTAAAAGACATCTACACAAATGAAATAACCCAGGCCTCTATTCCTTGAGTTTATAAAGTTTTAGTTAATACTACCTGTGGTTATAGAAAACTCAAGTTGAGAAATTGACACAAAATCTGGCAGGCCTGGGAAACCCTAGGGTTTTGGTAAAATTAATGTGAAATCTGAAGAACACAGGGACTCTCACAGAGGTAAAGAAAAGCTACAGATAAGCTCAAATTTTTTCTTAAATATTACTAACTACACAAGGAAATAAATACCATAAGGGATAGTTAGCAGATGCAACAAAGATAAAAAATACAGCCTGACCATTGGAAATAGTAGAAAAATCTGAAGGAGCATATAAAATAAAGATCCAGAAAATTATTAGAGATAAAATAATAGATATTACAACATCATAGTAATGATAAACTTGTAAAAATAATAATAGCTTTACGAACTATAAAATTTAGAGCGATGTTAATAATTTAACAACAAAATCTAAGTGAGGTAACTTCTGTAGAAATGGGCAGCAGGGCTTTTTCTCTGGCCCTCATTGATCCTGACCTTACAAATTCTCCATTTTTTCTTTCCTGTTTAAAAAATCCTGGGGACGACAAAAGAAGATGGCGCAGTAGGAGCAACTCAGGATTGCAGCTCTCAGTGGAGATGCAGAGGGTGAGTGCAAGCCACATTTCCAGACGGATCTTTGTTGCCCACAGAACGGGGAAATTCCCAGGTGTAGGAGAGACACGGGACACCAGCGCAGCTGTTTCAGTTGACGTGGCTGTTTCAGCCAGCACTGCAGTGCAGCGGCACTCCACACAAAACGCACTGGTCTGGGTGCCCTGTTAAACTGGCAATCTGAGATTTGGGAGGACAGATTAGCATATCCATCCGATTAAACGGGACTTGGACAGTGAGCCAGACCAGGAGATTCCCAGGAAGTGACGTTTGAGCCGGCGCAGTGGATCGCTGCACGGGAAATCACACAGATCCCAGTGCATGATCAACAGGTGACTGAAACACCTGGGAGAGAGTCAACCGTTCAACTTAAAAAAAAAAAGAGGGCTCTGAGGCAGGGAGCCAGGTGATCAGGCTCAGCGGGTCCCACCCCTACAGGGACAAACAAAACAGCGATTCGACACGTTCGGGGTTGAGAGTTTCACTGCAGGCACAGCTGAAGCCAAGACAGTGCAGCTCAGTGGGGGAGGGGCGTCCGCCATTACCGAGGCATTCTGCCCCTACTGAGGTACACTCCCATTGCTGAGGCAGCCTGCCATTGCTGAGGCAACCTGCCATAACAGAGAGAATCTGCCAAAAGGGCAGAGCCCATGAGAGCAGGGCGGAGCCCACGGTAGCAGGGCAGACCCCACAGCAGCAGGGCGAAGCCTCTGCAGGCAAATAGTGACTAGACTGCCTCCTAGCTGGGCAGGACAGTGCAATGGATACTCATAAAGAAAGCCCTAACTCCCAAAGACAGAGCATCTGAGAAAAAAAATGGGTTTTATGAGTTCTGCTGCAGCAGACTTAAATGTACCTGCCTAACAGCCCTGAATGATCAACAGAGCTCATAGCTCAGCACTTGAGCGCCTACAAAGTAGTACAGACTGCCTCCTCAAGCAGCTCCCTGACCCCTGTATATCCAAAGAGTCACCTCAAAAGGACTGATCAGACTGCTATTTGGCGGGCATCATTTTGGGACAAAGATAGCAGAAGAAGAAACTGGTAGCATCCTTCACTGTTCCGGAGCTGCTACAGATGTACCCCAGACAAGCAGGGCCTGGAATGGACCTCAGCAGTCATACAGCAGAGGGACCAGACTCTTAGAAGGAAAACTAAGTAACATAAATACTTCATCATCAACAATCTGGGCGTCTACTCAGAGACCCAATCAAACAGTCAGCAACTACTCAGACGACAGGTGGATAAACCCACAAAGATGGGAAGAAACCAGTGCAAAAAGAAGGAAAACACCCAGAACCAAAACACCTCACCTCCTACAAAGGACCAAAACTCCTCACCAGCAAGAAAACAAAGCTGGACGGAGAATGAGTGTGATGAAATGACGGAATCAGACTTCAGAAGGTGGGTAATGAGAAACTTCCGTGAGCTAAAAGAACATGTTCTAAATCAATGCAAAGAAACTAAGAACTTTGAAAAAAGATTTGAAAAAAGATTCAAGGAAATGATAACAAGAACGGACAACTTAGAGAGGAATATAAGTGAATTGAAGGAGCCGAAAAACACAACATGAGAACTTCGCGAAGCATGCACAAGTTTCAACAGCCAAATTAACAATCTAGAAGAAAGAATATCAGAAGTCGAAGATCAACTCAATGAAATAAAATGAGAAACCAAGATTAGAGAAAAAAAACGCAAAAAGGAATGAACAAAGTCTCCAAGAAATGTGGGACTATGTGAAGAGACCTAACCTATGTTTGATAGGTGTACCAGAATGTGACGAAGAGAATGAATCCAAGCTGAAAAATACTCTTCAGGATATTATCCAGGAAAATTTCCCCAACCTAGCAAGGCAGGCCAATATTCAAGTCCAGGAAATACAGAGAACACCACAAAGATATTCCGCAAGAAGAGCAACCCCAAGGCACATAATCAACAGATTCACCAGGGTTGAAATGAAGGAGAAAATGCTAAGGGCAGCCAGAGAAAAAGGTCGGGTCACCCACAAAGGGAAGCCCGTCAGACTCACAGCAGATCTCTCAGCAGAAACCCTGCAAGCCAGAAGAGAGTGGGGGCCAATATTCCACATCCTTAAAGAAAAGAACATTCAACCCAGAATTTCATATCCAGCCAAACTGAGCTTCATAAGTGAAGGAAAAATCAAATCCTTTGCAAACAAGCAAGTACTCAGAGATTTTGTCACCACCAGGCCTGCTCTAAAAGAGCTCCTGAAAGAGGCACTACACATAAAAAGGAACAACCAGTACAACCATTCCAAACACATACCAAATGCTAAAGAGCATCAACAAAATGAAGAATCTGCATCAACTAACGGGCAAAACAGCCAGCTAGCATCAAAATAGCAGTATCAAATTCACACATTACAATATTAACCCTAAATGTAAATGGGCTAAATGCACCATTCAAGAGACACAGACTGACAAATTGGATAAAAAACCAAAACCCATTGGTGTGCTGTATCCAGGAAACCCATCTCACATGCAAGGATACACAAAGGCTCAAAATAAAGGGATGGAGGAATATTTACCAAGCAAATGGACAGCAAAAAAAAAAGCAGGAGTTGCAATTCTTGTCCCCGATAAAATAGACTTTAAAGCAACAAAGATCAAAAGAGAAAAAGAAGGTCATTACATAGTGGTAAAAGGATCGATACAACAAGAAGAGCTAACAATCTGAAACATACATGGACCCAATACAGGAGCACCCAGATATATAAGGCAAGTTCTTAACGACTTACGAAGAGACTTAGACTCCCACACAATAATAGTGGGAGACTTTAACACTCCACTGTCAATATTAGACAGATCAACCAGACAGAAAATTAACAAGGATATCCAGGGCTTGAACTCAGACCTGGAACAAGCAAACCTCATAGACATTTACAGAACTCTCCACCCCAAATCCACAGAATATACCTTCTTCTCAGTACCACATCACACCTACTCTAAAATTGACCATATAACTGGAAGTAAAGCACTCCTCAGCAAATGCAAAACAACTGAAATCATAACAAACAGTCTCTCAGACCATAGTGCAGTCAAGTTAGAACTCAGAATTCAGAAGCTAACTCAGAACTGCACAGCTTCATGGAAACTGAACAACTGGCTCTTGAATGTTGATTGGATAAACAATGAAATGAATGCAGAAATAAAGAAGTTCTTTGAAACCAATGAGAATGAAGACACAACATACCAGAATATCTGGGACACATTTAAAGCAGTCTCCAGACAAAAATATATAGCAATAAGTGCCCATATGAGAAGAGTGGAGAGATCCAAAATTGACACCCTATCATCAAAATTGAAAGAGCTAGAGGAGCAAGACCAAAAAAACTCAAAACCTAGCAGAAGACAAGAAATAACTAAGATCAGAGCAGAACTGAAGGAGATAGAGACACGAAAACCCCTTCAAAAAATCAATAAATTCAAGAGCTGGTTTTTTGAAAAGATCAACAAAATAGACAGACCACTAGCCAGATTGATAAAAAAGGAAGGAGAGAACAACCAAATAGATGCAATAAAAAATGATAAAGGGGAAATCACCACAGATTCCACAGAAATTCAAACCATCATCAGAGAATATTACAAACAACTGTATGTACATAAACTAGTAAACCTGAAAGAAATGGATAAATTCCTGGACACCTGTGTCCTCCCGAGCCTAACCCAGGAGGAAGCCGAAACTATGAATAGACCAATAACAAGGTCTGAAGTCGAGGCAGCAATTAAGAGCCTACCACACAAAAAACAGCCCAGGTCCAGATGGGTTCACAGCCGAATTCTACCAGACACACAAAGAGGAGCTGGTACCATTCCTTCTGAAACTATTCCAAATAATCCAAAAAGAGGGAATCCTTCCCAAATCATTTTATGAGACCGACAACATCCTGATACCAAAACCCAGCAGAGACTCAACAAGAAAAGCAAACTTCAGGCCAATATCCATGATGAATATAGATGCAAAAATTTTCAATAAAATACTGGCAAGCCAATTGCAACAGGACATCAAAAAGCTTATCCATCATGATCAAGTAGGATTCATCCCAGGGATGCAAGGCTGGTTCAACATACACAAGTCTATAAACGTAATTCACCACATAAACAGAACCAAAAACAAAAACCACGAGTATCCCAATTGATGCAGAGAAGGCATTTGACAAAATTCAACAGCCCTTTTTGCTAAAAACCCTCAATAAACTCGGTATTGACAGAACGTATCTCAAAGTAATAAAAGCTATTTATGACAAACCAACAGCCAATATCATACTGAATGGGCAAAAACTGGAAGCATTCCCTTTGAAATCCAGCACTAGACAAGGATGCCCTTTTTCACCACTCCTATTCAATATAGTACTGGAAGTTCTAGCCAGAGCAATCTGGCAAGAAAAAAAATATAAAGGGTATTCAAATAGGAAAGGTGGAAGCCAAATTATCTCTATTTGCAGACAACATGATAGTATACCTAGAAGACCCCATCGCCTCAGCCCCAAAACTCCTGAAACTGATAAGCAACTTCAGCAAAGTCTCAGGATATAAAATCAATGTGCAAAAATCACAAGCATTCCTCTACACCAATAACAGACTTAAAGAGAGCCAAATCAAGAACGAACTGCCATTCACAACTGCTACAAAAAGAATAAAATACCTAGGAATACAACTTACAAGGAAGTAAGGGACCTCTTCAAGGAAAACTACAAACCACTGCTCAACGAAATCAGAGAGGACACAAACAGATGGAGAAACATTCCATGTTCATGGTTAGGAAGAATTAATATCGTGAAAATGGCTATACTGCCCACAATAATTTACAGAATCAATGCTATCCCCATCAAGCTACCATTGACTTTCTTCACAGAACTGGAAAAACCACCATGAACTTCATATGGAACCAAAAGAGAGCCCGCATAGCCAAGTCAATTCTAAGCAAAAAGAACACAGCGGGAGGCATCACACTACCAGACTTCAAACTATACTACAAGGCTACAGTAACCAAAACAGCATGCTACTGATACCAAAACAGAGATATAGACCAAATGGAACAGAACAGAGGCATCAGAGGCAATGCAACATATCTACAACCATACAATCTTTGATAAACCTGACAAAAACAAGCAATGGGGAATGGATTCCCTGTTTAATAAATGGTGTTGGGAAAACTGGCTAGCCATGTGCAGAAAGCAGAAACTGGACCTTACACTAAAATTAACTCCAGATGGATTAAAGACTTAAATATAAGACCTGGCACCATAAAAACCCTAGAAGAAAATCTAGGCAAAACCACTCAGGACATAGGAGTAGGCAAGGACTTCATGACCAAAACACCAAAAGCATTGGCAACAAAAGCCAAAATAGACAAATGGGACCTAATCAAGCTCCACAGCTTCTGCAAGGCAAAAGAAACAGTCACTAGAGTGAATCGGCAACCAACAGAATGGGAAAAAATTTTTGCAGTTTACCCATCTGACAAAGGGCTGATATCCAGAATTTACAAAGAACTCAAACAGATTTACAGGAAAAAAGCAAGCCCATTCACAAATGGGCAAAGGATACGAACAGACACTTTACAAAAGAAGACATATATGAGGCCAACAAACATATGAAAAAATGCTCATCATCACTGGTCATTAGAGAGGTGCAAATCAAAACCACATTGAGATACCATCTCACGCCAGTTAGAATGGTGATCATTAAAAAATCTGGAGACAACAGATGCTGGAGAGGATGTGGAGAAATAGGAACACTTTTACACTGTTGGTGGGAGTGTAAATTAGTTCCATAATTGTGGAAGACAGTGTGACGATTCCTCAAGGCCTTAGAAATAGAAATTCTATTTGACCCAGCAATCCCATTACTGGGTATATATCCAAAGGACTATAACTAGTTCTACTATTAGGACACATGCACACGAATGTTCATTGCAGCACTGTTTACAATAGCAAAGACCTGGAACCAACCCAAATGCCCATTGATGATAGACTGGATTGGGAAAATATGGCACATATACACCATGGAATATTATGCGGCAATCAAAAATGAGGAGTTAGTGTTCTTTGTAGGAACATGGATGAATCTGGAGAACATCATTCTCAGCAAACTGACACAAGAACAGAAAATGAAATACCACATATTCTCACTCATAGGCGGGTGATGGAAAATGAGAACACATGGACACAGGGAAGGGAATATTACACACTGGGGTCTATTGGGGGGAATAGGGGAGGGACAGCGGTGGGGGGAGCTGGGGAGGGATAGCCTTGGGAGAAATGCCCAATGTGGGTGAAGGGGAGGAAGGCAGCAAAACACACTGCCATGTGTGTACCTATGCAACTGTCTTGCATGTTCTGCACATGTACCCCAAAACCTAAAATGCAATAAAAAAAAGGAGGTGGTCAGCAGGAAGAGGCTAGGAGAGAAAAAGGGAAAGGAACAAAGACACACCTGAAATGAGTAAAGAAGCCTCACCACTGTGCTGTAACCTCCCAGAGAGTAGATTCTGGGACCACTTTTTATTTGACCTTGCATGTTCTTGCATGTTTAATCGGTCCCTGTTTTAGAAGACTTCTAAAAATGCTTATTGAATGAATGCAGTAACAAAAGAACAAGCTATAAGTAAAAGTTTTAATGCATAATGGAGGAAAGTCTTCCAGGCAACATTGTGGATTAAAGTTTTTCTTTTCTCTTTTAAAGATCAAGATATCCACCAAAACTCATTCCACCTTGGCAATGACAGTCATTCATGGGTCAAGGCCATTTATAGATATCCAGAGGCAGCAGACTTTTTTTCAATAAAATATTTTGCAGAAGGTCCCAGCTGAGTTCATTATCTTTGTAAACTGTGGCTGCACTGAGAGCTACAGTCCAACTCTGCATGGATTTAAGCACGAGTACATGGAAACAGAAAGAGCTCGGACAACAGAAACACTGTTGGGGAAGTCCATGTAGGACAAAGAAGAAGGTCTCTGCTCTGAATGTTTCACAGTTGCTAACAGAGGGCCAGAAAGCTGCCTGATCTCAATGACTTGACTTGTCATTAGGGACGTGGCCAGTCCAGCTTCTATTTGGCTAAGAGTGGTGGCATAAAAATGCTGAATCAAATCAAAGCCAAATACAGGAACAGATGACAAAAGATAAAGAGGACCTATTCCAGAATCAGCGCAATGATGATGCATCTGTAGCTTCTTCATCCCTCTAATGAAAGGGAAGTACCAATTAATCCAAAAAACCACCCTGTCGTGATGGCTTGAAAGCATGCTTCAAATTTAGGATCCAGTTGTTCTCAGTTTATCTTTTAGTTTGCTAGAAAATTCACTGGATTTTATCCAACCCTCTCCACTCTAATGTTCCCACTGCTCTTAGATTGCTCAAGATGTTAAGCCTGTGGAAGTACTTTCCGCAAGTGGAAGCAGCAATAAACTTTGTTGCTATGGGCAACACAAAACACTCTTCATGAGAGGTTAACACTCCAGAATATGGGAATCAGATAAATGTTTCTGTGCCTGTTGTAACCACTCTCGGAAATGAAATACGCCAGATGGCTTTCTGACCTTTAATTTTTTTTCGTCTAGAAAACTAAGATGAATGGAAGGGGTTTCAGGCATAGGTTTGGTTACCAGGCTGTCTAGGAATTGAAGTTTGGTGTTTTATTGAATAGTTAAGCGACCTTGGTGAGTTACCTAGCCTCTCTGAACTCATCTGAAAAATAGGAATACAAATATTTTCAGTTGAATTTGCCTAAGTGGGTAGGATACCATTCTACCATACCGATCTCATGGAACAGCTGGGAAGACAAAATGAGATGTATGTGATTATAGCTCTCTGAGTTAGAGCACCATGAAGACCACTGAGAACACTTGTCATGGATTTTTTAGTGTTCTGCTATGGATAAAAATCCTGAGGGAACCATACACTTGAAACAGAATTTTAGGGTTGGAGAATCAAAGTCCCCAGCAGAATTGCAGAATTTACAGCATATCCCCCTCATCATCCCTTACTACAACTCATCAAAACAAAAACAAAATTCAGCCTATATCCCAATGCATAGATTTCTACATGTAGACTCGTGTGGTATCTACACTTTCAGAGAACGCACATGTGCAAGTGCACACCAAAGTGTTAACGGAAGTCACCTCTCTGTGTGTGACTAAGCATTGGTGAGTATGATCTTGTAGATTACAGATGCTGCAAAACTCTTTGCTACTCTTCCCATGAAAAGGTGGAGTCTAATGTCCAACTTGTATCTTGGCTCACCTTACACTTGTTTGATCAACAGCATGCAGTGAAAGTTATGTCCGGGACTTTCCAAGCTAAGTCACGAGAAGCCTTTTAGCTTCTGCAAAGATCTCTTAGGATGATTGCTGTGGAGGAAGCCAGTTGTCACATAAGGAGTCTGACTATCCAGAGGCTACCACACTGGAGAGGACACATAAAATGGCCATGTGGCACTGAGACATGTGCCTTAAGACTACATGAAAAAGGAGAGAGAAGTGCCCCGCCATCCCCTATGACTTCCGATCATTCCCAGCTGAAGTCACAGACATCGCAATGAGGAGAATTGGGTTTCCCTTGCTGAGCCCTGCCTAAATTGCAGATTCAAAAGCAAAATGCATGTTGCTTTTTTAAGCCACTAAGTTTTGGGGTGGTTTGTCACATAACAATACATAACTGGTAGAAAATACATTTCTTTATTGTCTGAATTTTTACAGCCAATTCATATTTCTCTTTTAGCCTGAAAATAAAAGGAGAAAACTGAAAGGGAAATGTAAAGGAGAAGAAAGTCTATTTTAGAAAGGGTGAGGAGATCTCTCCTGCACTCTTCTTATATCACCAGCCTCGTCAACAACCTTCCCCTACTCTTTAGTTAACTTGGATTATCAAGGGCTATTCAGCTTCCTCTTCTGAAGAAAATCACCAGTTGATGCCTCCTGTCATCTCATAGAAAATAGATTCTGTTCCAAACAGCTGCAAGCATAGGACAAAGCCCTTCAGAGATTCTGAGACAAGAGCTCAATCTCCTGCCTGGTTGATAAATCATTTTGTACATGTCCCAATG
Organism: Callithrix jacchus; assembly: GCF_049354715.1. Lineage (NCBI taxonomy): Eukaryota > Metazoa > Chordata > Mammalia > Primates > Cebidae > Callithrix > Callithrix jacchus. Next base: position 39,796,190 of record NC_133524.1, on the reverse strand, counting down.
TGCATTTTGCAATGCCATCGTTCATAAACTGATTTGACTCTAATCTAGCTAAAAACAAAGGGGAGCAATTACTTTCGAGTCTAGAACCTGGAATCATTACAGTGCAAGTTTGGAGAGGGTCATCCTTTCCAATTAGGGAATGTGGTGTTTAGGATCTGGGATCAGAAGAGATCTCAGGAAGTCTTCTATTCTGCAACTGGGAGATTTTTCATGTCACTCCTTGGCTTCTGCCTTCATAGAACAAAGAAGTTTGTCTTGATGGCCTCGAAGACCTCTTGTAGTTATGAAGCTTAATGCTTGCAGCTAGAGCAAAAGCCCAGGTCTTACTTTGCAATATGTCAGATAAATCAGTGGTGGGAAGGAGTTTCAGGAATGTGATCACAGGCAGAACGCTTATATTTCAGCACAACCTATAGGCACATTTTCTCCTTCTTCCATCCCCTTTAGTGAAGGTCCAAAGTTCCGGTGTGTAAGAAGGTTTTAGGAGTAAATGAATGTCAACTTGGCATAGACTTTGTATTCTGAAGGAGATAAAGTGTACTGACCATTTTTTCAAAAGGAACATGATATATGTGTGACACCCTGAAATAAGTAGATATTGGAAATAATTTTCGATGTTCCTTAGTGGAGTTGTTTGGGGTTTTCTAGCGTCTCCTATATAGGCCATTTTAGATTGTATATCAGGCATCCCCTCCTCCTAACAGCAAAGCAGGAAGAACGCAGATTTCTGAGAGAATGAACCTCTCCCCCACCCCTTTGGTGCAAGAATTCCCTCATCAGTTAAATGGAGAATCAGCTCACCCAGTGAATTCTAATGAGGCAGCCGGCTCAGCTGTCAGCAGTTCTCCCTGCTGAAGACGACAGCAAGCAAGGGAAAAGACTGCACACAGCACGTAGCAAGCAGTTTACTTTCCCATGCCAAGGGACAGGAATATCAGAACAGCTTCCAATGGGGCTAGGCTCACTGACAAACCCAGCCAGCAGCAAGGAACACTGGAGCAAGTTATCCTGGGCTTAAGGACTCCTGCAAAATATGGCTGGTATAGAATGGCAAATGTAAGAAATTGATTAAGATTTGTCCTGATTAATCTGATAAAAATCTGGGTTTTAAAATATAGATATATCTATGAACTAAATTGCCCTAAAATAAGATACAATAAATAGATAGATATACAAAAGCACCCTTTGGATGCTGGCTCTGAATTGAAATGGGAAACATTTCAACCTTAGTATTATGAGCAACTAGTTGAAGGTTGTTTTGCTATTAGTTGAGAAAGCAGGGAAACCACTTACCAAGACGGCGCTGAGAAATCCATAAACAAAGCTAGAAGCAAAGTGGCAGGGATCCTAGACTGACCTTGGCCACTCGTTTTGTTGCTTGAGAATAAACAGATAAGCACCAGGCCTACGCTTCTGAAACAAGGGAAGGCAGTGAAATGTCAAATTGGCATGTACCCTATGAATAAGCATAGCAAAAGCATCAATTTTGAAAACTTTAAATTATGCTTCTTTTTAATTTGAAAATCAACTTTGTGAAATAGAAAACAAAATTTTAAGTGTACATGAGCTTTAGTAAATGTAAATACCCATACAAACACCACCACAATCAAGACATGGAAAATGTCCTCGTCATCCTCCAAAGCTTCCTTTTGCTTCTTCACAGTTAGTACCCCTCAATTTTCTCTTTTGCATCTGACTTCTTTTCTTCACCATAAGTTTTGAGATTGATCCATATTGTTTCATGCATCAGTTCTTTCCTTTCTATTGCTAGGTAGTATTCCACTGTAAGAACATAGCAGAACTTTTTAAAACCATTTACCATGTTGACAAAAATTTAGGTTCTTTTAAGTTTTGGCTGTTAGTAATAAGGTTCCTAGAATATTTGTGTACCGGTTCTGTGTGGACGTGTATTATTTCTCTTAGGTAAATATCAAGGAACACGATTACTGAGTCTATGTTTAATTTTATTAAAAACTACCAAACTGTTTTCCAAAGTGGTTCTATCATTTTATACTCCACTAGCCATGACTTATATTCAATGCAAATGGAGTTGAGCAATGTCATACATGGGGGTTCTACATTCAGTATGTGAGCAATATTCCATTTCCTATGGAAAAAGTATCTCTCAAGGAATTTACCAAAGTACCATATGCATGTTTAGGAGTTTGCAGCTCTGTGCTATGAGTATGCATGCATATTGCACATTCAAAAATATGCAACTGTACCTGTATATTATTTATAGTAATAGGTAACTGATGTGGTTTTGCTGTGTCCTCACCCAAAATTTCATCTTGAATTGTAATCCTCATAATCCCCATGCGTCAAGGGCAGGACCAGGTGGAGGTAATTGAATCATGCGGGCGGTTTCCCCCATGCTATTCTCATGATAATGAGTGAGTCTCACAAGATCTGATAAGCATCTGCCATTTCACCTGCTTGCACTCATTCTCCCTCCTGCCACCCTGTAAAGAGATGCCTTCTGCCATGACTGTAGTTTTCCTGAAGCCTCCCCATCGAGGCGGTACTGTAACTCAATTAAACCTCTTTTCTTCATGAATTATCCAGACTATGGTATTTCTTCATAGCAGCATGAAAATGGACTAATACAGTAAATTGGTACCGAGGTAGTAGGGCACTGCTATAAAGATACATTAAAATATCGAAGCAGCTTTGGAACTGGGTAACAGGAAGAGGTTGGAATAGTTTGGAGGGTTCAGAGGAAGACAGGAAAATGTGGGAAAGTTTGGAACTTCCTAGAGACTCGTTTAATGGCTTTGCCCAAGATGCTGATAGTGATGTGGACAATGAAGTCCAGGCTGAGATGGTCTCAAATGAAGATGAGAAACCTGCTAGGAACTGGAGTGAAGATCACTCTTGCTATTCCTTAGGAAAAAGACTGGAGGCTTTTTGCCCCTGCTCTAGAGATCTGTGTAACTTTTAACTTAAGGGAGATGATTTAGGGTATCTGGTGGAAGAAATTTCTAAGTGACAAAGTGTCCAAGAGGCAGCAGAGAATAAAAGTTTGGAAAATTTGCAGCCTGAAGATGTGATAGAAAAGAAAAGCCCATTCTGTAGGAAGAAATTCGAGCCCACTGCAGAAATTTGCGTAACAAGGAGCCAAATGTCAGTTACCAAGACAATGGGGAAAATATGTCCAGGGCATGTCAAAGACCTTCACAGCAGACCCTCTCTTCAAAAGCCCAGAGGTCTAGGAGGAAAAAATTGTTTCCTGGGCTGGGCCCAGGCCTCCCCTGCTCTGTGCATCCTTGGGACATGGTGTCCTGTGTCCCAACTGCTTTAGTTCCAGCTGTGGCTAAAAGGGGTCAAAGTACAACTCAGGCTGTTGCTTCAGAGGGTGCAAGCTCCAAGCTTTGGTGGCTTACATGTGGTGTTCAGCTTATAGGTACACAGAAGTCAAGAAATGAGGCTTAGGAACCTCCACCTAGATTTTAGAGGATGTCTGGAAACACCTAGGTATGCAGATGGAAGTTTGCTACAGGGGCGGAGCCTTAAGGAGAACATTTGCTAGGGCAGTGCGGAAGAGAAATCTGGGTTTGGAGCTCCCACACAGAGTCCCCACTGGGGCACTGCCTAGTGGAGCTGTGAGGAGATGGCCACCATCCTCCAGACCCCAGAATGGTAGATCCACTGAGATTTTGCACTGTGTGCTTGGAAAAGCCACAGACACTCAACACCATTCTATGAAAGCAGCTGGGAGGGGGACCATAGCCTGAAAGCCACAGGGGTGGAGCTGCCCAAGGTTACGTACGGGCACCTCTTGCATCAGCATGACCTGGATGTGAAAAATGGAATCAAAGGCCATCTTTTTGGAACTTCAGGGTTTAATGACTGCTTTATTGGATTTCAGACTTGTATGGGGCCTGTAGTCTCTTTGTTTTGGCCAATTTCTACCATTTGGAATGGGTGTATGTACCAAATGCCTGTACCCTCATTGTATCTAGGAAGTAACTAACTTGCTTTTGATTTTACAGGCTCATAGGTAGAAGGGATTCACCTTGTCTCAGATGAGACTTGGACTTGGACTTTTGGGTTAATGCTGGAATGAATTAAGACTTTGAGGGACTGTTGGAAAGACGTGATTATATTTTGAAATGTGAGGACATGAGATTTAGGAGGGGCCAGGGTGGAATTATATGGTTTGGCTACATCCCCCCCACAACATCTCATCTTGAATTGTAATCTCCATAGTCCCCACATGTTGTGGGATGGATGATAGTGAGTGAGTTCTCATGAGATCTGATGGTTTTATAAGCATCTGGTATTTCCCCCACTTGCACTCATTCTCTCTCCTACTGCCCTGTGAAGTGGTGCCTTCTGCTATGATTGTTTCCTGAGGCCTCCTTAGTCATGTGGAACTGTGAATCAATTAAACCTCTTTTCTTTATAGATTACCCAGTCTCAGGTATTTCTTCACAGCAGTGTGAGAACAGCCTAATACAGTAATTATATTATATATAATTATATATAGTAAAATATAGAATATAATAAAAGAATAAAAATTAGAACTGACTGAATGTTTACAAATCTTTTCTTAATATTTGCAAACTATGCCTCTGACAAAGGATTAATATCCAGAATCCATAAGGAACTGAAACAAATCAATAAGAAAAAACAATCCCATTAAAAAATGGTCAAAGGACATGAGCAGAAAGCCCTCAAAAGAAGACAAACAAGCAGCCAACACCCACATGAAAAAATATTCAACATCACTAATCACCAGAGAGATGCAAATCAAAACCACAATCAGATACATTCTCACACCAGTCAGAATGGCTATTATTAAAAAATCAAAAATAACAGCTGTCGGTGAGGTCGCAGAGAAAAGGAAAGCTTATAAACTGCTGGTGGGGGTGCAGATGAGTTCAGCACTATGGAAAGTAGTTTGGAGAATTCTCAAAGAACCTAAAAATAGAGCTACCACTAAACCCAGCAATTCTATTCCTGAATAAATACTCAAAGGAAAATAAATCATTCTATCAAAAAGACACATATACTCATATGTTTATCACAGCACTATTCACAACAGCAAAGATGGGATCAACCTAGGTGCCCATCAGTGGTGGAATGGATACAGCAAACGTGGCACATGTGCACTGTAAAATATTATGCAGCCATAAAAAAAATGAAATCATGTCCTTTGCAGGGATATGGATGGAGCTGGAGGCCATTATCCTAAATGAATTAATGTAGAAATAGAAAACCAGCTTCCAGATATTCTCAATGAAAAGTGAGAGCTAAACACTGGGTACACATAGACGTAAAGATGGAAACAATTAACACTGGGGATACCAAAAGGTGCGAGGGAGAGAGGGGGAAAGGTTGAAAATCTACATATCGGATACTATGCCCACTACTTTTGTGACAAGATCATTAGAAGCCCAAATCTCAGCCTCATGCAATATACCCATGTAACAAACCTGCACATGTACCCCTGAATCTAAACGTAAAATTTTTAAATGAAAAGAAAAATCGTTTCTTCTGTTGAGCACCAGCTTAAGTTGCTAGCCTATTTTTAGCAATTGTCTTAGTTTCATCCTTCTCCCCTTGCCCCCACATGGAAGCAGAGGGTGAGACAGGAGTAAAGGGAAAATAGAATGAAATAGTGGGAGGGCAAGCCTTAATAAGGCTGCATGAAAGAGTTGGCAACCACAACAGGTGGTGAGTACTCTAGACTACTAAACAGCCTTCAGAGCTTTATGACATGTATACCTCAGAACTGCCTGCCCAGGGGACAAAGCAGGGAGCATTGATCTGTTGGACCCTGTCCCCTCTGACTAAGGGTAGTCCAAGTACTCACTGTACTTCCCACAGTGCATGTAGGAGCACAGAGTGGGTTCTGGGATGCTTTGTGAGCCAAGGAGGAGAGGCACTGTCTCTTTGACCCTGCTTGAAGTCAATCAAAAGCAACAACAAAAAAAAAAACTGGTTGTTGTAGCAGAGGATGGAGCTAGATATGGAGCCAAGAGGAATTTGAGGTAATGCACAGGAGGTGTTCTAAAATCATTCACATTTATTCAAATGATAGTCTCTCTGTACCTGCCTATGTATTTTTGTGTTTGCATGTCTCCTTCTTTCACAGGTGAAGATGACTAATGCATGTAGTTAAACTTAAGTAATTTAAATGAGTGTATGATGTGATTCCATTGTATGTTACAAAGTAGAACTTTACAAAATGACTGTTGAGATAATGCCATTCAAAGATAGGTCAACTTTACATTCTGGGTATTTCTCAGACCCACCAAGATGATGGCAGGGGCGGGAGTGGGGAATATACCTTCATTGTCATCTGCTGTTGGTGATGATTAAGAGAAAAATATGAAGCTTTTATGTTTTTCAAATTTGAGTAATCTATAGACTTCTGAGGAAAATTTTTTTTCTCTTGGATATGCATTATTGAATAATAGTGTGTAGTTAAAATATGCTTATTACATGCAAACTTAAGACCACAGAATTCTTATATTATCAATTGTCTATATCTTTGAAGCTCTTAAATATTTATAAATTAATATAAATAGAACTGTAACACCAGTACAATTCCAATTAACAACATTGCCTTGAAATAATGGGTAATATTGTTTTGCTGAAACTAAACTAAACTGGCACTGAGAGTCTGAGAGAGGACATTATGCCCACACAACCACAGGTCAAACAATGGCTTAATTTTCCTAGTACTTTGCAAATTATTTTCAAATTACTAGGAAACCTTGGCTCAAGCAATGTGCATTCAGTGCAAATGCTTCATTTACATATAAGGTCTGCCTTTGTGATTTTCTTATTAGGCCAAGACAAGTAAAACTACTTAGCATCAATTCAACGATGAACACACACACACACACACACACACACACACACACACACACGGAGAATGTAAATGTAAAATGGGGAGCAGGGACTGTGTTTGTTTGGTCTCACCCTCACATTTCCAGGAAGGGAGGGATGAAGAGAGGGATGAAGGCCCAAAATAGAAATTATGAGGCTGAATACTTAAGTCAATTTTTTAAAATGAGACTATTATCATTTCAAAATAATTAAATATTTTGGGCCAATTAGACAAAATAACAACTTCAGAAAAGAAAACTGAAGCTCTTGAATTCCCATTTGGCCTTTGGCAAGTATAGACATAATCAGACACAGTCTGCAGCCCTTTTGAGGGGAAAGCCTGGGAAAAGAGTGAAGCTGCAAGGACAAGGGGGAAATTAATCAAGAAATATTGAGAAAGCCTGGGAATATGACATTGCTAGTGATGTGTGGTTTGTTCAACAAACAAATAGGAAGGCTCAAGGGAAATGAAATTTCTCAAGACAGAAGACCAGATGGGCCTTGTCAGCAAATGTGGAGCAAAAACAAAGAAGCAAAACCATTTCTGATGGAAAGATGGATGGTCAGCACAGGAGTCTAGGGGACACTTGAAGCGAATACAATAAAGATCTCTCAGAATTTAAGTAGGATGTTATATTTCTAAATTATTTCCACATACAACTCCCTTGCATGGTAAATAAGGTAATGTAAAACAAAACTAACAGTCTAAGCCCCCCACAACCAAATGATTGGATCCCCTTTCTCAGCCAAAAACATTCCAAAGTTAACCTGAAAAACTAGTTCAGGCCATGATGGGAAGCGAGGAGGTCAGACATGCCTTATTATGCCTTTCTCCCTTTGGAATTCATGCACAACTGACCAGCACTAACGTTAAAACAGAGACCTTAACACTGACAAAGCAGAGTCTTTATAGCAGCAAAATAAGAATATTATGGATAGCAGACTCTGGAAGAAACTGAGGTATTTTACCTCAAAATATATTTTTGACATATTTTGAAATGCCCCTGCAACTCTGTGTCTAGTGGGGAAAATCTACATTCTATAGCGAATCCCCTTTCCTTTCCAGGTCTTTTTCCGGATTTAGGGGAGAATTGACTAAGAGTCTGGAACCTTTTGAAGTCTGATGAGAAACATTTATAAGCCGTTCTCTCTGAAGCCTGCTACCTGGAGGCGGTGGCTCACATCTGTAATCCCAGTACTTTGGGAGGCTGAGTCGAAGAATTCAAGATCAGCCTGGGCAACATGGCAAAACCCCATCTCTACAAAAAAAAATACGAAAATTAGCAAGGCATAGTGGTGCACACCTGTAGTACCATCTACTCGGGAGGCTGAGGTGGGAGGATCACCCAAGTCCAAGGAGTCAAGGCTGCAGTGAGCTGTGATCATGCCACTGCACTCCTGCCTGGGTAACAGATTGAGGCCTTGTCTCAAAAAAACAAAAATGTAAAAAAAAGAACTTGGTCTCCACAACCTCTTATTTTAACACAGACATCCCCATTCTATTGATTCCAGGTCTTTAGATAATAACTTAAGTCTTTTAAATAATTGCCAATCAGAAAATCTTTCAAACCCTCTATGACCTGGAAGTCCCCACTTCAAGTTGCCTTACCTTTCCATACCCAACCAGTGTACATCTTACGTGTATTGATTGATGCCTTATCCCTCCCTAAAGTGTATAAAATCAAGCTGTACCTCGACCACCTTGGCCACGTGTTTTCAAGATCTCCTGGGGCCGTGTCATGGGCCATGATCACTCGTATGTAGCTGAGAATAAATGTCTTCAGATATTTTACAAAGTTTGACTCTTTCTTGACAGTAATTGTGAGCTCCCATTTACAAAACAAGAAACTTAGGCTCTCAAAGGTCAAATGTTTTTCTCTTGGTCACAAAGGGAATCAGAAAAGGAGAACTTGAGCTGAGGTCTCCTGCCTCATGGACCCTGAAGATCAAAGAGCTAGTGGCAATATCATGTAGTGGTTAAGCATATGGGCTTACAATCAGACAGCTAAGAGGCTGAAACCATTGCTTATGGGAGGGGGAAGGCACCTGGTATAATCCATTATCAGTCTTTTCATCCCAAAATGAGATCATGCACATGATGGAGCTCAGTGCCTGGCACATAATCAGTTCTTATTAAATGTAGCCATTACAGTGTTAAGACTATATTGATTATGCAAACCAATATAGATGGGTGTGGACAAATTATATGTAATCATTGTACTAGGTATCAAAGCATTCCGGGATGGATACAATAGTTCATGTTTTAAAAACAAATTTAGCATAATAAAAGAATTGTAAGAAAAAAAGGATAAACTATTGAATTTTGAATATTAAGGAGCGAAAAATGATAGGTGTAACCAAAAGGGAATAAAAAGAGAATTGGGGGGCCAAACTGAACAATGAGATTAGACTGAGAAAGTCAACATTCACAATTCCTCTTTTATATTGCCATTTAAATATCTCGTGTTTAAAAGAAAGATTAGTTGCTAGATGATTTAAAATTGCATCTTACTGTGAATGTAAGAAGATTCAAATGAAACTTGTAGGTATTTCATGCATACTGTATTAAGGAGAAAATGTCTAATGGGTAGATAAAAGACACATTTTGTAAAGCTTTTCTCAGGTTATTTCAATTCAATTCTATTCTCCTCTGAAGACCCCATTCATTGAGCATCCACGTGCTCACATTAAACTGCTTTGGTCCTATGTGCTGAGCACTTTGCTAAGTCCTGGAGATCAAAGATTTAAAAAGCCCAGCCCTGGCCTTTCAATCCAGTAGTTGATTCAGAGATGTGGACACATAGTGCTAAGGCACTGTGATGGTGCCATTAGATGACCTGTCTAAAGTGCTTGGGTGCCCAGAAGAAGATATTTGGCAGACTGAATTGTTGGCCCCAGTTATTCACTACTCTTATCAAACTTGCCATGGTCTCTCTGTGAGTGGGGTACCTCCCTGCCCCTAGACTTTGGGCTTAGCCATATAAATGACTTGAGCCAATGATGAATACATGTGATGTTAGCAGAGGCTTGAACTGAGCTTACACTCTTGTGCTTCTCATTGCCATGCAAAGAACACACTGAGTATCTTTCACAGGTCCAAGCAGGATGAGAGGTGACAGGAGCAGATTCAGATCCAACCAACAACTGGGAACCAAACCCAGCTGAACCCAGCCTTCATTAGCTAACCACTAGCCAATTCACATGCACTTAAATAAGAAATAACTGATTGTTTTAAGCCACTGTGTTTTGGGGTGTTTTGCTATGCAGCATTGTGACAACAGCTGTTTGAGATAGGCCATGGTGAATGTGACAGGGATATACAGGGATAGCACTTTATTGTGGCTCTTCTCTGCCAGCATTTTCTTCCCACACACCCTTCACTAAACACATAAGTACATACTCCAAAGAAGAGTTGCAGGAATTCTTGCCACTGTCAATCTTATAAATAAGTCTTGTTTGGAATATGTTGGTGTAATGCAGGGCCCATGTATTAACCTTTCATGGATATCTCCAGAGTAAAGAGAATGAGGACTAGAATCCCAAACTTCATCCAATCTACATCTCCCTTTCTTGGTGCTCTTTATTAAAATTGATGTCCCCTTCAGAAAAAAGCACATGCATGGTCCTGACTCTAACACAGTCACAGCAGCCCCATCAACCATAAAAAGCTAGAGATGGATTTCCCAGGAGGAATAAGCTGGTTTCTGTGACTATGGCCAAATTTTGAAAAGTATCCTACAACCATGAATAATGTGGAACTTAAGTCACAGATGAAAAATGTTAACTTACATATCTTTCCTAACAAGTAGACAGCTGCTGAGGAAAGGCTGGGGAGAGTTCACAAAGGGCAGGCAGAGTGGTGAGAAAAGTGGTTAAAAAAAATCTGTCTCATGCTATAAAGGAATATGGACTACTCCTTCCAGAACATAGAATAATATAAGATGATATACATTTCAGAAGCAGAGGTTTTTGTTAGTTAATTTTAAAAAAAGAATTTAAGGAGAGGATTTCCAACTAAGGCAGATGAGTCCCACAGTATTAATACAGTTAAGTAAATATTGGAGGATCACAGAAAATGAGGTTGAATAAATTACATGTTTTATCGGACATCTTTGGGCTTTGAAATTGCTGACAGTCCACTGCGGAATATTAAATCTCACATTTCTCAATTTTTCTTTTTATTGATGTTGGGGAGGAGGTTGTGTATGAAAATTTTTCTCCTAACATTTATATAATATTTAGTTTTAAATGTATCTTAAGCCAGTTTTCCCAGAAGCCAACCCTGAGACACGGATTTGGGTGCAGGTAGCTTATTTGGGTTGTGATCCCAGGAAGTACTGGTCCACTGGTTGGAAAGTGAGGAAGTGACACAGGGAAAGGAAAGAAGCCAATACAGGGCTCATTCCTGGCCACACTTGCAAACCTGGGCTCAGTCCTGTTTGGAACCTCTGGGAGATGGTATAGAGAATTTCCCTGTCTGAGAGGAAGGAAGCTAGAGTACTTTCAATGAACTCCCATCCAATGTTGGCTGAGGGATGTTTCCAGGGGTGTTAACTTCCCAGCACTTCCAGTATGCTTCATGAGCAAGGCCTGAGATGAAACCTTTGGGTAGAGGGCCTTTGTTTCCAATCGTAAGATGTCATTGGGTATAGAGGACAGTGAGTGCTCGGGGGACATAGGCCAGCCACCAACAGTGTATGCTGTATAGTACGTAATTAAATGTATGTGTCAATGAAAAAAGAGTTATATCTGGTTAGTTAGAAACTGATGATGAAGACATCCACTTGTCTATCCCAACAGTATGTTCTTTTGAATCACACTTAGAATCAGGATTGAATTACAAAAACCTCTTAGTTACTGGACTAGGATCAGGTCCTGGGAGGAGCTAAGGTAGCCCAGGAGGATGAAAACGCCGCACTGTAAAATCAGATCCTAAGCACTTGAATGCTTTGTCAGTCAGAAAGACTGGACCTATGTTTATCTGCTTACTCTTGGCCCTGAGCTAAGCAACTTGGCCACAGACACAAAAGAAAGAGGTACAATGGGGATGGGAGTATATATCTGCCTGACTTCCAACTCCCTCTACCAGACTACCACAGCGAGGACCCTGAATGATGCAGACTCAGGTTTTCCTTCTCAAAGAGGAAGGAAGCCACACACTCTGTATGAGGAAGGGTTCTAAAAGACAAGGGAGTGTGGAAGGTTTCATGACACTAGCCAGGGGTTTCTAGCCTTTCTTGGCTGAGGAAGCCCTTTAAGAATCCCATGAAAACCATGGATCCTCTCTCTCCAGAAACAAACTCAAATGCACAAAACAGTAAATATCATTTCAAGGGCTTCACAAGTCATCTGAAGCCCCTCTGTGGGTCCCAGGTTAAGCTACCAGATGCCAGGAACGACTCAAATTCTGTGAGTTATGATTTCAGGCACTTTCAGAAAGAATTTTCCAATTTTAGAAAATTCCCTGGGAAAAGGTTTCTTTTTATTAAGATTGTCTGTCTCCAACTCGAAGTTTTCTTATGAGGCCTACAATTGCAGCCAGCCCAACAGACTCAAGTGGCACAAAGAATTCCAGATGCTAATTCACGATGAGATCAGGTGAGCTTCTTCCGGCTCCCATTTAAACTACAAACTCTGCCTGGCCAAACTAGGTCAATCAATGCCACAGAGAGGTTATCTCAAAATAAAAATTAGCTGGGACCAAGGAACATGCTTAATTGATTAAGGATCTTATCAGAAGGACTAAAGCATTCGAATCAATGAGAGTGGCAGAGATTCATACTCCAAAATAGAGGTCTTCTCCATCCTTGATCCCTTATTTAGAAAGTTGCTGTTCTGAGAGGTCAACAGGGCAGAGAAATTCCTAACTCAATAAAGCCAGACAGACCTGGTGCTATATCCCTGTGGCACCCGCAGTTCACTGTGATCCTGGACAAGTTGTCTTCCAATCCTCACTTTTCATATCTGTGCAGTGGGTGAACACTTCTTTCCTTATAAGGTTGTTGTGGGAGTTAAATGGGAAATAAGGTGCCAGCCATATATATATCTGTTACCTTCACTTCAGTGTGTCTTGGTTTTAATTCCCTTATTATTATCGTGGTCATGATCCAACATAGAGTATTGATACACAGATTGAACAAAAAAAGGCTTCTTCAATTATTCCTTTGTTCATATGATGCCGAAGAACTGTTTTCCCTGATTAGAACCAATTACCACAAGTCTCTTTAAAAGAAAATCTCTATATTGAAAAGAGCTATATGTCTTAGCTGATAGTCTCTTTTTCAACATATAATTACCAAATTATAGAACTATAGAGAGAGGAGGCAGGAAGAAAAGAAGTAATCTAATCCAAACCCTAATTTTATAATGCAGGAGTAAGGCCCAGAGTGGTCAAATGTTATACACAAATCACACAGCTAGTGAGTTACAGAGTGGTAAGTGGAGTCTAGATCTCTAAACTCCTGATCCTGTGTTTTCTCTACTATATCATTTATTCTGTACTAATCAAACTAAAGTGCAAAAAAGAAAAATCTAAAAACCTCTTGGAATTCCAAGTGATGGGATGTTATTGGTATCTGCAATATTCTTGGGAAATTTAGGTATAGAAAATACTTAATATGAAATGAGCCTAATATGAATGAGCCATCAATATGTGGTTTGGGATCCTCATTAGTTCCACTTGTTTTGGTATCCAAATCATTCCAGCCTGGAGGTGGGTATGTGGGGAGGTGAGGGCGGCAGGTAGTCGGTAGTAATTGTACTGAACAAGTGAATAAAAGACCTGTATTCTAAATTCAGTTCTAATACCTACTGAATTTGTGAGAGGTTAAGACATTTCCTTGACCCTTCTGAGCCTCCATTTCTTTATCTGTTTGTTTAAAGTGTTCCCCTGAAAGATTTTGCCAGAGTCCTTTTAAGCTTTCAGGTTCCAGATTCCCAAAGAAGTCCCCATTCCCTTCATGATCTCATGCAAACCGTCCTGAGGAGCTGTACACAAAGGAGGAAAAGAAAATTAGGAGAAAAGAGGAGAAACTGGAAGAAAGCAAGGATTCAAGAGCATAAACAGGGAAGTAATTCCTCAAGGAGCGGGAGAAGCAGCAGCAGGAAGGCCAGGAGCTTGCTGAGCGTTGGCCTCTACACAAGGAAGCAGCAGCTTATGATTTGCCTCTTGGATGTGTTTACACTCAACACAAACTCAAAATAACTCTCACTCATTTGCTCATTCAATATATTTTTTCTTTAGAAACAGCTTTATTAAAATATAATTCACATACCATACAATTCACACATGTAAATTATACAAGTCAGTGATTTTTTTCATGATTCAGAGTTGTACTCTGAATCTGTACAGAGATGTACAGAATCATCACTATGATTTTGGAATATTTTCATCACCCCCCAGAAAAGCTTTATACTCTTTAGCTATCTCCCCCAAATGCCTCCGTCCTCTCCCCCAGCCCTAAGCAACCACTAATCTACTTTCGGTCTCTCTAGATTTGCCTATTCTGGATATTTCATATAATATGTGGTCTTTTCTGACTGGCTTCTGTCAGCATAATGTCTTCAAGTCTCGTCTATGTTGTAGCATGTACCAAACCTTCAATCTTGTCTACAGGCAAGTAATATTCCATTGTATGGATGTACCATATTTTCTTTCTTTATTCATTTATTGCTGGTCATTTGGGTTGTTTCCACTTCTTAGCTACTATGAGTAATGCTGCTGTGAATATTTCTGTACACTTTTTCTGTAGATCAACCAATTTTTGAGGCCTGTTTCACACCAAAACTTCTGGGTCCTAGAAATACAAAAATGAAGGCAATTATTGCTCTCAAGAAAGTCACTCCATATAAGGGAAAAAAGATGTGTTTTTGAAAAGCTGTAATAATCTGCTGTGATAAGTGCCATATGATAAGATATGCAAAGAGGAGCAGAGAAATTGATATTTGAAGGAGGTGTTGAAAATGAATTGGCCTTTAGGCAAAGAGGAGAGAGAGGGTGTTACAGGCTATGGTAACTATATGGTAAAGGCTCAGAGGTGTCAAAAAAATGTCATATTCAGGTAATTGTAACTAACGTTAACGCTATCTAATCTTTTATAATGCCTGCCATGCGTCAGGCGCTATCATACTATCCTAAACACTTAATTTACATTAACTCATTTACTCGCCACAGTAGTCTTATGATACTATCATTTCCCCCGTTTCATAGATGAAGAAACTGAAGCACAGAAAGGTAAACAACTTGTCTGAGGCTACGCATCTAGTGAGATCCTGGATTGAAGTCAAGAGAGTGTGATTTCAAAACCTACAATCTGAGACACCATGGGGACTGCCTCATTTAATTCCCCTGTTGTCCTGGCTGGTTGGATCATTGATTGTATGAGGGGCACAACAGGAGGTGGCATTGGAAAGGTACAATGTGTTATGCAATATGAAGAAATACTAAGTCCAAAAGAAAAAGGGAGCCATCGAAGGTTTGTATGCAAGGCAATAACACAGATGAGATGTCCTTTTGGGAGGACAAGAGGCAACAGCAGGAGGATTGTTTGAAAGAAGAAAGAGACCATAGGTTTGCTTTACCATAGATACCACCCTTTCCCATACAAAATATTCAGTACAGGTGTGAAATTGCAAAAGCAGCATTGGTTGTGCTCTCCTGGATATAATCTTTTCAGTAGGATGCCACAGCCAAGATTTTATAAAGATAGTTCTTATTTTTCACTCCCCACCTTCACTATCATAGGGTTAAGTCTAATTCTGAATAAACCAGGGCTGGCAGCTGCCCTCAATCTAACCATGCAGAAGCAAAAATTTTGAGTACACAAGGCCTTCACATATATTTTTGCAAACACTTCAAGAGACAGGATGCTGATAAACAAAGGGTTCATGTGCCAGAGGAGTATATGATTGGTTTTCTTCCACACATACATTATTAAAGTGGCCTTCAACACATCAATAGTTTGCAGAATTCTCGTTCCTGTTTTCCTGTGCTCACCCTTGAATTTTCATTGTAGCTTTCCAGTCCCCAGAAGAGCACACCTCAACTATAGAACAAGTAGATGAGTTCCAAGGGCACTCCTGAATGAGTGCTAATAGAAAACAGGACGTGACTATAACACCTATGCAAGGCACAAAGAAAATGTGCCCTCTGTCATTATCCCTCCCCCTTCAAATCAAGATTATTTTAGGGAATGTAGAAGATGGTCCTTGAGCCAGCAAGAGTTCATATTTAACTCACAAATCCTCACAATCCCTTTATGAAGCTGCTGTGACCGTTTCCATTGCACAGGTGGAAAAGCAGAGAGAATAAAGGACTAGGAAATTGACCTGCTGCATTCAAAATTGTGCTGGTAAAACATATGGCTCTGGGCAAATCATCTCACTTCATCCTCTCCCCGGATCTTTCTTTGTGTTTCTCCCCAGATCTTTCATGATAACATCATGAAGTGTTTTCTAAGCTCTGAGATGGTGCTGACCTCAGCAACTGCAACACTTGGTATGCTCATACTTACAGTCTTGCCGTTTTAGATAGGATCATGGTAGTTGTTTTAGAAATAACTCTTGGATGAATGAATAAATAAAGATTGGAACTATCTCTTGAGGGTAACTACTAAAGTATTACACTTCTCTCTCTGTATATGTGTGTGTGTGTGTGTGTATGCATATATGTATATACATAGAGATGTGTATATACAATATACATACTTTATATAATGTGTATGTATACACATTATATAAAGTATGTATACAGCATATATAGCATGTGCACATATATATGTATGTATACATATATAATATGTATAGAGATGTGTATATACACCATATCCAAGCATATATATAGTGTGTATACAGTGACTTTCAATGCCTACTGTATGCACTAAACTGAGTTATCTATTTTAGAAGATAGCTGAAAATACTGTGATAGCTAATTTTTATGGAGTTCTTACTATATGTCAAGAAATATTCTAAGCTGTTTACATACTTTAATTCATTTAATTCCCACAGCAACCTTTTGTGAGATAAAGTATTTTTCTATTTTCTGGATGAAGAAATTGAGGCATGGAGAATTTGAATACTTTGCTCAACCTTTCACATTTACTAAGTGAAATGTGAGGATCTGAACACAGGTAGTTTGGCTCTCATCCTGAATTTTTTTCTGAATTCTTAAATTAAAAGATAAAGACAACTAACAAAATTGTTAAATGAGAAAATTATGTAAATTATATTCAACTCAGTCACAATTTGGCTCCCCTGGAGAGGAACTGGTCATTTACCCTGCAGCCCTGGGTGACCTGACTGTTTTAAGTGTAACCCAAATAAAATTGGGCTGCCTTGAGGCCTGTTTTTGTCTCAGCACTGTGATATATCCAAAAGAAACAAAAATGTAATTGCTAAAGCCTTTAAAAGTACTGACAATCTCTTGAGATGATGGTGATGGGGGAGTTACATCACGAAAGATACAGAAATCCTAATTAATATCTAACTTACACACTGTTCTTCCAAAATCTGTCTTTTTTTCTTACTACCCTTCCCAATTCTATTCCGTATCCTTATGCTGGTTTATCTTACTCTCTCCCTTCCCCTGATCTCTTCTTACCCCATCTGTACTCACAACAAATAGTGCTGTCATTCTTCTTTCCACCACTCCTTACCTAAGTAGCTAGCAGAGGCCCCAGAACCAAGAAAGCAATGGAGCCTTCCCCACAGGGGGCAGCAGAGGAGACACCTATAATTAAATATTATTTCTTCTACTTGTGACATGAGAAAATGGCGGCAGTATTGGAGAGTAGAACTTGTGGAGAAATAGTAGGTGATTTGTGGTCCCAATTCAACTTCGTGAGTGGCATCATAGAGATTTGTAGGCCTATTTTTGGGAGGGCATTACCAAACTGTCTTGCTGGTAGAATGTAGAGGATACCAGAATGTATTATCCATCACAGGATGCAACATGGTCCCCATGGAAAAATGACAGAATATTAAGGAATTGTAAGAATAAAGAATTTCAGACTGTGGACAATTTTTTCCTTTTCACCTCCTTCAAGAGAAGCAAAATTCCTATCTCTACAAGCATAGATGGGGTTGAGCAGAAGAGAGAAGGGGTAAGAAGAGGGAGAGCAAAGGGAAGTATTTGCAATGATGAGGGAAAAGAAAGCGTGCTCCTCTGACTTGTCACATGGAAAACGTCTAAGTAATGCTAAAATTTCAAGAAATATTGCACTCTCTTTCTCTACTTTTCCCATAACAGGGAGTGTGGTGCATGGACAAAAGAAAATAAAAGACAGAAACTATCATCGTTACTAAACATTTCCCCATTCTTCTTATGATGAGGAGAAAGGAAAGGAGGGTTTGAGAACAGCATCCTATACTCATCTGAAAACGTTGTTTGAGATCCTACTCCTTACAGGCTCTAAGATAGCTATGTTGAACACTAAGACACAATACCTGTTATATATAATTTTGTTTTATTGAAACTCCTTCCATTTCAAGTAACAAAATCTCAACTCAAACTATTTTAAGTAAAAATGGGAATCAATTGTCTTAGCTGGCCAAAAAGTCTGGGAGTAGAATACCAGTCACAACTGCTCAGCTCAGCCCTGCCTTCCTCTATCCTGGCTTCATTCCTGGAACACAGCTATATCAATGAGGAGACAAAGGCAGGCACTTTCACTGTTTACTTACCGGGTTCTTACAGTTCACAATTCCAGAAAAAGTGCTGAACTCTAATTGGCCTGGTTTGGGTCACATGTTCATCCCCGAACCAATTACTATGGCCAGTGGGATAGAGAAGTCAAGTAGGTCAGGCAAGGTCTTGTATTAACCCAGTGAAAGAAATGGGGCATTATAATTGGCAGCCAGACAGGTAGGGATGAGACAGTTCCCAAAACAAAATAACATGTTAAATGGGCAAATACCAGAAATGTAGCACCTCTGCCCTCAGGGAGCTTAAAGTTTTATGAGGGCAATAATCATGTAAGCCAAATAATTATCAGATCAATGCTGTGAAAGGGTATGTATCAAGATCCTTCCAGACACAGAATATGGAGTGACTATGTCTGGGTAAGGCTTCAAAAAGGAAGTGGTATTTCAGTTGGGTCTATTTGTTTGTTTGTAAAAATCAAGATAAAATTTACATTTCATAAATTCATACTTTTAAAACACTACTCAATTCAGTGATTTTTAATATATTCACCAAGTTGTACAACCATCACCTCTACATATTATAGAAAATTATATAATTCCAGAACATTTCCAACATCCTCAAAACTAATCCCATGCTCATTAGCAGTCATTTCCCATTTTGCTATCACTGCAGGCTCTGGTAACTACTAATCTACATTCTGTCTTTATGTATTTGCCTTTTCTGGGCATTTAATATAAATGGAATCATTAACTATGTGGTCTTTGTGTCTGGACCCTTTAACTTAGCTTAATGTTTTCGAGGTCATTCATGTACCATTTGTCAGTACTTCATTCCTTTTTATGAGTGAGTAATATTCCATCTTATGGAAATGCCATATTTTGTTTACTCTCAGATTGTTCCCATATTTTGACTATTGTGATAAGTCTGCTCAATTGGATCATGAAGAATAAATAATTGCTCAGCAGTTAAAGAAGATGGAAAGTAGTATAGTATTTCAGGCAATCACATTAGTTATTATTTATTGTGTTATTGTGATTTTCATGCATCAGGACTTGCCCTTATATGCATTTATTTCAATTTCATTTATTCCTCATGGCAATATATAAATGAATAAATTTCGTTTATTCCTCACATAACAGGGACTATTATTATCCTCATTTTACGGATATTTAAATTGAGGCTCAGAGAGGTTAAGTAACTTTCTTAAAATTGCACAGGTAGTAAAGGCAGAGGCAGGACTTGAATCTTGACCTGTTTGAACCTATAGCTCATACTCTTAACCTCTTTGTGATGTAGGTTGTTTATGGACAAGCATACAATGATCAAGGTGGCTTTTGTGTTTGGAACTTTTTCTGGTTTCAGGGATAATGCTGGATAAGACGGCTACAACTGAATTCTGAAGAGTTTTATATGCTTTTTCTGAAGAATTTACACTGTTCTTTAGGCATTGAGAAGCCACTGAGAATTTTAATTTTGATATACTTTTAATCAAGGATGTAAAAAAAAGGCTGTTTTGATCTTTAGAACAATGACTGTCAACACTGGAGAGTGATGGGGTGTTCAAAAGCCTCCCTGATTGAGCATAGACTACGTTCTTCCATTGCTCAGGCCTGCTTTCTTGGAGGGTTGTAAGAGGGGTTGGGACTATTTAACCTAGGATACCTTTGAGGGATTCAAGTGCATACTGGGAAACACCCACCCTTAAGAAAAAAAAAAAAGAATAGATGTGCCAAGTTTATTCAATAGAAATAGGAAAATGTTGTAAGGGAAGGGTAATGATTGTAAGGAAAGATAAATCTGTCACTTGATTGCTTTCTGTCTCAGACTCCATAGATTCATACCCAAGTCTGAAGGTGAGAGGGCTACATTAAGGAAAAATTAAACTCTTAGAAAAGATCTGGTTCACAAAAATACTCATGTGGCAGCAAGAACTTGGCCTTCAGCAACACTAGTGTCCAGAATATCCATAAAGGCAGTGAGCAATGCCCTTGGCATCAGTACCAATGGCATCAGTACCAATGGCTGTATGTCAATAGGCTTAGTGGGCTGGGTCTCCAGCATTTGTGGGTATCAGCAGCAGTGAGGCAAGTGCTGGATTGAATTTTTTTTTAATAACAGTGACAATGCACTATCACTAGAGCAAGCCAAAGCACAGAAATAGAAAAATGACAACTTTTGTGTAGTAGCAAAGAAGACTATACAACTCTTGTGTAGAAACCAAGAAGAAGCAAAGAAGGTCTTCAGTTGCATGTGAAATGCTCTCTGAAGAATGTCAACATCCTGTAAACCCAATTGAGCTGATCTGGAATTCTAGCAGAAAGTTGGGGACAGAGCAAGATAAAAGCGGTTTTGTGACAGATATTCTGACCCTGAATCTTACCCTCATTCTGAAGTATGTGGCCCGGGAAAGTCCAAGAGTTCATTGATATAATACAGGTCAAAAAACAAACAAACAAACAAAATGCAAACGCAATAAAAACAAAATAGGTGAGACTTAGTTAAACTAAAGTTTTTGCGTGGCAAAACTCTACAGTCAGCAGAGTAAATAGACACCCACAGAGTGAGAGAAAATCTTCACAATCTATACATCTGATAAAGGACTAATATCAGGAATCTACAATGAACTCAAACAAATTAGCAAGAAGAAAACAAACAATCCCATCCAAAAGTGGGCTAAGGCTATGAATACACAGTTTTCAAAAGGAGACAAATGGCCAACAGACATATGAAAAAATCTTCAGCATCACTAATGATCAGGGAAATGCTCTTGAAACCACAATGCAATATCACCTTGCTGCTGCAAGAATGGCCATAATCAAAAACTCAAAAAATAACAGACGTTGGCATGGATGCGGGGAAAAAAAGAAACACTTCTACACTGCTGATGGTAATGTAAACTAGTCCAACCACTATGGAAAAACAGTGTGGAGATTTCTTAAAGAACTAAAAGTAATACTACCATTTGATCCAGCAATCCCACTACTGGGTATCCACCTAGGGAAAAATAAGTCATTATATGAAAAAGATACTTGCACATGCATTTTTTAGCAGCACAATTCACAGCTGTGAAAATGTGGAACCAACCCAAACACCCATCAGTCAATGAGTGGATAAAGAAACTGGTACACACACACACACACACACACACACACACACACACACGCAATGGAATACTACTCAGTCATAAAAAGGAATGAATTAATGGCATTCATAGCAACCTGGTTGGGATTGAAGACTATTATTCTAAGTGAAGTAACTCAGGAATGGAAAAACCAAACATCATATGTTCTCCTTCATAAGTGGGAGCTAAGCTATGAGGATACAAAGGCATAAGAATAAAGAATGACACAGTGGACTTTGGGGACTGAGGGAGAAAGAGTGGGAAGAGGATGAGGGACAAAAGACTACAAATTAGGTTCACTGTATACTGCTCTGGTGATGGGTACACCAAAACTGCACAAATCCCCACTAAAGAACTTACTTATGTGACCAAATACCAGCTGTTCCCCTAAAAACCTATGGAAATAAAAAACTTAAAAAGGAAAGAAAGAAAGAAAAAATAATGCAGGTCAGAGGTGATAAGAGTTGGAACAAAGAAACAAGAATGGAGGAGGTGACATAATCGGGAAATGGCTAAAAGAAAAACTGCCAGAGCATGGGAAATGGGTGTAAAGAATAAGGGAAAAGGAAGAGTCTTGGGTGACAACCTGGCCAAAGGTGGTGCCATTCACTAAAATAGAGATGTGAGGAAGGGGAGGTTGAATGGAGAGATGATTAATCCCGCTTTGAGGCTTGTTAATTTCAAAGGACCTGGAGGTGATTAAACTAGAGGTGCATTTTAACATATGTAACAGGAGAGATACTTTTATGGACATACCTCAGAATGGACCTGGGTTCCATTCCAGGTCGTCACAATGAAGCAAGTTACATAGATTGTTTTTTGGCTTCAGTGAATTATAAAAGTTATATTTACATTACAGGGTAGTCTATTAAATGTACAATAGCATTATGTCTAAAAAATAATGTAGGTACCTTAATTTAAAATACTTTATTGCTAAAAGAAATGTTAACAGTCACCTAAGCCTTTAGGAGGTTATAATCTTTTTGCTGGTGGAGAGTCTTGCCTAGATGTTGATGTCTGTTGACTGATCAGTTGCTGAAGACTGGGTGGCTGTGACAATTTCTTAAAACAACACTGAAGTTTGCTGAATCAATTGACTTTTCATTTCACGAAATGTTTCATGCAATACTGTTTGATAGCATTTTACCCATGGTATAAATTCTTTTAAAAAATTGGAGTAAATCCTCTAAAATACTATTGCTGCTTTGTCAACTAAGTTTAGAAAATATTCTAAATCTCTTGTTGTCATGTCACCAGTGTTCACAGCATCTCCACCAGGAGTAGATTTCATCTCAAGAAACCACTTTTTTTGCTCATTTATAAGAAATAACTCCTCATCTGTTAAAGTTTTATCATAAGATTGCAGCAATTCAGTCACATCTTCAGGCTCCACTTCTAATTTTGGTTTCTTGCTATTTCCACTACATCTACGGTTACTTCCTCCACTGGAGTTTTGAACACTTCAAAGTCATCCATGAGGGTTGGAATACTTTTAACCTCCTTTCAACATTTGTATTATGATTGACCTCCTCCCATGAATCATAAATTTTCTTAATATAGCATCTAGAACAGTGGATCCTTTCCAGAAGGTTGTCAATTTACTTTGACCAGATTTGTCAGAGGAATCACTGTCTATGATAGCTATAACCTTACTAAATGTATTTTTTAAATAATAAGATTTGATAGTCACAATTACTCCTTGATCCGCAGGCTGCAGAATGGAGGTTGAGGTAGCAGGCATGAAAACAACATTAATCTCCTTGTACATCTCCATCAGAGCCCTTGGCTGAACAGGTGAATCATCAAAAAGCAGTAATATTTTAAAAGAAATAGCTTTTTTTCTGAGCAGTAGGTCTCAACAGTGGGCTAAAATTATTCAGGCAGAGTGGATTTAGTTTAACCCTTAAGGATCTGGGACTTTCAGAATGCTAAATAAGCATTGACTTTAACTTAGTCTCCAGCTGCATAGCTGCATTAGTCCCTAACAACAGAATTAGTTTGTCCTTTTAAGCTTTGAAGCCAGGAATTGACATTTCCTTCCTAGCTATGAAAGTCCTTGATGACATCATCTTAGAATAGAAGGCTATTTTGTTTAGATTGAAAATCTGTTTTTTAATGTAGCCACCTTCATCAATGATCTTCTGGATAACTTGCTGCAGCTTCTACATCAGCACCTGCTGCCTAATCTTGCACTTTTATATTATGGAGATGGCTCCTGTCCTTAAACCTCATAAACCAACATCTGCTAGCTTCAAACTTTTCTTTTGCAACTTCATCCTCTCAGCCTTCATAGAATTGAAGAGAGTTAGGGCCTTGCTCTGGATTAGGCTTTGGCTTAAGGGAATGTTGTGACTAGTTCGCCCTTCTATCCAGACCACTAAAATTTTCTTCACATCAGCAATAAGGCTGTTTGGCTTTCTCACCGTTTGGGTATTCACTGGAGTGGCACTTTTACTTTCCTTCAAGAACTTTTCCTTTGCATTCGCAACTTGGTTAACTGGTACAAAAGATCTAGCTTTCAACCGATCTCAGCTTTTGACATGCCTTCCTCACTAATCTTAATAATTTCTGGCTTTTGATTTAGTGAAAAATATGTGACTTTTCCTTTCACTGGAACACTTAGAGGTCATTGTAGGGTTACTAATTGGCCCAATTTTAATATTAGTATGCCTCTAAAAATAGAAGGCCTGAGGAAAAGGAGAGAGACCAGAGAATGACTGACTGGTCAGTGGAGCAGTGAGAATATACATAACATCGACCAATTCAGTTCACTATGGGCACAGTTCATGGCATACCAAAACAATTATAATGGTAACATCAAGGATCACTGATCACAGATTACCTTAACAGATATCATGATAATAAAACAGTTTAAAATATTGTGAGAATTACCAAAATGTGACACAGAGACATGAAATGAGCACAGGATGTTGGTAAAATACTGCCCATAGATTGCTTGAGGCAGAGGTGCCACAAACTTTAATTTGTAAAAAATGCAATATCTGTGAATCACAATAAAGCGAAGCTCAATAAAACAAGGTAAGCCTATCTGCATATAGATTGTAAATGAAACCATGGGATAAAACAAGTCATGGAATGTATGCTGAATGCAGAGATAAGAGAAACAAGGATGAGTCCCTTGAGGAACATCAATAGTTCAATACTTTTTGACCAACTAAATATAAATACTAAAAGACATGTATATGTCTAAATATCAGGTGAAAATGGGCTGCTTGGAGAAGTAGAAATCAAAACTGAGAGAAAAAATGCAAAAGTATGACCATTAATCTTTTTTTTTAAGGCACATGGATAAAGTTGCAATATAAAGAGATCCATAACACACTTTGACAAAATCTTTTTGGAAACATAGTCATGTTGGGATCTGCTGATAGATGAGTGTCAAATTAAGAAGGGACTTAGCCTGGTGTACTGGATATTTTCAGCACCCTTAGTCTCTTCCAAGTGATTCAGCACTTGAGAAATGCCAAGTCACTGGGGAAAAAGCTGATTCCAGTTGATCTTTTCTTAGGACTAGGTTCAGCTGTCAGAACTGGGAAAGTTCTGTTTTGCTTAGCCAAACAAGAATGATATCATGGTTATATTAAGGGCTCAATTAAAGTGAATCTTCATTATCTAGCATAATTTTAACTTGCCCTACAGCAACATCATTCAAGTTAACTATATATATATTTTTTCTCCAATCAGCTATCTCTCTTCTTTTAAGGAAAGCTTCTAAATGGGCTTTTCTTCTGGCCTGAATTTCCACTCTCTGAATCACTGAGTCATAAAACATTAGGGCAGCATAGACCTTAAGCTTCAACTATCTTAATCACTTTATTGAGATGAAGATATTTAAGTGGAGAGAGGTTAAATCAGGGGTCCCAGTAAAATGCCTTCTGGGACCAGGTAGCTAACATCAATGAGTACAGCAGGACTTGAATTCTCTTTTTAATCACTCAATTTTCCACTTCCACTATGAAATATGCCCCCACCTTGTGTTTCTTGAAATCATGTGGTCCTTGTGTTCCAGCTCCCTCTCCACATGCCCACTCCACACACAGACAAGGCTTTCAGTAGAGACATGGAAAAAAAAAATAATGTTTCTAATTACAGGGAAAAGAATCACTCATTATAAGCACTATGAGAGATGGTGACTGACATGACTTCAGAATTGGGGGTCAGTGGTAGTTAATTGAACAACTAATTGTTCAAGCTCTATCCAGAAAGTTTCAGCTTCTCCTCGGCTTCCATCAACAGTTGGCTTGAAGGACTGTGAATTCATTGCTGCCAGACCTTCCAAATGTGTTTACTTCTCTTTTCCTCTCTTTCACCAACAGGCTGCTTTATGTTCTTTATACTAACCCTAACTCATTTCCTGAAATTGGACAACTGATTATGATGAAGGCACAGATAACTTTTCTAGAGATTCTCTGTTACTCTTTGAGGATCTGTTTTTTTGTTTTTTTTTTTGTTTTGTTTTTCGGGTTTTTTTTTTCCTGTTTTTCATGTGAATGGAGAAAGTTGCAGGTTTCTCCAACCAAAGTAATCTGGAACACAATACTCCTGTTTTAGTTCTGTCTGCCTCTCCCTGGGTTGTTTTTTTCAGAAACAATTTCAAACATCACTAAGATTTTAAACAAACATGTAGTGGTTTCATCCCACTAAATAATGGATTAAGTAATCAGAAGGGTATGATAGGGCAGTTTTTCCAGAAGTTCATGGTTTTAAAATGCACATGGGTGCCAGAAACAGTTCATCATGCATTTATCTCTAAGATTATCTATTTGAAACTAGAAGGTTGCCAGTGTTAATAGATTACAGGTAAATCCCAGATTAAAATCTAGGCCTGTGGGTGTATTAGTTGTCTATTGCTGCATTATAAATTGCTCCATATTTTAGAAGCTTAAAACAACACATTTATTATCTCACCATTTTCATGGATCAGGAATCTGGAAACAGCTTAGTTGTGTCTTCTATTTTAGAGTCTCTCATGAGTCTGTCATCAAGGTATTGCAAGGCTATGGTCTCATCTCAAGTTTCAACTGAAGAAAGATCCATTTCCAAACTCATATATATATTTGTTGGCAGACTCCAATTCCTTGAGGGCTGTTGAACTGAGGGCCTCAGTTCCTCACTGGCTGTTGGTCAGAGGTCATCCTCAATTTCTTGCCACACAGGCCTTTCCAACACGACAGCTTCATCAAGGCCAGCAAGAGAGAAAGTGTGCTAGCAAAAGAAAAGTCACAATCTTCTGTAGCATAATCATGGAAGTGTGCTCTCATCATCTTTGCCATATTCTACTGGATAGAAAATAGTCATTAGATCCAGTTGAACATAGTCATTAGATCCAGTTCACACTCAAGGTAAGAGGATTATACATAGGCGTGAATTCCAAGAAGTGAGAATCAATAGGAGCCATTTAGAAGTGTGTCTACCACTGTCTGGTTCCAAGCATATGTTTCACTGTATCAACTAGAGTGATAAATGATGTTATTACTTGTCAACTGTTAACAAATGATAAGTTCTGTAGTTCTTATAAAATAAACTCAAAAGTAGTATGGTCATGGATTGAGAGCACCAATAGTAAAAGTGAACAAGGATTGGTATGACATCTCATATTCAACAATATGGAAGGATGGATCCATAACATATCCCAGACTGATATCCTGTCTCTATTTTGCCTATTTCTCCTACAGTTAATCTGCATTTCTTACACTATTTTGAAAAAAGATAGCTATACAAGAAGAAGACTCAATTCCAAGAGAAAAGTTGAAAATCAAACCTAGAAGTGTTGCTACCTACACATATTACTACAATATTGGTTCTAATAAATTTGAACTTTATTTTAGTCCTTGAAACTGTAGGATATTTGAGAAATAGGGATGTGTTGTTTTAGATAACACTGGTTCCCATAACAACAACAACCAAAAGCCCAGATTTCACAGGCTGCACACAAAAAAGTTTATTCATTGCTAATATAACCATGCAGTATGGGTTTTCCTATTCAGGTGGGACTCCTCCAAGTGGTGATTCAGAGATCCAGGCGCCTTCCATCTTGTCGCTCAACTATCTCCAAAGTGGGTTCCAGGGTCACTCTGGAGGCTCTTTCCATTCCAGGAATCCAAAAGGGGAAAAGAACATTAAGAATAACATGTGAGAGGTTTCTATGAGTCAGACCCGGACATACTGCCTCCACTCAATTCCATCAACTAGAAATTACAGGCCATTCATAATCACAAGAGAGGATGGGAAGGATAATCTGTCTATGTGCCCAGAAAAAATGAGAATCAGTTGGGTTAATAGCCAGTTTCTGCCATTATAGCTTTATCAAATTCATGCATGTAGCAATCATTAAGGACCTTCTATATGCTAGATACTTGCTAAATGTTGAGGATGTGCACATGAATGAATGAATATATGAAGAATATTCTTATTATATTCTTGGATTTTCTTCAATGTCTGTGTTGTTGCTTTTTAAAATTTCTTTATGTTTTCAATTTCTCATTGTTGGCAAATTGTCACTAAAGATGTCTGTCAATTATTCCTCTGATTCTGAATGTACATGATGTTGCTTTCACTTAAGTGGAATCTATTTCTCCTACTGTTGAATCTATGATGGCCTTGTGACTTGTTTGGACCCACAATATGCTGTAGAGTTGATACGGTTTAATTCCACAGTATTGGACCTAGCCCTTAAGAAGTCTGGCACCTTCTACTTTCGTGTTCTTAGAATCCTGAGACCACTATTCTATAAGGAAGTCCAAGTCAACAATGCAAAGAGGTCATGTGGAAAATAACCAAAGCTTCCAAACTGACATCTGCAGCCCCCTCATTACCTGACTACAGTAACATGAGTGACATCAACTAACACCACAAACAGCAGAAGAACTGCCCAACTAAGTCTAACCAGCACACTGAATCATAAAATATAATAAATCACTGTTGTTTTGAGCAATTACATTTCATCATGGTTTATTATATAGCAATAGGTAATTGAAACATATTTTATTAACTTCCTTTTCCTTTCTTCCATGTTCTCCACATTTCTGGCACATCTTCCAGAACACATTCCCTCCTTTCAGAAGGGATTACTTAGGATTAGAGGAAAATATGTGAAACATGTCATATAGTACAAATATACATGACCCAACAGGCACCCTGGGCGATCAGAATACTTCAAATCATTGATGCAGTGTGGGCAAAGTATTTATATGCCCTTTAGAAAGTGTAACCAACGATAAAATGCCAAATGAACTTTGGATGTGAATTGCTCCTTTCCTAGGGTATTACTTGTTACAGCCACATTTTGTAGGCGTGTAAATATTGATAAATGATAAGTCCTGTAGTTCAA
This sequence comes from Callithrix jacchus, assembly GCF_049354715.1. Classification (NCBI taxonomy): domain Eukaryota; kingdom Metazoa; phylum Chordata; class Mammalia; order Primates; family Cebidae; genus Callithrix; species Callithrix jacchus. Next base: position 39,767,237 of record NC_133524.1, on the reverse strand, counting down.
ATAAAAGAAAGTTCCAAGTGGTATGGTCATGAATTCAAAATGCCAATAGTAAAAGTGAATGAATATTGGTATGACATCTTACACTTGACAATATGGAAGGATAGATCCCATGACTGCTGATATCATGTCTCTATTTTGCTTATTTCTCCTCTATTAACCTGCATTTCTTGTATAGTTTTGAAAAAATAGTTATATAAAAGAAGGCTCAATTCCAAGAGAAAAATTGAGAGTCAAACCTAGAGATATTACCACCTCAAGTCAAGGCCAACAAACAAAAGACCCACTCTTAGGTTGCAGAAAGGAGAAATGGCTCTTCTTTAAGGGATAAGTAGAAATAATTCTATTATTGGTCCCTGTCCAGCTTTGGCTAAACCTTTCTTAGTCTACTTTTTCTTGAGTACTCTGAAGGTATTTGTCTGGCAGCCCATCAGCCATTTACCTTGGGAGGATGGGGGGGAGTAGAAAGACCCAGAACAGAGACAGCAGACTCTCTTTATTTGCCTTTCTCCCATAACGTTACTCCTAAGCTCAGAAGAGGTTTCTATAATGGAGGCACAAATAACCTTTGTAGAGCTTGTCTGTTACTTTTTGAGCATCTGAGTCTTCACACAGAAGCCTGGCATCACTGAACTTCATATCACAGTCTGTCATTTGGAAGACTTGGGTCTGCTTCTGAGCAGATGATATCCTATATTCAATGTTCATGTTATGACTGAGGCATCTTTATTATGGTTAATCGCCATCAGTCTACAAGACTTGCCTTTTTACTTCACAGAAGAAACATAAAATGTTCTTCATGCCAAGGTTCTGCAGATCGAATAGAGTCGAGGCTTATTTCAGGAGAGGAAAACATCTGGGGAAAAGAATAAAAGAGTTAGTGAGTAATTCCACAGTAGGTGGTTACATTGCCTGCACTTGGATGGGTTCTAGGAGTTGGGGACCAAAGCCACTTTCTGCTTAAAGATCTAAGGGTAACAAATTTCCCTTTATTTTTAAGTCAATTCTAAAATAGTTTAAAATAAGTACATAAATGTAAAATGCATTGCTTTGAAAATGCTAAGCTAATTTATCATCAAAGATAGTGGTATTCTTAACTTTTTAGAATTAAAATTTGTAAATTATTCAGATCATAGTTTATTCTACTAACATACATTATGGTTGAGTACGCGGGAGAGAAGTCCGACACTTGTTTTATACCTTCCTTTTGATTTGTACCTGCCAAAGGGAATTTTCTTCATTGACCTTTCTGGATTGAAAACCAATACAGTCAGTTAAAATAAAATATCTAAGAGTGAGAATCTCAACATTTGTAGTCAGGTGGCAGCTGGGGCAGGAGTCATCTGAAGACTTCACAGGGCTGCAAATTCAAGACTGGCTTCTTCGCTCATATGTCCAGTGCCCAGTGTTCCTTTCTCATGGCCCCTGTTTTTAGCAGAGTAGACTCGACTTTCTGCTTGGAGGCTCAGGGTCGAGGTTAGACCACAACTGGAAAACCATCATCCTGCAATATTCTATTGGTCAAAGTAGTCAGAGTCCAGCCCACATTCAGTGGGATATAAGAATGGTTACCATATCTTAATGGAACCATAGTATATGTTTATAGGAAGATAAGGGATTGATGGTGGCCATTTTGAGGGACATGTACCCACATGTCTCCTGTCGCTCTCAAGATGTTCCTAGTTTTCAAAATAAATCTGTATTCTTAAGAAGTTGGGATAGTGGTTCCACTTGAGAGAAGGGAAGTAACTAGCAGGACTACAAGGGGGCTTCTGGGGTGCTGAGAATGTTCTGCTTTTTTGACCTAAGTGTTGATTGCACATACATGGTCAGTTTGTAAGCAATAATCAAGCTGTACACTTGTGATTTGTCCACTTTGCTGTATGAATGTCATACTTCATTAATTAAGTTTATGTAAGGTGAAAAAATAACTACTTTCCAAAAAAGTGAGTTTTTTAGATGATAAATTATAAGGAAACTATGTCTTTTACCCAACTGCTGGCTATATAAGAGAAGCCAAATATTTATTTTCAGTTAAATGAAGAGAGAGGGATGAGAGTGCTGGTGTCCACCACTGCTGTGACTGAGGGAAATAGAATATTTCCTCTTCACCTAAATTAGGTGACAAGGGCTTGAAGAGAATACCTGACAACCTGACCTATGCTCCCTGAAGCTTGAAGGACATAAAGGTAGCCATCAAACTGCCTCCTAGTGAGATATGAAGGTATGAGCCTGTGGCTGCCCAGCTGCCCCAGAAGCAGCAGAAAGAGAGGTAATGGGAACCACCAGCACTTACAGTGCTGAAGGCTTAAGAATGCACATTTCCCTGGAGTCAGATGTGGAACTTGGAAGAGATCTAGACCAAGCCATTCTAAGAGGGTTCTGCCAAGGTGGCCACTTGTGGGGCAACTGGCCCCATCAAGGGATGAGTTGTCTGATAGCCAGGACTCTGAGGGAGAAGCCAACCAGAAGATGCTCAGCCTCATCAGAGGCCTACCAGTGAGAAAGTCCCAGGAATGTGAAGTCTCTGAGGAACCATGAGAGCTACCAAAACAGGCGTTAGCTTTGAACTGTCATGTTCCCTTGCCAGTAATAACTGCACCAGTCTAGAGAGGGGTTCCCTGACCTGACTGCTCAGCTTTCCTATGCATCAACTATGGACAGGCTGACAATGGTAGCTAGAAACTGAAACAGGAACGGAAAGGAGAAAAAGAGACAAAGGAAATCAACTGTGGCCTCTCTCTCCTCCCCCTTGCATACATCTTAATCAGAGGTAGGCTGACGTGGGGCATGAGGAAAGAAGGTGCTTGAAATTAAATAAAAGACTGAAGTTTTCAGGTTAGACTGAATGGGACATTTTATTTACTGAAATTACATTGCACTTGAAACTGATGAGGATTAAAAACCTATGGGATCAGCCTGAGACTTCATCTAGGATTGAGAAAGACCTATCTGAGAAATCGCGTTTGATAAGGCAGTAGAAGGAAGAATGAATTATTTTCTTGACAGAGTCCCACACAAGTGGAGATATAAGTAAAACACAAATTATAATGTATGCTGTAAGCCTTTGTTAGCTTGTGACTTCAAGTAAGATTGCAGCACTACCTTATACTCAATATTAGGGCACAAGCCTGCGCCAATCCAATTGTTAGAGTCCGTACTCTTGAAAGCATTCTCCCCTTCCTCAAGCTATTTTAGGGTGTTCCCCATGACATGAATCACATGTGCTCCTGAAGAAGCTTCTTCATTTCTTCCAGCCACACTTCCTCATTTGCATCTTCATGCAACATTAGTGATTGAGCTTACTATGCTTGTAGGAACAGGAGGAACAAGAACCAAAACAATAGAGTCGCAGCCCTCTGGAAACTTGCAGTCTATCAGGGGAGACAGAGAGTCACATAATCAGACAAAGGGATGTCAAGGAGAGCTAAGAAGAATGACTGAGGACAGGGTGTAGCACTGGGAGAGCAGCAATAGGAAGGTTAGAGAGGTGCCACCCAGCAGAAAAGAGATCAAAGGGTTGTCCTTAGAGAAATTGATGATTAAGATGAGATCTAAAAAAGAGCCAACGTTGACCAGGAAAAGGAGAAGAATATTTCCAGTAGAGGGAACACTATGTGATTTGAACAAAAGAAAGAGGGACTGGAATACAGAACCCAAGAAGGAACATTGTGCTGGGTAGAGAGGTAGGAAGGGGCTGGGCCATGGGGGTCCCTGGGGCCCTGTCAATCCTGTTAATGATTATGGACTTTATTCCATGAGAAAGGGCACTAGAAAACCATCACAGGTGTTTTGGCCATGAGGAAGAAATTATCAAAATTGATCCTACCCTTAAAATATAACTTAATCTGACTACTTTCCCAATTTCCACTGCCACCAGCTTAGCTCAACCCACCATCACTGATCTCCACATCATCTTATCTCTGAAACCACCTACGAAGTGGCATTCCTACTTATTCTCTCGTCCCTACCTTCACAGTCTGTTTTCCATACAGCAGCCAGTCATTCTTCTAAAGCGTAAAATTGGTCATGTCCTCTTTCTGCTCAAAACCCTTCAGTGTCTTCCTGTCATCCTCAGAAAACAATACAAAGGCTGTACTGTGGTCTACAAGGTCTTGTGATAGACGGCCTCTGCCTGTCTCCCCAGGCCCCTCTCCTAATGCTTCCCTCTCGCTCACTCCACTCCAGCCCATTGGCCTCCCTGCTGTCCCCTGTCCAAGCTAAGCATGTTCTCTTTGCAGTGTATTTGCAGTTAGTGTTCCCTCTGCATGCAATTATCCTTTCCCAGAATGCTGCATGGCTCTCAATCTCCATTTATTTACCTAGGATTCAAATGTCACCACATCAGCAAGGTCTTCTCTAAAAGAGCACCTTGCCATCTCTATCCCTATTAACTCTCTTTCCCCTCTCCTTCCATTATTTTTTTTCAGAGCACTCACTAGTACACAACATATGTATTTCATTTATTTGTCTCCCAAACACTTCCACTAGAATAAGCTCCATGTGGGCAAGAACTTTGTCAGTCTTGTATATTCCATTGCCAAAGATAGTGCCTGGAACACACTGTTCTCCTAGTGACTATTTGCATATGGATGCATGCCAGGCTACAAGAAGGAAATTACATAAAGAAAAGAGCAAAAGCAAAAGAACAACTCAAAGTCTATTGTAGATTTCTAGGCCAATAATCATCAGTGTGAGGAGCCAGCATGAGGAGCTCATATTTTAGGAAATGCATGAGGTGGGCGTCTGTGGCAGTATGAAGAAAAATATAAAATATACTATTCTAAAGAAATAGAAACAATAAGCTTTGTTAATATCTAAACTTCAGAAAAATAATGGTACAAATAGATGCCATTTCTAAACAAAGTATATTTGGGGTCTGTGCTCAAAATGTGTTAATGACAGTGGTGCGTGATCAAAATGTTTAGAAATTGCAAAAATAAAAATAAAAATAAGAAAAAAGAAAAAAAGAAATTGATGAGGAACTATGGGAGCTTCGACTAAGATGTTGGAGGTGGGGATGAATAGAAGTGGACAAATCAAAGAAACAGGCAAAGATCAAACTGTGAAGGCTTGAGGAGGCCTTGGCCACAAAGAGATGAAGGATAAAGACACGTGAGAAGACTGGCCTGCATGATTAGACAGATGACAGTATCATTACCAAAAAGAGAACCAGGATTGAGGATGTAGCAGAGGCAGTCAGTGCTCACCAATGTTGGCATTCACCTCTTCCTCCTGGACTCCAATAGACTATATCTTCTTTTGTCCCTTGCACTTAAATGTAGCCATGAGACTGGGTTCTGGCCAATGACATGTGAGAGGAATTGATGTGCATCCCTCCCCAGCTGGCAACTTATGACAGTAGGAGAGCCTCATCCATGCTTTCCTCTCCCTTGCCACCAGCTGGGACCTGGGGAAAGAGTGAGCCAAAACCAGCTAGATACCATTTAGACATGGGCACCAAAACTAACTACATAATTTGTGAAACCCAGTGCAAAATGAAAATGCAGGGCTCCTCATTTGTAAACAGAGGAAAAAAAACATGTCACTAAAAATCCTAAGTGCAAAGCTTCATGCTTTCTTCTGCAGTCTTTCCTTTGACCTGTACTTGTGTTTTTTATTTGTTATTTAATGGCACACTCTCTTGGGCATGGAGGGGCTGAGGGGGCCTCCACCTTGTGACTTAGTGCATGTATGAATACACTCACAGCCTACTGGCTGGCTGCCAAGTTCGCCCTCCCACTAGATGCCAGACCAACATTCAATGCCCTAACCAGGGCAGGGAAGTTGGGCCAGGCAGCTCCTCTTTCCATGAGGCTGTCATATCAACCGCACAGCCAACCCCTACAGTCTTCCACCAAATGTGCCATGTGCTACAAGTCCAGGGCAGAGGTGGCTGCAGCCGTCCCCCACAGCAAGATGGACAGGATGCATGCTCCCATACCCAACCTTCCTGCACCTATACCCAGGCCCCCTATGAGAATAGAGGACAGAAGTGGGGGACTCAGGATGGGGACAGAGAAGCAATGGGTCAAGAATCCATTCTGGAGAAGCAGGGAGGCAGCAGAAGGCAGGACCTCAGTGAAGTGATGCTCCAAACTCTGAGCACCATTGTGTTCCACAGTGCCATTGAACTCTATTTATAAAATAGAAATTCAAAGATAAGATTATTAAGAATTTCAAGATGGCAAATGCGGGACATTAAGCCCCACACATAGGCCTTTCTGAGTATGGAGCCCCGAGCTACTACTGCACTGCTTGCAAGGTCATGAAGCCAGCCCTGCTCAGTATCTTTATATTTGGTGAGAGATCTGTGACTTCTGAACCAGAGTAGGATGGCAGCCTTTGGCTTTACCACACTAGGTTAGAGAATCCTCAACCGAGTCTGGGAACACAACCCTTAGCCCTTGTTCTCTTCACACTGAGGATATTTTCCTGAATACAGCATGGATGAGAGTGCTAACATTTCAACCCTCTCCATCGGAGCTTGTCCATTCTTACTTTTCTACCACACTGAGACTAAACCACCAGCCCCCTCCCTCTCCCACCCTGCCCCTAACTCAGACATAAACATTTTCCACTTCTCCAACTGCTTTGACTGGCTAGTGGCTTGCACAACGTTTTCGAGGACAAAGAGGAGGAGGCCTAGGTTTGGGTGACAGATCTAGTGAGTGGGGCAGTGGAGGAAGGGGAGCACAGAGGTGGAGGACAAATAGTGCTGAGAATGCCGAAGACATTCTTTTCACCTCTATGCACGTCCCATGATTTAATGTTCCTATGAAATGCTCAACCAAAACTTCCTGAAGCTCTGGAGAAATCACCGGGGGGGGCAGAGACAGTTGTGGAGGCTGTGGGAGGAGAGAGTCACAAAATGCCACTGAAGCAAGCAGAATTTCTGTACATTAAATGAAGGTTAAGAGGAATCCTGGTTATTGTTAATTTCTAATCACATGCTACTTAAGGGCTTCCAAAACAGACAGTTGATCAAAGGAAAAACGTTAAGTGTAGATAAGCCCCTCCGAAGCACTCACCCAACTGCCCAGTGGAGTGTGGACACATACACACCGAGGAAGAAAAGGCAATTTCAAGCAGAATCCAACAATAATAATAGTAATAACATAGCACTTACAGTATTTATTACTGTGTACCTGGCACTCTTTAAAACACTCTATTTTTTTTTTTTTTTTTTTTTTGAGATGGAGTTTGGCTCTCGTTACCCAGGCTGGAGTGCAATGGCACAATCTCGGCTCATCGCTACCTCCGTCTCCTGGGTTCAGGCAATTCTCCTGCCTCAGCCTCCTGAGTAGCTGGGATTACAGGCGGACACCACCACACCTAGCTAATTTTTTGTATTTTTAGTAGAGACGGGGTTTCACCATGTTGACCAAGATGGTCTCGATCTCTTGACCTCGTGATCCACCCGCCTCGGCCTCCCAAAATGCTGGGATTACAGGCTTGAGCCACCGCGCCCGGCCAAAACACTCTATTTGTAGTAACCAATACAACCCTCACAACCAATAATATGAGATATTATTATTGTTATTCCCACTTTACAGGTGAGAAAACTAAGGCAGAGAGGGCAACATCACTTGAATAATGGGTTTGTGTGTTGTCATTATGTACACAGGACCAACTCAACCAGGCACCCAATCAGAATTCCTGGCATTAGAACATCGTTTTCCAGAAGCAGTTCTGGAAAGAAAGTGTATTCAGCTGCACAGATAAAGTTTTACAGGAAAGTGAGCCCAAAGCATAAAACTACAAGCCTTAAAAATATATCTCTAAGCACTTCTGTTTCACTTCCCCTATTGAATTTCATGAAGAGGCACAGACTCTAACTTTGAGGAAGGCTGGAGAGGAGATGATGTGACTACATAAGGTGTCACAGCAAAGAGTAAGGCCTTCCCATAATCCCCATCTGTTCCTGTTCCTGAGAATAAACAGAAAGTTCCCACGTGGACTCATTTTTAAAACACTTGCAAGAAGCATGCCAAAGAGGTCCTGACTCATGGCTGACTGGTGGCCACTCCTGAGCCATGCTTCATCAGCATGGCCCTAAAAGTCCCTTCATACCAGAGCAGTGACCTGCCTAATATAGCAGGCTCCCTATTTTTAAAAAAGGTTCCAATGAGCTAGCAGAGAGCCAGCAACTCATGCAATCAACACAGTTTTATGAAAACCGAGGCCAGGCCATCTGTGTAGCCTTCAAATAATGCTGAGACAACACAGCAGCAACAGCAGTGGCAAGAAGAGAAGCTTCTGCTTAGTGAGGGCCTCCTCTGGGTAAAACTCACTGAACATTCTTATAATATACTCTCAGGTTTCATCCTGGCAGCAGTCCTGCAGGAGATGTTTTGTTATACCCATTTTACAGATGAAAAACAGAAAGGTCAAGCTACTTCCCTGCAGTCACACAGCTAGTGATCTCCACAGCTTCTAGGAGTTCTGCATTAAATGTCACGCTGTAGTTCTAATTTCTGGAAATGTGACACTTGTGCTACTGGAGGTTAACCCTAGGTGCACTGAGGACCTAAAAAGGGCACAAATCCAGGCCGGGCACAGTGGTTCACACCTGTAATCCCAGCACTTTGGGAGGCTGAGGCTGGTGGATCACGGAATTCAGGAGTTCAAGACCAGCCTGGTCAAGATGGTGAAACTCCGTCTCTACTAAAAATACAAAAATTAGCCAGGCATGGTAACAGGCACCTGTAATCCCGGCTACTCAGGAGACTGAGTTAGGGAATGACTTGAACCTGGAAAGCAGTGGTTGCAGTAAGCTGAGATCACACCACTGCACTCCAGCCTGGGTGACAGTGTGAGACTCCGTCTCAGAAAAAAAAAAAAAAAAAAAAAAAGAGACAAAAGGGCAAGGGCTTCAAAATGGAGCACAGACATTTTTTAAAGTTCGCTTTTATATTGGGATAACATAAAAGCGAACTTTATAAAATCTCTAGAAAATAATGAGAAAATATTTGTGACATTGGGATAGGCAAAGATTCATAAGTAATAACAAATGGCATGAACTATAAAAGAAAAAAATAGACAAGTAGGTCTAAATTAAATGCAAATGTTAGGCTTTTCAAAAAAAATCTCTAAGAAAATGAAAAAGGCAAGCCACAAACGGTGAGAAAATATTTATAATACCTATATTTGCCAAAGGCCTTGTATATCCAGAATATAGAACTCTTACGACTCAGTAATAACACAAACTATCAATTAAAATGGGCAAATACTGTATTTGATTTTAATTTTTTAAAATAATTTTAATTTTTAATTTAGATTTAGGGAATACATGTAAAGTTTCTTACATGGGTATTCCTTACGTGATGCTGAGGTTTGGGGTATGATAATCCTGTCACCCTGGTACTGAGCATAGTACCCAATAGGTAGTTTTTCAACCCTGGTTCCCCTCCCTTTCTCCCCTCTAGTAGTCCCCAGTGTCTATTGTTGCTACCTCTATGTTCATGAGTACTCAATCCTTAGCTCCCACTTATAAGTGAGAACATGTGGTATTTGGTTTTCTGTCCCTGCATTAATTCACTTGGGATAATGGCCTCCAGCTCCATCCATATCCCTGCAAAGGACATGATCTTGTTCTTTTTTACAGCTGCATAGTATTCCATGGTGTATCCATACCACATTTTCTTTACCCAATCCACTGTTGATGGGCACCTGGTTGATTACATTTTCTTATTGTGAATAGTGTTACAATAAACATGCAAGCACATGTGTCTGTTTGGGGAAATGACACCAAAAAGAGGTATATATTCTTTTGGAACAAAAAAATGGTATACATGCTTTTGGATATATACCCAGTAGTGAGATTGTTGGGTTGAACAGTAGTTCTGTTTTAAGTTTTTTGAGAAAGCTCCAAACTGCTTTCCACAGTGGTTGAACTAATTTACATTCCCACAAGCAGTAGAAAAGCATTCCCTTTCCTCCACAGCCTCTCCAGCATCTGTCGTTTTTTGGCTTTTCAATAATTGCCATTCTGACTGGTGTGAGATGGTATCTCATTGTAGTTTTGATTTGCATTTTTTTGATTATTAGTGATATTGAGCATTTTTTATATATTTATTGGCCACTTGTATGTCTTCTTCTTAGAGGTGTCTGTTTATGTCATTTGTCCATAAAACATGGGCGAATATTTTAACAGACACTTCCTTAAAAGAAAAATACAAATGACCAACAAGCCCATGAAAATGTGGCTCAGCATCATTAGCTGAAACGCAAGTCAAGATATTCCTACATATTCACTAGAGTGGCTACAATTGAAAAGTCTGACAACATCAAGAGCTGACAAGGATGGGGAACAAGTAGAACTTGCTTACACTGCTAATGAGACTGTGAAATGGCACAGCCACTTTAGAAACCAGTCTGGCAGTTTCTTAGAAAGTTAAATATACACCCACCATATGACCCATTTATTGCACTTCTACGTATTTACCCACAAGAAAGAAAAACATATGTTCATACAAAGACTTGTACAAGAACATCAGTAGCACCTTTATTCATAATAACAAAACCCTGGTGTATATGTGCCACATTTTACCTTGGAAAAATGTGGCACATATACACCATGGAATATTATGCAGCAATCAGAAATGATGAGTTTGTGTCGTTTGTAGGGACATGGATGAATTTGGAGAACATCATCCTCAGCAAACTGACACAAGAACAGAAAATGAAACACCGTATATTCTCACTCATAGGTGGGTGATGAAAAATGAGAACACATGGACACAGAAAGGGGAGTACTAAACACTGGGGTCTATTGGGGGGAAAAGGGGAGGGCCAGTGGGAGGGGGAGTTGGGGAGGGATAGCCTGGGGAGAAATGCCAAATGTGGGTGAAGGGGAGAAGAAAAGCAAAGCACACTGTCATGTGTGTACCTACGCAACTGTCTTGCATGCTCTGCTCATGTACCCCAAAACCTATAATCCAATAAAAAATTAAAAAAAAAAATAACAAAACCCTGGTAACAACCCAAATATCTAACAACAGGAGGACACATGAACAGACGTTTGTATATCCATACAATGAAACACTACTCAGCAATAAAAAAGAACAAACTACTGAGGCAGGTGACACCATGGCGTGAATAAATCTTAAAATATTTTTGCTGAATGAAGGAAACCAGACAACTTAAAAATGTACACACTGTAGGATTTTGAGTAGACAAAACTAATCAACAGTGGCAGAAAGCAGATCAGTGGTTGCCTAGGGCCAGCGGTTGGAGTGGGGTTGGCTGAAAATGGAACAAGAAAAATTAGGGAGGTAATAGAAATGTTCTATATCTTGATTCCGGTGGTTACATATACTACATGTGGGTATATAAATTTGACGAAACTCTTAGAACTGGATGCTTAAAATGGACACATTTTACTTTATGTCAGTCATACCCCAGTAAAGCTGATTTTGGAAACTGTTTTGCGAAAGGGCAGGAATTCAAATGACAAGGAGGAAGGTTAGGTGAATGGGCTATAGTAAGTGATGAGGTCAGAGTAGGGGAAGGGGAAAAGGATGAGAGCTTCCAGCTCTGGCTGATAACCTGGCTTTGCCATTTGTCACTCTGAGAGCTGCAGCAGATCTATGTGGCTTGGGGCAACGAAGTTAACTCCTTTCACACTCAGTGTTAAATGTGTCAATGATGGTGGTGGATTTATTTCCCACAATCATTCCTAGGGCTAAGAGACCATGGCTCCCGGCTGCCCTCAGACTTGAAGACTTCCAGAGCTATCTATTGCTTTTTCATCGTGAGGCCTGACATTCCTGCTGCCTGCCGACAATAGACCTCTTTAACTGGGAAGGTGAGACTTCCGTGTAACACATGCTCAGCATTAAGCATATAAACCCAACTCCTCATGGGTTCCTGCAAAAGAAAAAGGATCCTCTTTTCCAAGTATGTATGCATACCTCTCTCCCAAAAAGGACAAAGTATTTTCAAATGTCGAAAAATTACACCTGTCTGCTAGTGTTCTCATTGTCAAGATCCCTGTTTTAAAGGCTGCTGTTAGAAGGTGGATTTATTCAGCCACCCATTCAGTGGTGCATCTATTCATCTACTCATTCATTCATTTGACAACCATCTTTGAGTACCTGCTCAGTGCTAGACTTACCATGGTGAATACTCATGCTGCCAGGCAGGATCTCACTGCCTCACAGAACAAGGAAGGGCAGGGGGCCACAGGCAGTTGACAGGCCATTACAGCCAGGTGTGGCAAGAGTCCTGGAGCACACCTCCCTGGGACCTTGCCTGCCCTCCACAGAGATCACCCCAGTCTCTTTGTCAAAGGGTGGCCCTCAAGCTGCTAGAGCCTGTTTTGCCTGCACCAAAGAAAGCCAGAAGTACCTGGGCACTTTCCTTTTCCCTTCTTTTAACCAATTACTAGTGGATGTATAAATACTCTAGTCCCTTGCGCCCTGTTTGGAATAGTACTGCAGTTTGGCCTTCACTGCCTCCAGAGCTCAGCTCTGGGACTGAGACAAAGTTATAATACTTACACCTCTAGAGTATGAGGTGCTTGTGAGACTTGCAGTGGGTAACATCTGGAAGGCACATGCTCCCTGTGTCTGGATCTCAGGAGTGGATGAGAAGACCTGGGGAGAAGGAGTTAGGTACTGGTTCTTGACCTTTTTGGGGTCACAGACCCTTTTGAAAAGCTGATGAAGGTTCTCCACATTCACAAGTTTCAACCTAACTTTGCGTGGCACTTCAGAGGCCTTGGTTTGGGTTCCTCCAAAAGCAGACTCTGGGACAAAGATTTGAATGTGAGAAATTTGTTTGGGAGATGATCTCAGAAAACATGGAGAGGGAGCAGAGAAACAAGCAAATGAACAGGGAAAGGAGAAAAGCCAGTAAAGGAACACCAATGAACAGGTGGGGAACTGGGGCTCATTCCTTCCAGGGCACCTCTGAGAAACCTGTGGAACAGACCCTGGAAGAATCTCACCTAGGTATGAGAAAAGTGAGGCATTTGTCTTCTGTTTCCCAGCCCTCATTGGTTGAAGGGCACCCCTGGGGGCATTAACTCTCTGGCCCTTCTGTTCACCTAGGAGCCGGTCCCTACCCAGCCCTTACCCCTGCCGGCCCAATAACAACATGGCCCAGTAGCCAGAGAACACTTTCAGGCAAACAGGTACAGGTATTTGCAGTAAGAAGCCATCAGATTGTCCCCAAAGGTGAGAGCCCAGGAGATGTTATTGTGGCACCACCAACATCTGCCACATAGCTCATAAATTCCTGGTTAAGAATTTCTGCCAAAGAACACTGAGGAACACTAAGATAGCAGAAGGCATGGCCAGAGAAGTAAGAGAAAAACCAAACCAATTGTAAGTGGCAATACACAGACAGCTAAGGTACCCAGCTTCCTCCAACTGGGTTCCCATTGGAGCCACCAAGGAACTGACTGCTGTCAGTGAGCCTGGTTTTTCTATAGAAACTCTGAGCTCCCCAGTTCTGACAACTCAAAGAACAAATAGGAAGCTGGGGTTGCCAATTGTTGGAGAGCAGTTTGGGGAATTAGGGTGCAGCTCTCAGGGGGGCAAGATGGAAGGGAATATTGAATCCTTCATAAGTGCAGTGACGGGTCTGGAAAGTGTATAGAGGAGGACAGGCCACTTTCCTTCATGCCACAGGAACTCCCGGATTCAAATGCCATTCAGCTAGAAGAGGCAAAAAGCAAAACAAATCCTTTGGCTGTCATTTTGCACGGGGCTTTTTACATGTAAATTAAGGGGTGCAAATGACATTTTTCATCAGTCATAAGTGTCAAAAGCCCAGAGAGCTGCAGCTGTTATTCTGCAGTATTTACCCATTGACCATTCAAACAGCCCATCAAGTTCCTTCCGGAAAACAAGGTTCTGAGTCCATGTTCCAAGTTCAACCACTTGAAATGTTTGACTTGAGTGGAGCCATGAAGTCTCTAAAGTGTTCTTGGAAAGGGGGTTTCCTCAAGTGGCTGTGTTGGTTTTTGCGGTTGTTATGTGGTCATAAGGTTTGAGTTTGCTCGCTCCTCAAAACACCTCCTGCTACAAAGAAATTGCCCTTGGACAAGGAGTTGCCGACCTCAGGGGACAAAGCGCAATGCACACACATCTAAGGAAATGTTAAGAGGAACTCAGTAACCTTGGGATGATCTGGAAATGAGCAATGCTAATAGCAGTACCTTCCCACAGTGGCCGCTTAGTAAATAGTCGTGTAGTGGCGGCTGTTACTGCTGATATTCCATAGGCAAAACCCACTGTGACCATTTCCTCACACTTGGGAGGGACGGATGGGCTGATATGGCTTAAATGTTTATTTATATTTTCACAAGATTATAAAGCCCTCGAGTGTGGAGATTATAAATCTCATAGCCCCCTACCCCACTCCTCTGTGTAGACCCAATCACAAGCAGGTGTCCTTCAGATTGTACCTTAGGATGTTCTGCTAATCATTTTGTGAAGATTTGGATAAAACGGGAAGAAGATCACAGATTAAAATAAGAGGGCAGAGCTCCCGCATTGTTCTCATGCCTTTCTACTGCTGAGTGATCGCAAATGAATCACTAAATTCTTCTGAGTTACTGTTTTCCCAACCAGAAAATGGATAAATCACCCCCGGTTTACAAAGTGCTCTGAAAAGACAACTGGAAATATAATCAAAAGTTTATCAAGTGAGATCTCTCAACTAGAATAAAAATTAAACCATGACATTTTGGATAAAACTCAATATTTTGTTAGTCAAATTCCATCGAAATTATACTTAGGTACATTAACTTAATTTAAGAACTAGTGGCAAATTATATTACTATTTGACACATAACTGCTCTGCATAATTATTCAATCAGAGCTCCCTTGAAACAAATTAATGCTGATGCAAACTAATTTTTTAAAAATCTGAAATAGTTCAAGAATACAAAAAAGTTCAGGAATAATATAATGAACATTCATACACCTAGCATCCAGCTTTGTCGAAGATTCATTTTACCACATTTTCTTCACACATGTTCTTAAGATATTAATAAACTAACAGTCCAGTGGAAGCTCCCTGTATATTCTTTCCTCATCCCATTCCTTTCTTCTTTTCCTAGAGATAAGAACTTGGAACAGATATGACTGGTGTTCTGTGTCACATGTCCTCAGCCCACCTCTGAGTTCAGCCACGTTGGCAGTATCCAGGGCCCATCTGAAGTCTCCACTCCTTTATTCAAAGACTTTTCCTCAAAACCCTCAAGAACACACTCAATCCTCACAGGCACATCAAGGAAGTATGGAGGAATTAACAACCCAATGAGAAACATCAACCAATTGGGACAGAGCCAGTGCATATATAAAAGCTCTTAAAACAGACAAATCTCAGAAGTCCCACTGGAGTCCAGCCCTTTTGCCCACAGCATTGAAGTCAACAACACACTCTTTCTTGGCTTTGACCCTTCTTTGTCTCCCTTCCCTGCTCCCTGGGATCACCCTCTGATAAACACTGAGCACTCAAGTCTTGTTCTCAAGATCGGTTGTGGGGACACCCAATCTAAGACATGCTCTCCTAGAATTTTATACTTCTTAGAGGCAGGCATGGTTTGCTACTTTTATCACTTACGTGCTTGCATACATCCAGAAACAATCATAGTTTTTCATGTTTTAAAACCCCTTTAAAATGGTATTATGTTGTGCATATTTTTTTGCATTTGTGACTTTTTTATTCATTTTGTAGTTTTCTAGCACATGGAAAAGTAACCAGGCACAAAACACATTTGGTTTCCAAATGTTGAACAACTGTATTACATCCAACACACTATATGTTAAATCTTTCTCAATTCATAACACATTCACATCTAAAGGGGCTTTTAAAATTGAAAATCTAAGTACAGAGTAAATTTTCCAACTAGATGCAAATGTTCATATACACAGAATATTGAGAATAATATTTTAGCAAAAGTATTAATTTCCTGGGGTAAAAAATTACCTTGTTGCACTGAATAAGGCATTGACTGTAATCATCATGTCCTAATAACAAATTCTTGCAATACTGCAGCCTTTCCTGTTATGATGAGATTTTGTATGTATTATCTAAGTCAAACCTCTCAACTCTGTGAGATGCTGATTTATCTGTTTCCCACACACATCCAGCTCAATGCCTTGCACATAGCAGGCACTCAATAAATATTTGTTGAATGAATGATTGAATGAATGAATGGGTTGACATTTTATTCATGAGAAAATTGGAGCCCCCCAAAATGAAATCATCAAGTGCACACAATTAATTAGTGGTGGAGCTGGAAGTAGAACCTAGGTCTGGGAGCCAAAATTTGATTCAGGACATTTTGAAATCTGTATAATAATATGTTTTATTGAATATCTTCTGTAATTAGTGGTTACACTAGTCCCAGTCCAATAATTTCTTTTGCAGAGGACCAGTTTATCAAAGTAATAGGATAGAATATTTCCCCTTAGCATGGAATTCTGGCAGAATCTAGAATATAACCCAGTCTTTATAGGAAAGTAACTACTATGTCTTTTAATTTTTTTAGCTTTTTAAAATTGAGATACAATTTACATATAGTAAAATTAAAAAGAAATCACAGTTTCATAAATTTTTATATTTATTCACCATCAGATTAAGATATGGAACATTTCTAGTAATGCTGAAATTATCTTCATGGCCCATCTCAGTCAGTAGTCTCTCCTCAAAAGAAAACCACTGTTCACACTTCTCTCACCATAGAATATTTTGCCAATTTGGGGACTTCATATAAATGGAATCATACACTATATATTTTTTGGTATCTAATTATGTTACTCAATATTATGTCTATAACACACATCAATTTTGTTTTATATATTAGTAGTCACTACTTTTCCGTCACCATGTGCTATGAATACACCAGAATTCAGTTAACATTCTACTGCTGACTGACATAATAAGTTGTTTCCAGTTTGGAGCTATTATGAATAAAACTACCATGAATATTCTTAAGCATGCCTTTGGAGGCTACAAAACTCATTTCTATAGGGTACACACCCAGAAGTGGATTGCTGGTCATAGGATTGGCGTATGTTTCACTTTAATAGATTCATTACTTGGAAGAAAGTGATGAGTTTCCCTAACCTAAAAAAGGTAGCAGGGAGCAGATCTCCTGTTCCTAAATGACTCCTCATTAAAAACCAGAGTCTTTGATTGGAAGGGACCTTAAAGAGATAATGAATTGACCTTCTGCATAACATCTGTGTCCTTTCATAGCTCCATCCATAGTTGACCTGAGCTGGGCCACTTTCTCAAGCAAAAGTCACTACCTCCAGAGGACTCAGACAGTCCTGCCTCCTTGTGGCTTCCACCCACTCATGTCTTTAAATTGTCTGTGCCTCAAGTAGAACCATACACAGTCATTTGTGTCTCACCCCACAAAATCTTTCTTTTGGCATTGAGTAGTAGACCAGAATTGGTTCAGATAAGTGCTACATCTGTTTCGAACCGAAGATGGATTCAGGCTCACTGCAGCTTCCATTAGTATTGATGAAAATGATGAGCAAACTAACCAGAGGTGCTGCACAATGACAGGTTAGGAAAGTCAATGAGTCCAGTCAACTATTGATTGTCTTACTGTTGGTGCCACAAAATATGGACTCTCAGATACTTTCAGGCCCCTGGAGATCATCCAACCCAACATTTATTCAATGCCAACTCCCAAAGTAGTTCCAAATCTCTGTTTAAGCATGTCCGAGAAAAAGAACTTAGCTTATCCTGAAGCAACCATAGTCACCCAAATCCACTTGCTAGAAAGTCCTTCTTTCCTTTTAGCTTAAAGCTGCCTTATTTTAATTTCTAACTATTGGTCCTTGTTTTGCACCCTGGGACTTCTGAAAATAAGCTTGTTTTTCCATTCAATCATTCTGCAAACGTTATAGGAGCTCTGTCAATACTGGAAAAAGCTGTCTTCATCTGATAGGTGAGTTTAAAGTCAGAAGCAGCCGCTGAGGACTTAGGGAGTGGCAACACTGATTCACGTCTTGGATTTTATACATAGTGATTCTTTATTAGCAACTTTGCTAATTTTCATTTTGCGATAGCTTCACTGATTATCAAAGAAGGAATGTGCAGACTTCTATTATGTGTTACGGCCATGTTGACATCTCCCTTCTCTTAACTCAGTGCCCTTATACTCTAGCCCTCTGGGCTAATCTGGTTGGCAGTCTGGTATGTGTGTGGTAATGTAGACCATGCATGGCTTTTGTAGTCAAATTAACATGCCTAAAATTGGTGTGCTAGTCTAGCCACTTCTTTCAACCTTGGTTTCCTTAACTGCAAAATCTAGCTTTTACTACCAACTTAAAAGGAATATTTTTAGAATCATATATGTTCAAGTATATGAAGTATCTAGCACAGGTAAGGCACACAAAATACACTCAATAAAGTTCTCTTCCCTAATGTTCTTAACCATCAATGTTTTTGAAGTCATGAATGAAAAAGAAACTGCCATGAAAAGAACTATAAAATAGTACCTTGAAAAGACTGGTGAAATTGTCTTCCATTCTAAGCTCAGGTCGCTAATTTTAACATTGTGAGACTTTAAACTAGTGATAAGCCATGAAGAGTCACTTAACTTCTCTAAACTTTATATATTGAATATATTAAATTAGATACTTCGTAATCTTTAGTGTACATTTTAGAGCCTATACCCGGCTGGGCACAGTGGCTCACACCTGTAATCCCAGCACTTTGGGAAGCCGAGGTGGGCAGATCACTTGAGGACAGGAGTTTGAGACCAGCCTGGCCAACACAGCGAAACCTTGTCTCTACTAAAAATACAAAAACATTGGGAGGCTAAGGTGGGCAGATCATGGGGTCAGGAGATCGAGACCATCCTGGCTAACACAGTGAAACCCCATCTCCACTAAAAATACAAAAAATTAGCCGGGCGTGGTGGCATATGCCTGTAGTCCCAGCTACTTGGGAGGCTAAGGCAGGAGAATCATTTGAATCCTGGAAGCAGAGGTTGCAGTGAGCTGATATCTTGCCACTGCACTCCAGCCTGGGTGACAGAGCAAGACTCCATCTCAAAAAAAAAAAAAAATTCGCTGAGGGTGTTAGTACAGGCCTGTAATCCCAGCTATTCATGAGGCTGAAGCAGAAGAACTGCTTGAACGCAGGAGGTGGAGATTGCAGTGAACTAGAATCGCACCACTGTACCCCATCCTGGGTGACAGAGTGAGACTCTGTGTCAACAGAAATAAATAAAAAATAAAACCTGTACCCAAGATACTGTATATCTGAATTCGCAACAACAAAGCTGTTCTAAAGACACTAGAAATTCCTCCCAAGTCTTCCATCTCCAAAGTCAACTCAATTGGAGTTAATTTTTTGCCCCGATTATCTGTTTATCTAAATACCTCCATATACCCCTAGGAGTTTTTGGTGCATCTTATATGATACAATATTTTACATCAAGGCTATCTGTGATATGAAGGGCTTGCAATCCTCAGAGAGTGCCACAGAAATTCAGCAACATATAATGATTAGCAACCTAGTTTGTCTAAAGGAGGAGGAGTTTTCAACAATGCACAGGCCTGATGTTGCTCATGAGCTGAACATGACAAGGCTGAACTGTGAGGGCACCTTAAGGTCATGCTCAGGTATGTCACATTACTGACACAATGTCTCTGCCAACTGTCTCTCTGGGTGGAGCTGGTCCTGACCTCTGGCAAGTTGGTAACTTGACAGCTGGGAATGTGTAATCCGGGCCCAGTTCAGGTGATAACCAGCCAGTCCTTGGAGTACCCTAAGACAGTCTGCTGCACTCCTCACTGAATAATCCCCAGCCTTGATGTAAGTCCCATCGTTTGGCATGAGTGCCAACCTAGTCCACCACCCATTCATTCATTTGGCAAACATTTATTGAGGGTCTTCTCTGTTTCATCTGTTATAGGGGAACTGGACAATAAGTCAGATTGCCTCCAGAGCCTGCAGTCTACATTTCTACCTTGGGTTCCACTGGGAATTGTCTTTTTGAGAACACATGCCCCTGTTCTAAACCCTTCCCAACTGTGCCTATACTGATAAGTTGAGTTGTTGAACCCCTTAGAAAGCAGAAATCCAGTTTCCTCCTCTGCATAAGCCTGATCATTTTTTTTCAGGTGCCATTTTTCTTCCAGACCTGGATAAAGATACAAGGTAAACCTTCCAGAGTCTGCTAACATATCAAAGTTTCCCTCATCTCAAGATCTTGCTAGTGCTGGGCCTGACCTGATCTATTTATATATGAGGTCCTTGATTGGGACAGCTCTTCCATACGGAAGACATTTATTTCACTAATCTAGGCATTTTCTAAGAAAGGCAATAAGAATGAAACCAAACCAAACACCTGCCAGAGCTTAGAATTAATAAAAAGGCTGCAGGGGGAGGAAGAAAGGAAAAGGAGGAGGAGGCTGTACAAGAGATTTGGGACAGCACTTCAGCATTGTAATAAAAAGAGGAGCAGAATCAGGGTCCTGTTGCAAACTACACAATCTCACTGATTTGAGACCAAGGTTAAGCAAGCCTGGCAAAGTGGTTCATCCAATCAGAGAAGAACCCCACATCTATTGGATCTCATTAATTCTCAGGCTAGTTTATTGTCAATCCCAATCAATTCAGCCCACTACATGGCAATTTCGTCTCTCCACACTTGCCTCTACCATGTATCTATTGGCGGCCTGACTCTGTTTCTCAAAATAATGTCACTGTTCCTGCCACGCCAGCTACTGGCTGTCTGCTAGGAATCCTAAAAGCCCCGTAGGTGGTGAGCAGAAAAGCAACTGGTGACTCTCATTTACCAAAGGCCTTTCTATTTTTAATTTTTTGAAAATATTCCATGCTAAAGTTTCCTTTCACTCCCTCCCACTCTTAGTGGTATTTTTAGGTCTCGCAGGCTCTTCAGAGCGAGTGTATAGCTTGCTGGGCACTGCAAATAGATTTTCCCCTTACCTGCCAGTCACGGTGTACTATAGGCATGTGTCATGTGGAGAACTGGTCCTTTTACTCCAGGCTTTTACATGGGCTTTGCTTCTGTGTGCTGCTAATCTTTCTAGAAATCAAAGACACACCCGCCTCAAAGGGGAGGCCCTAGCCCACAGCTGCCTGCCAGGGTTATTATGAAGGCCCATCCATCCGGTACCAAGAGCTTGCTGGAAGCAACTGGCAGCAGACAGGGGAAAGTCAGAGATCAGGGATCTGAGCAGGGAAAGGCGATTTGGGTGAGAGGAGGGTGGTAAGGGGCATAAGAGATCAGGACTTGAAAAATGAAAGTACCCTGGGGCAGCTACAGTCATGACTGCTTTCGGACAAGGACAGACACAAGAATTAGCAGAGATGCTCTGCAGGGGAAACCAAAGGTCCACCCAGCCCAGGGTCTCCTCTGTAAGGGGTAGCTAAGGAGCTTCTATGGGCAGGAGAGAGGGGCGGAGCAAGCTTGTGAGCCATTCTCCTCTATATCACCCTCCCCATCACTCCTGCAGGTCCAGAGAGAAGCCTTGCAGCTGCATGGCCCTCCCTCAAAAACTACTAGAAAAGAGGAAATTATGGAATAGATTAAGGCAGTGTTCTCAGTGTGCTGTCCCCAGACCAACGGCATCAGCAGCATCTGGAAACTTGGTGAAATTTTTTTCTCAGGCTCCATCCAAGACCTACAGAATCAGACACTTTAGGGAGTGGGGGCCTGGCATCCTGGGTTTTAACAATCCTCTACGGGATTCTGATGCACATTCAAGTTTGACAACCACTGTATTCAGAAAAACAAGTCAAGGATATCCAATGAAAAGTCAATTGAAGGAGAATTTTTTTAAAATGTAAGAGAATAGGACAGAAATATTGGGATTCATAGTCACTTCTCATATTAGTATTTCTGAAATGAAATTGAAATGAATGAAATGCATGTCATCAATATCCAAAAAACAAAATGGTCATAGACCAGAGAACAAACAAGATTTTTTAAATTAATGTTACAGTGTAAACAAGACCCTTTTTGATGTTTCCCTTGGGGGCGAAGGGTAGATTTTCAGTTAGAAAACCGTCTGTAGTCAGTTGGGGCCAGTTTTGATTATGAAGAGAACATCCCAAAAGACCATGCATGCCTGAAATTGCTGAGTCCCCCTAAAAGTTGTGCTTGAAAAGTCATGCACATATGTTATATTGCTTACTGATGTTTCTAAAAGGAAAATCTGCAAGGACAACTTTTATTTTTGGTTTTTTAGTTGTTGTTTGTTTTTGGTTTATTTGAGACAGAATCTCACTCTGTCGCCCAGGCTGGAGTGCGGTAGTGTGATCTCAGCTCACTGCAACCTCTGCCTCCCTGATTCAAGCAATTCTCCTGCCTCAGTCTCCTGAGTAGCTGGGATTACAGGTGCTGCCACCACTCGCAGCTACTTTTGTATTTTTAGTGGAGACAGGGTTTCACCATGTTGGCCAGGCTGGTCTGGAACTCCTGACCTCAAGTGATCTGCCTGCCTCAGCTTTCCAAAGTTCTGAGATTATAGGTGTGAGCCACCATGCCTGGCCAAGGACAACTTTTAAATTAAAATTATTGACTAGTCAATAAACTAAGATAAGGTAGAAAAGTCTCCTCCTCACTCTCAGCCCACAGCCTTACTTCTCATTCACTAAGAAGTAACCAGAAGTGAAACCCCACATAAGCCTACATCCAACTATCCTCACCTCTCTACATCTCTACCCTCCCTTGCACAAGACCTTCTCACTATGCTTTCTAAGGCCAACTCTTTCCTTTGCACCCTGAAGTCTCATCAGCTCTTACCTCCTCAGAGATACCCCTCCTACCATCATTAATTTTCCCCTTTCAAATGGGAAGTACCAACTGCATAGAAACATCCCAAACTGTCACCCAGCTCTAACAATCACTCTTGACCCCATTGCTGTCTCCAGCTACCACTGCATTTCCCTACTCCATTCTGTAATTAATCTTAAAAAAAATACTGTCATGTGCCACATAACAATGTTTTTGCCAGGGATGGACCACGTGTACAATGGTAGTCCCATAAACTTATAATGGAGCTAAAAAAATTTCTATAGCCTAGTGACATCATAGCTGTCATGACATAGTAGCCATTGTAATGGCACAGTGCAACACATTACTTTTTCCATGTTTAGATATGTATAGATATACAAATACTTACCATTGTGTTACAATTGCCTACAGTATTTAACACAGTCACACATACAGGTTTGGAGCCTAGGAGCCACAGGCTATACCATGTGGCCTAGGTGTGTAGTAGGCTGTACCATCTAGGTTTGTGTCAGTACACTCTATGATGTTCACATAATGACAAAATTGCCTAACGAAGCCTCTCTCAGAATGAATCCATGTCATTAAGGGATGCATAACTCTATGTCTAGGCTTGCTATCTCCAAACCTTCTCTGCTCTTAGTCTTTCCAGATCTCTTTCCAATCAGGCTTCCAGCCTCATTCACTCCATGGAAATTACCCTCTTCTAGGTCACCAGCAGCTTCCATGTTGTCAAACACAATGACCTGTGCTCCATCTCATCGGGCTCAGTATCTCAGCAGCATATGATATACTTCCCACCTCACTGACCACTCTTTCTGTCTCCCTTCTGAATCCTCTCCTTCTTCCCTATTCTAAACTTTAGAATGCCCTAAAACACGCCTCGAGCCTCTTATCTACTGTACACACACTTATCTAGGTGAGCTCATCCAATCTTACAACTTTTATACCTAGACCTACTTGTAAAGCCCTACTTGAGTCTAAATTGGCTTCCTCTAGGACCTGGTATACTATCACTTTCCTGGCCACTACTGGACTCCAGATATTGTGGACTTCTTGATGGTCCTTAAGTCTGTTAACCTGCTCCCACCTCAGGACCTTTGCATTTTTTCTGCCTAGAATGCTCTTCCTCTGATATCTGCATTTTTTTCCTTCCTGACTTTATTCACGTCTGTACTCATGTTCCCCGAGAGGCCTTTCCTCCACATCTAAAGCCACTCACACATCCCCAGTCTGTCCGACCCCACCATCTGTCCTTCTACCCTGAATAACTATTTATTTTCATAGCACTTATCACTACCTGGCATGTTATATATTTACTTTCTTATTATCTGCCTTCTTCATATAGAATGTAAGCTCCATACTTCCCAGCATCCAGAACACTGCCTGGGACACAGTAGGCTTCAAGTAACATTTTGTTGAGTGGCATGATATATAAATGAACCAAGGGTTCTTACATTCTCTGTCTTATAGAAGCAGAAGGTGAAGGTGGGGTCTTTTGTTTTAGAAACTTGACACTTACAGGGAATTTACCAGTTCCCTGGAAAATACTACATATTTCTCCCTGGTCAACTGTAGAATTACTTCTAATGATTTATGATGATCCTTATCTTTTGGTTCACATTACAGTCTGTTGTGGATTTTTTAAAAAACACTTGAATGTCCAGGCTGTTCCCCGAGTAGGTCCTGATTTGGGGTGTTAGTGTCAAAACTCTGAAAAGCAGGCTCTCGAGAGTATGATGTAGTGGTTAAGAGCATGAAATCTGGAGCCATGCTCTCGGTTTTGAATCTTGACCTTATCAAGAAGCTGTAGGATTTTGGGCAGCTGACTGTGCAACTCTGAGCCTCAGTTTTCTAATCTTTAAAGCAAGGATAATAGTCATACCCCTACCTCCCAAGGTTGTTAGTCTCCATTGCAAGTGAGAACCAGTAAAAGGGAACTGTCCAAAGGCTCTACTGGTTCCCACCCCCAATGGAGACCATGATGGCTGGGATAGTTAATTCATTCAAGAGTTTGAAAATGAATGTCATGGTAATGGTCTACATTTTTCTAGATAATTAATGAGTTAATATCCATAAACTCCTTTGAACAACACCCAGCATGTAATACCCATGAATTACTATTATCTATATTTTACAAGTTTCTTGGGTGATTCTGGTATACATTAATGTTCAAGAATTGTTGGTGTAGACTGTAGACGCCTGAATAAGACAGAAAGGTAGTCGCTATAAGGGGTAAGGCAAGCCAGAGGCTAAGGAGAAACAAGAAGGTACACACTCACCTGGTTTCTGAAGGGTGACTAGTGTTGAAGGGATCATGGGACACGGCACTGTGTGCTCCTAATGGCACTCAAGCTCTGCAGCTGGTTAGAGGAATCAGCCCCTTCTGAATCACATTCTAGTTGGTTATTATTGCGCAGCTAACCAGTTCAAAGGCAGCAGATGAACTGCCTTCTCTGTCCAAAGCTAGGGCCTAGGAAACATCATAGGGGTGCTAACCAGACCCTGCTGTAATGAGGACACAATAGGCAACAGTAGCTCATCTTCCAAGACTCCAGGAGCCTTTCCAACCTGCTCCTTAATGTCAGAAATCTCCTTAGTAGGGGACACAAAACATGCTTAAAATGCAAACACCTGCAGAAGCAGCACAATATTAACTGATTGATGATAAAATGTTTGATGAGAAGAGCTTAGCTTTTCCATAAAGGTTTTGATAGGAGAAGGGCACTACCATGTTCTCAGCTCCACCCCGCCAAAATCATTATAAATATTTAACATGCAAAGGCTCTACTGCTTCTCACCCTTTATGGAGATCATGATGGCTAAGATAGTTAATTCACTCAAAGAGTTGCGAATGTCATGGTAAAGGTCTATATTTTTCTAAGTCACCTCTTTCTTGGGGCATGAGGTTTCATTCAGCTCAAGTAGAACTGGCAGGTCTGGCCAGGCCTTTTTTTTTTTTGAGACAGAGTTTCACTGTTGTCACCCAGGCTAGAGTGCACTGGCATGATCTCGGCTCACTGAAACCTCCGCCTCCCAGGTTCAAGTGATTCTTCTGCCTCACCCTCCCAAGTAGCTGGGATTACAGGCACATGCCACCACACCCAGCTAATTTTGTATTTTTAGTAGAGACAGGGTTTCACCATGTTGGCCAGGCTGCTCTCGAACTCCTGACCTCAGGTGATCCACTCGCCTCAGCCTCCCAAAGTGCTGGGATTACAGGCTCATGCCTGGTCACCACACCCTGACCAGGCCTTTTGTTCCACTTGAGAACTAAAGTAAGGTTGTATGTGCTAATGGACAGTGTAAGGTGTGTGGCTAATTCATCGATTCAATCAACAGTTATTTATCGAGCCCCTGCCATCCACCAGGATGTAATCATGAAAACAACTTGACAGAAGTTCAGGAACTGACCCATTCCTGCATGTATCTCCTCGGAAAATATGCTTTCCCCCCACAGCCCCCAACTTTATTCAAAATGTTTTTCAAGCCCATCTTTTGAAAACTGCCTCCCAGACCCAGATTTAGGGCCATGTAGGAAAATCTGTTGTATTTTATCTGAAGCTGATGAAAATACTATCACGTCTCCCTGCCTCTGATACTCTTCCATCTGCTCATCCCTCTTCCCACACATCTCTCCCTTCCAGCTTCTTTTCTGAATTCCTGAAGTTCCAAAGGGTCCTCCAGAGTCTGGCCTATCTCTGTAGCGCTGAAGCAGCTTCCTGCGCATTGGCCTGGCTGTCAGCATCTAGGTTCCTTCTTTACCTCTTTGTTGGTGTGCCTGTGCTCTCTGCCCTTGAAAACTCACTATGTGAGTAGAATTGTAGCCGCTGTTTAGAAAGGGCCTGTATAATGGGCTGGAGTTTGCAGCCCTAACTCTTTACTTTCTTTCTTAGGAGACAGTAACAGATTTTTCAAGAACAATCTTTCTTTTGTAAGGCAGGTCCCTCCACTAGGTCATACCCAGATAACTTTCCAGAGTCTACCTTTCTACTCATCCCTCTCCACTTTGCCCTGACTAGCTTTTCCTCAAGGCTACAAAAAGGGCTACAAGCCAAACCTCAGGTCACAGCTGATCGCACGTGAGTAGCTCAAGTGTCCCTGATATTATCTGGAAACTAGAAGCAGAGCAGGCATCATGGGCCACCCTTCACAGAGTACTGCTCGTGTTAGTGACAGTGGCCACCATGTGTTGTATACTGTATACTTACAACAGAAAATCAGAGAGCCGGGCACTTTACACAGGGGACCATATTTAATCCTCTCAGCCTCCCTACAAAATAGATACTGTCATCCTCATTTCATAGGTAAGAAATTGAGGCAATGGGAAGGGAGAACATTTGTCCAAAATCTTACAATGAGCAAATGCTTTTGGCTACTATGTTATCTTGCATTTTGAAGGATGCTAAAAGGCTCATTCTTCAAAATGAAGTTTGAATTATCCCTCCTCCAATGTATGCACACGGGTGCACACATGTGCAATGCGCACACACGTGCAATACACACACACACACAGAGGACATTCCTATTTCACTACAGTCAATAAGCAGAACTGGTGACACATTTACCCAAAGGATCCATTAGACTCTATAATTTGGGTTATATAACCTGGAAGAAATAAACCCAAACAGACTTCCAAGGGGATGATAAGAGTTTCTGGATCTATCCTCAGAACTTCTGGCATAGAAAAAGGACAAATCAGGAGTTCAAAGTCTTGTGTTGAGGTTCTTATGTGGCTCCTTACTAACCCTGGGACTTTGGGAGTATTCTCATATCTCTTCAAGCTTCAGTTTCTTTTTCTGTAAAATGGGAGCTATGATGCCTGCCTTACCTGCCACACGAGAAGAATCAAATGAGATAGTTGAGGGGAAAGGCTTCGAAGAATTTAAAGATACACTTGGAAGGAGAGAAGCCAATAAATGCCTTTGTGCATTCAAATCCTTATGGTTTGGGCAGTATAAATATAGTCACAAACTCAAGTATACAAAATTGTAACTTTTAAAAATTTCCCTCTAAACTGGACTGAAATTCTACCCGGAGCTCCCATCTGTCTAATGCAGAAAACATATTCTGATCACTAATAGCCTGTCAGACACTTCAGTGATTTTCTCTGTCATCCAGATTGAAGCTCAAACAAACTCAGAATTCCCTGTGCTGCCCGTCTCCCTCTCCTGGGCTGGAGCTCAGCTTGTGTTTTACCCAAATGCTGTCTCAGTATCAGTAGGAAGAGGTGCCTCCCTCTTGGTCTCCATCTGTCTAAGTCTTTTGAGATGTGCCTATGCCCTCATTCTTTGCCTGGCTGGGTTGTCCATTCTCTGCTGAGAGGTCCTTTTATGTGGCATTGTATCTCCTCTCTCTCTCTCTCTCTCTCTCTTTCTCTCTCTTTCGCCACTTTTAGCTCCTTTGTTCAGCTCACTTCTTTCTCTCACCCCTAAATGTGGGCTAATTTCAAGATCTAGTACTTGGTCCTTTATTATTTTTCTCTACATTGTTTCTCTCAAGCCATTAATCCACCTTCCTGATACCCTGGGTTTTATATCTAAGGTGAAGATCCCCTAATTAAAGCTCTAGCCCAATTTTTATCCCCAGTCATCACCAAATCATGATGTTGGTGCTGGAAGAAACAGTTTTACTTCAGGACTGTGCACCTCCAACTGAGTCATGAACACCCTACTTCCCCACTTCCTGCCCCCGCTGCTGGCTGCTTTCTAATCACCCCAAATTCACCATGGCTAAAATCGAATGTAGCCATAAATTAGATTTTAGAAGAGAGTCAGCTCCCTTCTGTACTACCTTGCGGGGTTATTACTTTGGCTGCTCAGGTTCAAAACTTGGAGCCTTTCTGAATTGTTCTTTATTTCTCTCTCTGAAAGACAGCATCAGGTTGAGCCTCACAGTGTTCAGTTCTCACCATTTAATGTCTCTGGAATCTGGTTTTTTTGTCCAATCATACTGACACTACTGGAGTACAGTACATCATGCCTCAATTACTAAAATCGTATCCCGACTTGCTTCCAATTAAAACGCATCCTACCAGACAAGTCTCTTAACAACTTCTCTGTGACCTCCCAATCAATACATGTGGAGACATAAGAGGTTCTTAATGGGGAGCACAGGGTTCATAGATGGGCTTCAGGGGAAACTGTGAACCCTCTGGAATTATACAAAATATTATCTAAACCAGATTATTGGAAATTTACCTTAAAATGCAAGTATTTTTCAGAGAGGGTGCATGTTAACTTAAACGTTCACCTAAAGTTAAACGGCTCATGTTAAAACTTCTCCTGGGACCAGATTTGAAAGGTGCAAATGAAGAAGGCCTTAGGGCATGAAGGTTGACTCTCGGTTTATTCTCTTTTCCACCTGAACACCCATAGTAGTCTTTGAATTGCTTCCTTGGACTTTAATTAGTCACTCATTCTTTCTTCATTCATTCATTCATTTTATATATATGGAACATATAGTATGCACCAGAATTTTGCCTATATCATGTCACTTAATCTTCATCACAAGCCCCTATTAAATATCTTATTACATTCATTTTACAAATGAGGACCTTGAAGTTTAGAGAGGTTAAATTGCTATCCCAAAGTCACACAGCTGACCAGAAGGGCTGAGATCCAAACACAGTCGAACTTCAGTGCTCACATTCTTTCCAAAATACCTTCCTACTGAACCTTCTGCATGCCAGACACTGGCCCTGGCCCTAGGCATAGGAAAATTGATAGAATTAAATGAATTATATGTATGTGAAAGCACCCGGCATTGGACCAGACCCGAAGTAGGCATTTGAGACTGCTTGTTAGAAAAAAAAAAAATCATTGAAGAAAAAGTACTGAGGGTTCAACTTAAGGAACTCACACTGTGACAAGAAGGGTCATACAAGATGGCAAGGGGGCATTGAGGAGGACAGTCTAACTGCTGGGGGCAATTGAGTGACTCACCATACAAAGAGGGAGGACAGGCAAGTAACCAACTGACAAAACTGTGTGCTACATTGAACAGCAAGCAACGTGAAGTCCAAGGCCCAGCCTCTGTCAGCTTCACTTCCCTGTAACAAATAACTCTTAAATAAATATAGTCCATTCTGTCAGTTTACAGAGAAGTCGAAACCAAGAAAACAGAAGAAATAAAGAAGGCAAAGCTGTTAACCATGGCCTGTTCTGGGGAGTAACATTGTAATTGCTTTTCCTCTTCTCTCTTCTTTAT
The DNA here is from genome assembly GCF_049354715.1 of Callithrix jacchus. Taxonomy (NCBI): domain Eukaryota; kingdom Metazoa; phylum Chordata; class Mammalia; order Primates; family Cebidae; genus Callithrix; species Callithrix jacchus. The sequence continues at coordinate 39,737,281 of NC_133524.1, read as the reverse complement.
GTACTTAAGGTCCTACGGTAAGGATGTAGAACTTTTTTAAAAAATAGAGATACGGTCTTGTATGTTTCCCAGGCTGCTCTCAAACTTTTGAGCTCAAGCTATCCTCTGACCTCAGCCTCCCAAAGTGCTGGGATTACAGGAATGAGCCATACAGGCCTTAAGGATGTAGGACTTTCGTCCACAGGAAAGGACATGATTTAAAGAAACAAAAAACTAGTTTGATAGGGCCTTCATGCTGATTCTAAGCATTTGGGAAAATTCTTTTTTTGCCAAGGATGCTGCTGGATTTCATTATTACTAATTTGATCTTTTCTGGGCCAATCTAGGTTTTTAATTAATCATTCTCTCATCCTCCTGCCCTCTTCTAACCGGGGACCTCACAGTGCAACTACTTCTTGGTGCCTTAGAGGAGAAACCCTTTCCGCAGACAGATACAGCAGCTGTATAGCACACCATCCTTCACCTCTTCTACCCACAAACAGCCCCCTCTGCTCTCTCAGTGGACAATTCCAACTGTTACTGTGATACATCAAGGACTCACCTCAGGGAGGCTGTGCTCAGACGTCTCATTGGTGATTTTCACCTTGCCTCAAAAGCCAGCACAAAACTACATCTATTCTTCTCTCCTTCCTTTGTTTTTGTCTCCAAGCGACCTAGTTTCTTGCACACTTCACCCCCAAAAGAGGCACAAGGGAGTCTGTAGAGAGCCCAGCCAGTGGGTACAGAGTGGCCAGAGTAGCAACAGTAGTCTCAGAGTTACAAGGTCGGCGTTGTCTCTTAATGCTTCTTTTCTGAACTGACAGGAGAGGCCAGCTTCCAAGCAGGGAAAGTCACACGTATCATTTCTGTTTTTTCATTAGAAAAGTAAGAAGATATTTTACTTCAACTTTTTCAGCTTAATTTTTACCCACCTAAAAACTGGGCTTTCATTTTCTTCCCAGATTCTTCATTTCTCCACCTCATTTGTTTCTACAGCCTGAGCTCATTTCAGGGCTTCACAGTTTTCCTTTTCCCCAAACCTCCAGGGGAGGTTAGGAATGAAATGGTGCTTCCCCCTGCATTTCCATCTGCCTGTTCCACAGGGCCTGTGGTGAGCTTTTCTTTCCCAGCCTAACACTCATGCTACCTGCTTCCCTCTCTTGGCTTACCCACAGGCTGAAACCCTCCTTCCTGGCTAGGAAGACCAGTGCCGGGGAAATTAACATGAAGAAACAGATGCCTTAACTGTGGGGGTGTTTATAAATAAAGTTCAGAGGACAAATAGCTTGCTGGAGGCAAGGGAAATCATTTTTTAACACAAGTGGCTATGGCTACATTAGTGTTTTCTCAGAAGCAACCCCTGTCAGCATGGCCAGTGATGAAAACTGGAAAGCCTAAGGGATGCTGGACACATACACATCCTCCCTATGCAAGCAGAGTAAACACATTTGGGACATTGCAAGGATTTCTCCATGTGTAAGCACACACAGGCTTCTCTAGTCCAGGTCCTTTTACAACAAATATAAGATGGAGGGGGCTGGGTGTGGTGGCTGATGCCTGTAATCCCAGCACTTTGGGAGGTCGAGGTGGGCAGATCACTTGAGGTCAGGAGTTCAAGACCAGCCTGGCCAACATGGTGAAATCTCATCTCTACTAAAAATACAAAAATTACCTGAGCATGATGGCGGGCACCTATAATTCCAGCTACTCTGGAGGCTGAGGCGGGAGAATTGCCTGAACCCAGGAGGTGCAGCTTTCAGTGAGCTAAGATGGCATCACTGCACCCCAGCCTAGGCAACAAGAGCCAGACTCCGTCTCAAAAGAAAAAAAGAAGATGGAGAGGAATGCCGTAGGCACTGCTTCCAGAATCCCAACTGAGGACAAGCCCGTAATGGCAGCTGGAGGGCAGAAAGTTCCACAGCTATCATGAGAGACTGTATTTACTTACCTTCAGAGAAGGTGAGAGGAGTAGAAAAATTTGTATAAATCAATGTCATCTTAGAGTAGGAGTTTTCATCTAGGCTTCACTGAGGGATTTGAGACTAGAATTCAGAGGTCTGCGAACTCAGATGAGGAAATTTGGTATTTTTATTCCAACTTCTAACTAACATTTAGCATTTTCTTTGTTTATGAATATAGGAAACAGGCCACAGTTTTACTAGTAAGACTTGTGTCTTTGTCACCAATAAATGTCACAGATTCATTTGTATCACATTACAGTTGTTCAGAATACCTTGGTATTAATACATCATTTACGCTCATCTCTGCTTCAAAATTATAGCGGTTATTAGCTCTGTCACTAGATCTTGTTGAATATATCAATAAAATACATAAATTACTGTATCACAAATATGCTTACTAATATTTTGATAACTGTATTTCAATACAATAGGCTCCCTTTTAGCTCTATTTATTTTGGATGCAGTTGAAAAACACTCTTTCAAAAAGGAATTCATTGCCTTCACCAGACTTCCAAGCGGGTCCATAGCCCAAAAAATTTTTTGAAACACCCCTGTCTTTGAGCATCTATTTCAAGATTTCAAAATGAATAAATATGGACAGCTCATTTCATATGATCACCACAATCTCACAAGCAAATTTATTATCAACCCCATTTTATGAATGAGGCAACCAAGGCTTGAAGCAGAATCTGTCTGATTTCAAAGCCTGTGGTTTTCTCTCTCTCTCTCTCTCTCTCTCTCTCTCTCTCTCCCCCACCACCTCATACACACACACACACACACACACACAAATACAAATATATTTTTATGACTCCCAAACATCCAGTCAAAAATTCAATTAGAACAGATACTACTGGCCATCAAATGAAATTAACTAGTAATCTGTCTCTACAATGCCACAAGAACTGGTTGAGACAGTGAAAAAATCAATTTAACAGATGTTTTTTCTAATTGCATTTATAATGTGATGGCCCTCTTCCCCTCTCTCCAAAGTGGCTGAGTACACCAAGAGTGTCTGCTGTGGGACAGGAGTTAAATGAGCCCGTCCCTTAGTTGTGTGAGGGTGCAGATACCCTGCTTACTCTACTAGGGCTCTGACATTCAGTCTAGGCCTTCACACTCCCTCCCCTTCTCACCACAGACACCTATCTTGTTCTGCCCCACCTAATGTCTTTAGGATTAAATTATTCATGAAGAGAAGGGAAAAGAAGGGAAAGGAAAGAGCTTAATCACATTTTGCCCTGGGTGCTGGGGTGAATGATAGAAAAAGATGTAATTCTTTATACTTATGGAATTAACATTAAATATTTGAGAACCAATAAGAAACAAACAATTCCTCAAATAATGGATTGATTCATGACAATGCCAGTGAGTGCCACAAAAAAAAAAAAGGAATTCAGGGTATTATATAAAAGAGGTCCCTCACCTACTCTGGGGCATAAGAAATGATTTCTCTGAGGAAACAGTGTTTGCAAATTCATCTTTTATAATATTTATGGTTTTAATATCCTGCTGGCGTGTAAGCATCCTTTCATTATAATATGAAATACAAGTCAGGCCTCACCTCTGTAGTCTCCTCTCAAGTAGAAGAGCGGTTTTCCCACTGTTTCTCGTTAGGATTCTACTGCTGGGAAGCAGGAGCAAAGGTGTCTGTCATGTGTGGCTACTGCACAGCCCCAAACAGCTTGAGATGCCCCCAGCCTGTGTCACCACAGCTGAACCGAGTGAGTTTGAAAAGTGTAGCCCGCCCAACATGGCCCAGCCTATCCCTAACACTGCAGCTCACTGCGGGGACTGGGGAACACCAGCCTCACGCCTCATGTGGTATTCAGACAACCTCCTGCGAATCCGATCAATCAAACATTACAGGCCAGTGTCCCATTTGTGCATGCTGTACAGCATAAATCCAGTGTCTTTTCAACTAGAAGCATAACAGTCACAGTTATGATGAGGGATGGTCATGGTGGGAGGCAGATGGGAGCTCTGACCGATCCAGAAAGGGAAATATCCTTTTCCCAGGAGACAAAGATTCACTCTGCAGAGGTTTAAAATTCCTACTTGAAAGCAAAATTACAGTGCATTCAAGAAGTACTCTTCCTGATAAATTAGTTTGTGGTATGTTTTAGTCCTTTTTTTCCTTCCTGCCGTCTTTTGACATCACTGATAATAGGTGCTAAGCAACATGGGAAAGAGAAGAAGAAAGAGGAACAAAGACATTATTGTTAACCAAAATCAACAATAATAAACTGAATTTTAGATGGTATTTCTAATAAACAACTACAAAAACTCTTTATGCTCACAATGAAATCTTTTTACTCTCCTTAAGATTTATCCCTAAGGCGTCTATTCTATGGACAGACATATGTATCTCATGACTGAGGGAAAATAATATACCACCCACATAAGAAATAACCCTAATCTAAGAACTTCTGATGCTTATACCTTTATTTATTGCCTTTCTAAGTACATTCCAGAGGTCATCTTTATTCTCTAGAATAAGTCTTATATAATGGTAATTTTTAGGCAGATTTTCTTTGGCTGTTTCACACCTAACTCATATTAATAATAACAAGAACTTTACACCCACAATTCTCTTTGTGGCACTTAGAAATTTACCTGCTGGGTTTTTTCCTCACACAAAGAAAATAGGATTCCTTGTTTAGATTAATAGAGTTTGATTTAATAACTATTAAGGTAGAAAAATTAAATTGCTATCCACCATCTTTTATCTTTTTTATAGCCTTCTAAATCATACAACATGAAAATCTAAGAGCAAATAAAATGTACTCATTTTAAGAAATAAAATTTACTTTACATATGAATGGGTCTTGCACTTGCCTCATAAGAAATCATTTGATTGTACTTAATCTAACTTAATTATTCTGATTCTTAATGGCAAACTTTCATATACTTATTTGAATCTTATCAGGAAGGAAATTAATCAAAGTCCATTTTTGCAGGATTTTTCTAGTTTATTCTGTCTTCTAAGCTTGTTTTGCTTGGACTTTTAGCTGAGATAGTGAAATAAACTATTCTAATTTTATGGCGTATGTCTTAGTCCACTTGCACTGCTATAACAAAACACCTTACATACTGGGTAATTTATAAACAACAGAAATTTATTACTCACAGTTTTGGAGGCTAGAAAATCCAAGATCAAGATACCAGCATGGCACCCTCTATGTAACCTCATATGACTGAAGGGCAGAAGGGGCAATCTGGGGCTTCTTTTATAAGGTCACTAATCCCATTCACAAGAGTGGGGCCCTCATGACCTAATCACCTCCCAAGGCCCCACTTCCTAATGCCAGCATGTTGGGAATTAGGTTTAAACATATTAATTTGGAAGTGAGGGACACATTCAGACCACAGTACTCTACCCCAGCCCTCCACCCCAAATTCATGTCCTTCTTACATGCAAAATTCATTTATTCCGTCCCAAAAGCCACAACTCACACCAGCATTAATTTTAAAATCTAAGTCAAAGACTCATAATATCAACTGATTCCAGATATGGGTAAGACTCAAGGTATGATTAATCCTGAAGCAAATTGCTCTCCAGCTGCAAGCCTATGAAAACAAAAAAATTATGCACTTCCAAAATTCAACACTGAGACCATTACGAGATAGACATTCCCATTTGAAAAGGGACAAACAAAAGGAAGAAAAGAGGACCTGGTCCCAAATAAGTCCAAAGCTCAACAAGGCAAACAGTATTAAATCTAAGGGCTGGCGAGACACGGTGGCTCACCCCTGTAATCCCAGTACTTTGGGAGGCTGAGGCAGGTGGATCACTTGAAATCAGGAGTTTCAGTCCAGCCTGGCCAACATGGTAAAACCCTGTCTCTACTAAAAAAACAAAAATTACCTGGGCATGATGGTGGGTGCCTATATTTCCAGCTACTCAGGAAGCTGAGGCACGAGAATCACTTGAACCTGGGAGGTGGAGGTCACAGTGAGCCAAGATAACACTACTGGCAACAGTGCAAGACTCTTGTCTCAGAAAAAAAAAAATCAACGCCAGAGAATAATCTTTGATTCCATGTTGCACCTTCTGGATACACTGGGGTGGGAGTTAGGTCCCTAAGGTTCCAGGCAGCCCTGCCCCCATGGCTTTGCTGTGCATAGCCCATGCTCTAGGTTCTCATGGGAGGTTCCCATGGGTTGGTGTCACATGCCTGTGGTTCTCCCAAGGCTGGTTTTGCACATTGGCGCATTCTGGAGTTGGAGGCAGACCTATTCTGTCTCCACTAGGCATTTACCTAGTGGGGTTGCTCTGCGGTGGCCCTGCTCTCACAGCTCCACTAGGCATTGCCCTAGTGGGGATTCTCTAGGGTGGTCTCGCCCCGTGGCAGTTCCTATTTCATCACTAATAAATTCTACCTTCCATAAAACACTAGGATATAAACACAATTCTGCCAAGTTCTTTGCCACTTTGTGACAATAATGGCCTTTCCTCTAGTTTCCAATAACATGTTCTTCATTTTTGTCTGAGACCTCTTCAGACTAGCTTTTGCCATCCATATTTCCACCAATATTCTGATCACAACCACTTGGGTAATATCTAAGAAGAATGAAGCTTTCTCTGCAGCTCTCTTCTTTTTCTGAGCCCCCACTGAAATTGCCATTAAGGCTACATTCACAGCAATGCACTTCAAAACTCTTCCAGCCTCTACCCTAACCCACTTTGAAAGCTGCTTCCACAGTTTTAGGTATTAGTTATAGCAACACCCCACTACCAATTTCTGTTTTAGTCTGTTTGGGCTACTAAAAAAAATATGTTACACCAGGTAATTTATAAACAACAGAAGTGTATTGCTCACAAATGTGGAGGCTGGGAAGTCCAAGATCAAGGTGCTAGAAGATTCAATGTCTGGGGAGGGCCTGTTCCTCCTAGATGGCAGCTTCTGTGTGTCCTTATATGGTGAACGGGCAAAAGGGGCTCTCTGGGACCTCTTTAATAAGGGCACCAATCCTATTCATGAGAGCAGAGCCCTCGAGGCTTACTCACTTCACAAAGGTTCCATCTCTAATAACATCACTTTGGGGATTAGGTTTCAACATCTGAATTTTGAGGGGACACAAACATTCAGACCCTAGCAGCATATTATTTCCTATACTAATTTTGTAGATCACTTGTATTTCATGAGTTGTTGACATGTCAATAAAAACGTTTCCAATGTCAAATAAGATCAAACACTGCAAACTGTATGTCACAGGATACTCACAAAGTCCCTCAGCATGATAAACACCCTAAGAATCTCATTGTGAACAGACCTTATGTAACTTTATTTGATTCAGCACTTCCAAAGCTTATTTAACCACAGACCTCATCTCTTCTCCACTGTATCCATACTTACAGATTAGAAAACACTTGTATTCCTCAGAACATGGTTTGGGAAATTCTCACAGCCAGCAATGGTCGAGTCTACTTGCAAATAAATGTCTGTTTTCACAAAATATAGCTTGATTCATTCAAGCTAATATTTTCTCATAAGATGCTAACTTGTTATTTTCAAAGCAATTGCACATTTGACTTAGCTCAATAGTTCCTTTGTTGCTCCTCTAACAAACATCCCTTTCTGTAGATAGATATATTGACTATGCCTAAACGAAATTAAAAATTTAATCAAAATAATTTCTCTGAATTGTCCATTCTTTCTCAAAAAGCTTGGTTTTTGTTTCAGTTCTGTTATCTCACCGCGATTTCAAGACAATCTCAGGACTGGGAAAATGAGAGAGCAAGAGTGTTTGAGCTCAAAAAACTTAAGAAAACTCTATTCCCACCCCTTTCATTTACAGATAAGAGAACAGGAACCTCAAAATTCCATAATCATTTAGTGGCTGCTCAGCCCAAGAAATCAGACCCTCTCTAGTATGCCCCTTAGACCTACTATCATGTTTCTCTTTTTTGTTTACCAGTAAGCCAGTTTTACCTGTGCTGATCTCACTACTGTTGGAGCATTCATGCTTACAAAGAACACAGAGATGTTTAGGTACACATAGATTACCAGAGATACTTCTAATGGAGCAAGCTCTTTCAGATTAGAGGATATGATAGAATAGGGACCAGCTCTCCTAGGGAAATTTAACATCACAGTGTGAGGTCTTAGCATCTCACATATGGACTTATTTCTTCACTAGGGTCTTGTAATTAATTCTAATTAAGAAAAACATTAAGTAATGTTTTCCAATTAGCCCACAAACAGTTTTCGACCCATGGTGGAGTGGGTGTTTGTTCTTTGCTGGGGACATTAATATTATTAAACACTGATAAAAGACAGCATTTGTTGTCTGCATCCTGTGGCAGCTGCAAAATTGCTTTCTACAGAAAGGACATAAATACACTGTTTTTTCTTGGATTAAGCATTTGTTTGGAGTGGCTGTGGTGGTTGGAGGAGGGGCAGCTGACAGGAATTATGAGGAAGCTCTAAAACCTTGGGCATCTGTCTCTCCTTTTCTCCCTCTCTCTGCCTTCCTCTTTCTGCCTTTGACTTAACCACATTTCCTGGGAGGGTGATGCACTCCAAAGTCAAATGCTACACCTGTGCATAATTCTCAGGCAATACAAGGAAGACTCTGCCACATTAGAAGCAATTGGCTGTTTGCAGGAATCACGATGATCTGTAGTCACATCTCATTAGGGGAGCCTGGGCCCCGTGGTGCATGAGTAAAGCAAACGCTGCCAATGTAATTTGTTTTATATGCCCAATTCTCTTCCTTATAATTAACATCTGAAATTTGAAAAGAAAACGAGAGCACTTTGTACGTTTGGGATGTGTAGAGCACTTTCCAGGAGCCTGGGACTTTAGAGCAGTACTCACCCTTACCTTGTCCTTTCTCACAACAAACAACAGTGTAAACTGGGGTCAGGACATTCATAGGTCCCAGATAGCCAGTGTAGACCCTAGAGGACTGATCCCTGGAGTACAATATGCATGAGGAGGAGGGAGAAGGCCGCGTAGCCAAAAGTCAGCATTATCTTCCACCCTATGCATCGGTTTAGCTGCTCTCGACATAACTGAGATGAAGTGGCCTTGCAAACATGATTCTACAGTGCATCAGGGTTAGCAGTCAGGACCTGGCTGCATATTACCCCAGGGAACCTTCACAGTTGTTCCCCACTGCACTTCTGGTCTGACAATTGGAAGCAGTCAAACATGGAGGAACAGAGGAGAAATATGAAGTGATTAGCCTCCTGCCACCAAGCACCCTGGCAGTCAGACTGTGGAACCAAGAGAGAATGTCATCCACAAAGTCTCTGCAATGTGAATAGGGCTGTGCAGAAAGAGTCTGGTATTGGCCATCAGATCTGGGTCCTACATATCTAACATAAACCAGATGAGATTGGTGTACATCCTGGGTGTGAGATAGCTGTCTTGGTTGCAAACACCAGAAGTTGTTCCTAAGTCGTTCAAAAGTTGAAGATGAATTTGTTGGTAGGTTATTGGTTAGCTCACAAACTTGTCAGAAAGCAACAGAATGAGATGACCGAAAGAAGCTAAAGAACACGAGCACAGATAAGGTCATATTGCAAGATCAGCCTGGTTAGAGTGGCCCAGGCACTGCAACCTATGAACACTACCACTGCCTCTGTGATGGTCACTGCTATACAAAAGATACCACCCAACTCCTTCTCTCTCACCAATCTTAACTCAGGAACCGCAAGAAGTAGGCTCAGATGTGGGATAGGCAAAACATAACAAGTGTCTCCTCACGTAGGCTATTCATTCAGTTAAGGGGTTTATGTAAAATCCCAGAAGAGTCAAAGATGTGGGATATGTACAATGACAGATATGACCATTTTTAATCTCCCCTGGTACCTCCAGCCACTGTGATTTTCAGCTAGCTCATGCTAATGCTGTTTTGTAAGCCTCCTCCTTTTTCCCCTCTCTATTTTTCCACAACGTTAATAATCAATCATTGAGTAATCATGCAATCTGGTAGATGATTTACATTCATTGTTTTCTTTAATTGCCATACAAACTCATGAAGAAGGTATGACAATTCCCGTTTTCAGGTAAAGAAAATAAGGTTATAAAATTGAGCAACTTACCCAAAGTCACCCAGCTAATCTATGACAGAACTGGGATTTGAATCAAAGTCTGTCTGCCTCCAAAGCCTGAGGTTTGGATGGTGTAAAGGACCCCCTTTCAACATCAAAAAATTCATAAATACCAAGACAATAGTACTTATAGTATGTATTGATTTAAAAATACATAATGACAAACACAATGCTAATTCAGTATACCTTAAGATCTACTGTATGAATCCCAGTAGTATCTACACACAATGCTTTATTAATTCCAATAGGATCTACGTGTATTTGAAAAACACATAGAATATTTTACAAATCTAGTCTTTCATGAGGCCTCTCACACATACTTCTTACAATAATTATGTCCCCTCAGCCTACCAGCTAAGGAGCAGGCACATGACTTGAGTTTGGCCAGCTAGTGCAGAACTTTGATATGAACTGGAAGTTGCAAATGACCGTGCTAAACCCTATAACTCTGTGGCTCCCACAGAATGCAAATCATAAATGTTGAAGGAAGGAACGTAAGAAGAAAGGGAGAAAAAGGTAAAAGTGAGGGAATGGAAGGGCCAGGGCAGGCAGTCAGGAGAAGCTAAGCCAACTCGAAGATTTAGGCTAACAGGTTCCTCATGTTCAAAGGTCAAGTCTGGAAAAATTGGCTCCTGGTGGGTTTCACAGGTGTCCTGGCAGGTGAACCAAAGAAAGAGTCTACAGCTCTTAGGAAAAAACTGGGGATGAAAAGCCCTTAGGAAAAAACAGGGATCCAGGAAAAGTACCTAAGTAAGTAATTGGGCAGGAGTAGGGGCACTGACAGAAAAAAGACACTAAACACCAAACCCTGCACCCACTACCCCCTGCCCACTACCCACTCCACACCACACAGGGCTTCTGTTCCCATCCAGCTAAGGAGCAGAGCAGACCTCAGAGTTCAGGACAGGCTGAGCCCTTAAGCGCCTCCTGGAAGACAGCATTTCCCAGACTATTCCCGGAACTCTTGTTCCATGAACGAGAGCTTCATAGAGCTTTCTGTTAAAGGATGATTTGTGGCCAAATTCTGTTCACCTCTCGGAGTTTCATGGTGTACATTAGTATGTTAAAGACTCTTGCAAATTCAGAGGTAGAGAAATCTATTGACCTTTCTTGAACCCCGGCATTTCCCAAACTTACTTGATCCTGGAAGCCTATTTTGTAAACTGCCTATTGTCTCAGGTTCCAAGACAACAGCTATGGAAATACTGCCCTACAGCACCACTATTCTTGGGCAGCGTAGACCCTTTTTCCATACAGTACAGTCGTGTCTTGGAAGTCCTAGAAGATTCTCTCTCTCTCTCTCTCTCTCTCTCTCTCTCTCTCTCTCTCTCTCTCTCCCCCCCTCCCCGCCACCCCCACCACCTCTTACTCTCAGCTTTCTAATCTGCACATTGGTTGGGTGATCATGCACATTCATCTTAACATGGCCAATGGAAGTATTTTTAAGGCTGTTGTGTCATCTCTTCTGGAAAGCTTTCCTTGAGATTTCCCATCCCAAGTCCACCTCAATCCCACCCAACTCCAGAGGGCTGCCACATCTCCAGTGTTGAGGTGAAGAACACCCACTTTGAACCATATTGCCTGTATTTGAATTCTGACTCTGTCAATTACTAGCTGTGTAACCTTTGGCAAATAAGTTAACATTTCTGTGCCTATACTCACCTACTTCATAGAGTTGTTGTAAGTAGTAAATGATGTTATACCTGTAGGCACTTAGACTAGCGCCTGGAAGGAAATAATCTCTGAGTGTTTGCCCTCATGACCCCTACACTGTCGAGTCATTATCATTTTACCCTACTCCTTTATTAGACTCCATGCAATTTGAGAGCAGAGGTTGTATCTTTTAGCCCTGTGTTTCCTCTGCCTAGCACAGTGCCTGACACGTGCTGGCTACATCATAGAGGTTATTGAATAAAAAAATCTGGCCAGGCGCAGTGGCTCATGCCTGTAATCCCAGCACTTTAGGAGGCCAAGGCGGGCAGATCAGTTGAGCTCAAGAATTCAAGACCAGCCTGGCCAACATGGTAAAACCCTATCTCTACAAAAAATACAGAACTTAATTGAGTGTGGTTGTGCATGCCTATAGCCCCAGCTACCTGGGGCTCTGAGGTGGGAGGAATGCTTGAGCCCAGGAGGCAGAGGTTGCAGTGAGCCAAGATCATGCAACTGCACTCCAGCCTGGATGACAGAGCAAGACCCTGTCTCAAAAAAAAATCATTTGTGATTTTGAGAGAAACACCAAATGGAGACTAAAACTTGTTTTCTAGAAAATTCTAGCAAATTGAGAGAAACCAGGTGACGATTTAGAAAACAACCACCAAAAAAGAGCTCATATGTGAAGTTATAGCTGAGAGATACCTGGTTCCATACTCCATTACTAGTTTCATCCTTCCAAGTCCATCACTATGAAATAAATGATGATGCTTTGTTTAATTTGCACATCTTTGTTTTTTAATGGAGAATCGATCTTTCCTCCCTTAACAAAACTTTGCAGTGGCCTTACAAAGGGGAAAATAAATTTTTACATTCACATATCAAATTTTTTCATTTTCAATTATAAAATCTGTCTTTCGAAGACATTCTAGAAGTGGAAGCACAGTGGAAACCTGCCTATGGGATCTGTTTTAAGCATTCTCAGCAGCTCAGCTTTCTAATGTTCCATTCTGGAGCAAGCGTTTCTCAATTGGGTGGGAGTTTCAGAATGCCTAGACTTTTATCTGTCTTCTTGGTTGGGGGAAAGAAAGCTGTTTTGATTCCTAAGCCTGGGTTTCCTTAACAAAATGATTGTCAGAAATGCTCTTGCTCCGTGCCCTTCCCCTCTTCTGTTCCAGCCACGAGGAAAGAGGTATCATTTAATGATTCTTACTTGTAAAGGGAATAAAAATAAAAAGCAGACAATGTAGTAGAAGTGGGAAGATCTCCAAAAGTCATAGCCCCATTACTACACGTTTCTAATTCTAGCCACAGATACAGCTGCAGACCTGGAGGATCCATTCTTAACAATTTAAACAAGATTTTTTAAAGTTAATCATACACCACAAATCTTTACAACAGAATTTCCAGTCTGCGAACCATTTTTACACTCTCCACTTGTCTGTTTTACCTTGCAGTGACAGACTTATCTCATTCTGTCCTTGTCCTAAACTCAGATATGACAGCAAGAATGGACAAAGATGCAAAGAGAATTATCAAATTTCAAAGGAGAAAAACACCAAAGTCTGTGTTTTCCCTAGCTGAGGTCTCCAATTCACCTAGGACCTATTTTGTAGTTTTCAGTGCATTTCAAATTTAAACTTATCACAGCAACAAAACTCTAAAATCTATCTCCTGTGTGGGTATGCAAGCATGTGTGTGTGTGTGTGTGTGTGTTATTTGTTTTGGGGGTTACATTTCTGGTGTTTTGTTTCTGTTTAGTTGTTTTTGTGAAATGTAAGGGAGGATGTTTAATGGCCTAGTTCAGCACTTTCAGAATGGCTGGCTCTGTTCTGTCTTGAAATGGACTTGGCTGTTATCTCTAAGCAAGTCACCCTAGTAATCTACCCTCCTGTTTTCCCAACTCTAAAAACAGAACGTACTTGCATGCAGTCCCAGAGATAAGGCACAAGGCCTATTTTAAAAGGTAGCCAATCTGTCGCCTTTGAGGGGCTTTACACAAGGTACAGAACGTTAATATTCTAAATAGTTCTAGCCGTCTGGCCTGTGCATGTTTCTAGCAGCTTCATCATCCGTACAGAGCCTTTTCTTTCATCTTCCCCATGAGTGTGTACACAGGTTCAAATGGTGATAATTACTATAAAACAATTGTGTTGTCCTTCTCCCAATAAAAATCGCTCTGTTAATCAGCCAACTTGCAGCCCCCTTGACTGAGGACTCTTATGCCAAACTGGCAGGGTAGAACGTGGCTGCAGATAAATTAGCCCATGTGTGATTGCATGCGAAAACACATTGATTTAGGATTTTTTTTCCCTCTCCCGTTCAACTTGACAACTTGTCTAAATAGGCTTTTGCCTTGACCTGACAGCTCATGGACAAGTTGTGTACAACAGGCCATTAAAACTCAATGCTCTGAATATTGAGAGTACAAAACACAGACAAAGGGATAAGATTGAAAGATAAAAGGAGGAACAAAGGAAGTGGGGGAGGATGGGGGTAGGGTTTGAGGAGTTACCCTTTAACTGTGCTTTCAGACTTTGTCACAGGCTAAATTCTTTGACACTGACTCTGAAATGGAGTTGAGGTGAAGGTTGTTTATGAGGGATCGACACCTACGGCAGGGAGGAGGAGGGGAAAGCAGGATTGGGTACAGGGAGAAGTTGAGCTGTGACGGACAAACTCTCAGCTAGCTCTACCTACCCTGAGGGGCTTTGGAATGGTCTTGTGTTGGGCTAAAGTGGTTGGACTTTTATACACACCCACCCTTTCATTCGTCATTGAAGGGAAAGGGCATACTCTGAGGGTGAGCTCACTTTCTGCAGCTGAGGCAAACCCTGACGGAGCTGACAGCCGGGGTACATCTTTCCCTTGGAGGCGGATCTGAGCCATGCATCTCTGTGTCTACAGCAGAGATACTCACAATTGCCTACATGTTCATAACCCAACTCTCTGCATCTCTAGATCTCTAGTCATTTCCTAGCCCAGACCAAGTTAGAAGTCTTTTTCGACCACAGCATAACAGATGCTATAATTAAGCACTGGTTAGACCCCTGCTGTGAGCTGTACCTACTTTATCTCATTTAATTTTCATAACAACTCTGAAGTAGGTTTCTTTTCCTCTCCCTTCTTTCTTTTTCTTTTCTTTTCTTTCTTTCTTTTTTTTTTTTTTTTTTGACAGTCTTGCTCTGTTTCGCAGGCTGGAGTACAGTGGCATGGTCTTTGCTCACTGCAACCTCCATCTCCTGGGTTCAAGCGATTCTCCTGCCTCAGCCTCCTGAGTAGCTGGGATTACAGGCATGCGCCACAACACACAGCTAATGTTTGTGTATTTTAGTAAAAACAGGGTTTCACCATGTTGGCCAGGCTGGTCTCGAACTCCTTACTTCAAGTGATCACCTTGCCTAGGCCTCCCAAAGTGCTGGAATTACAGGTGTGAGCCATCATACCCAGTGGAGGTAGGTTTCTTATAATCCTTATTTTGTAGATGAGGAAACGGCCAGAAGAGATAACCTGTCAAAGGTCCTATAACTGGTGAATGGCAGAGTTGGCATATGTACTCAGAGCTGTCTGGTTCCAAAGTCCGCCTGTTTAACTATGACACTGTATTCCTTCCCTGACCTTTAGCTACAAAGATTTAACAGAAAACACTTCTATTAGGACCGTTAGAGTTCACAAAACAGTCATGTGTTCTTGTGGACCCTTGCCTCTCTCTCTAACTGCCAGACCCAATAAATGCTTTATTTAGCATATATTATGTTCTACTGTCTCTATTTAGGTTCTCTGGGTAGCTGACTCTCAGGGATAGATTAGTAGGTAGGAGAATTATTAGAGTATTTTCTTGGTATCAACACCTGGGGAAGGGAGGAACACAAGGAAGGAGTGGACAGATGGAAAAATTGGGCTGCAATGAAGTCCTCAGGTGACCTCATAGAGAGCTCAAGAGATAAAAGTGGCTTCTCAGAGTTGCCCTCAGTTGGAGCAAGGGAGGCTAACTCTTTACATATTGTGCCAGATGGTCACTGGATGTGGAATGTCCTGGAAATGGAGCATGATTTTGGGCAAGGTAGCTGTCTGCAGCTGAAGCAAATTGTAAAGTTAGACTTAGCTGAGTGTTTTCAGCTGCCAACAGTCCCAACAGCTGAAGGAATGAGTGTGTCATTCTTTAAAGCGGATCCAGATGGCCAGTACAGCATCCGCTACAGCTATTTTCCTCTCAATACTCCACGAGTTAAGTATTATTAGTCCCATTTTACAGGAAAGGAAATTGAAGACTAGTCAATTTAACAACTTATGCAGAGCCAAGTAGGTAGAATGTAATTATCCATCCATTTATCTAACAAATATTTATTAAGCATATTCTGTGTACCAGGGTTCTAAGAATTTATTGGTGAAGAAAAAAGAACTCCTGACTTCATCCAAACAATATTTTAGTGTTGACAAGCAATACTTTATTGTAGATATGAAAACAATTTTATGAGCTTGTCTATTTCTTTAAAATAGTTATCTATTATTTGTTTCTTCTTAAAAAGAGGGGTACATGTGCAGAACATGCAGGTTTATTCCTAGGTATACACTTGCCATGGTGGTTTGCCACACCTATTGACCCATCCTCCAAATTCCCTCCCCTTACTGCCCCTCAACAGATCCCAGTGTGTGTTGTTCCCCTCTCTGTGTCCATGTGTTCTCATTGTTCAGCTCCCACTTATGAGTGAGAACATGCAGTATTTGGTTTTCTGTTCCAGTGTTAGTTTGATGAGGATGATGGCTTCCAGCTTCATCCATGTCCCTGCAAAAGACATGATCTCATTCCTTTTTATGGCTGCATGGTATTCCATTACATATATGTACCACATTTTCTTTATTTAGTCTATCATTGATGGGCATTTGAGTTGGTTCCAAGTCTTTGCTATTGTAAATAGTGCTGCAATAAACATACATGTACATGTATCCTTATAGCAGAATGATTTATATTCCTTTGGGTATATACCCAATAATGGGATTGCTGGGTCAAATGGTATTTCTGGTTCTAGATCCTTGAGGAATTGCCATACTGTCTTCCACAGTGGTTGAACTGATTTACATTCCCACCAACATCATAGAAGCTTTCCTATTTCTCCACAGCCTTGTCAGCATCTGCTGTTTCCTGACTTTTTAATAATCACTATTCTGACAGGCATGAGATGGTATCTCATTGCGGTTTTTATTTGCATTTCTCTGATGATAGGTGATGTTGAGCTTTTCTTCATATGTTTCTTGGCTGCATAAATGTCTTCTTTTGAGAAGTGTCTGTTCATATCCTTTGCCCACTTTTTGATGGGGTTGTTTTTTTTTTCTTGTAAATTTGTTTAAGTTACTTGTACATTCTGGATATTAGACCTTTGTCAGATGAGTAGATTACAAAAAGTTTCTTCCATTCTGTAGGTTGCCTGCTCACTCTGATAATGGCTTCTTTTGCTGTGCAGAAGCTCTTTAGTTTAATTAGATCCTATTTGTCAATTTTGGCTTTTGTTGCCATTGCTTTTACCGTTTTTGTCACGAAGTCTTTGCCCATACCTCTGTTCTGAAAAGTCTTACCTAGTTTTTC
Organism: Callithrix jacchus; assembly: GCF_049354715.1. Taxonomy (NCBI): domain Eukaryota; kingdom Metazoa; phylum Chordata; class Mammalia; order Primates; family Cebidae; genus Callithrix; species Callithrix jacchus. The sequence goes on along the minus strand of NC_133524.1, from coordinate 39,720,039 downwards.
TTCTAGGGTTTTTATGGTTTGGGGTTGTACATTTAAGTAAAATATCCACCCATTTGCAGATAAGCCTCTGAGTGGCCAGAAGGGCTCTTCCTAAGAGTTATCACATAGGGATTTTCAAAATGCAAAGCATGCCCACTAATTTTGAAATAAACGAAATACCAATACAGCTCTCTAGTTGTTTCTGGCTAAGACCATGAGACTAAACAAAACAATGAATTTAATAGATTCCTCATGAGACATGACAGCTTAAAAAACTTTACTGTGGAGGCTGGAAATATACCTGGAAAGGAAACATTTGACCTTTGAGTTATTGAGGTGTTGCAAACATGCAATAGCACGGAGTGGGTGGCATAACAGATGGGAAAACAATTCTGATATTGACCTAGCATTTATCCATACAGGACTTCTAATAGTCACAAAAGCAAGCCTGCCTCTACTTTTGTGAATATGAGAATTATCATTTTAGTGTGTGTGCTGATTTTGCTATACAACCTACTATTTTTGTCATTTGACAACTTTTATAAAGCTCCTCTTGTGTGCAGAGCATTAGGTACCATGAGTATGTGAGAGAAGGCAACGTGCACAGCTTTGTATATCATGTAAGGTGACCTCTTTATCGTGCAGCCTGATGTTTCTTTTTTTTTTCTTTTGTATTGTTTCTTAATAGAGATGGTCTTGGGAGGGGTAACAGATCCCTTACTTGTTATGTTTTAATCTAGTGTGAAATGTTAGAAAATACACCAAAAGGTTTATGTGAAAGCAAGAAAATGTTGAATTCTCTTAGTAAAACCCATTTCCATTCATTGCTATTAAGAAGGACTGAATGGCCACCAACATCTAATCTGGGGTTCATGGATTTAGTCTGGGAATGGACCATCTGAAACAACATCATCACCCCAAGTAAAACAACAGTATTCTATTCTATGTACCCAAGCTTGGCTTTCCATCTTCCTCAGAATCTTTTAGTAGAAAGAAATGAGGGTTGATGAAGAACCATTTCATATTGAAATAGTTATCAACTAGTGCTGAAAATTTAAACCATTTGGGATTGTGTTTGCTCCATAAGGTAGTGAACTCAGCTATCTTGAATGATCAGGGAATGAGGTTGTCTTTATTTTTATACCAAAAAGTACGGCAAATCCACAAAGAATAATGTGATTGCAACAAGATACACTGTAGGAAATTCACCGTAGGAAATTCTGTTCAGAATCAGGCACATCAGCATTTTCTAAGGTATGGAGCTATAATTAGCAAATTTTGAAATATCATAGATAGAGTTTCCTACTGTTAGAATAGGAGATAAACCAGCTCTCACTATTAAGGAATAGAAATTATCCTAATGGGTCATATGTGAGATGGCATGAATAAAGCAATAAAAATGATAATCCCTCTGAAAAATAAAATTGAAATAAATTAATAAAATAAAATAGCTATCTAAAACTTTACTTTATCTGAGGAAGGAACATTTAAAGCCTGTTAATACATATTGCCAAACTCCTTTCCAAGAGAGTTAAAAAATTGTAAACATGCATTCCTAAAATCTTGGGAATGAGGCAAGGGGAAACCAACTTGGCCATGAGATGTCTGCTTAGCATAATGAGGAAGTGTTTGGTATAAATCAACCTTGAGCCAGCCAGTTTTCACTTAGAATCTTGAAAGGCACTGAAGATGATAACATCCAACTCCTCATCATTTGAAGAATGCTGTTGATAGCATCAACAACAGAAACCAACTTGTCAAGCACTAAACTTCTACCAAACACCTATCTCATTAGCCCATTTCCTAGCTAAGAAATTGCTATTTAAGAGACTGAATCAATCACTTCCAGATTCAGAGTGAATAAACAGTATAGCTGCACTATGTCTCCCTTACCTAGGAATTTTGTTGTCCAATAATTTTATTCTTGACTATCTATTGAGCCCTGGCACAGTCAAAATGGTGGCAAACCTACCACCCTCAGATGGCACACAGGCACCTCAACCCCCTCTGTGCCTTGCTACCATGGCTTTTCTTTGGATAGGGAAAGGAGAAGGAAAGGGAAGGGTTGCCTCCACCCTGGGTTCCGATTTAGTAGGCCAAAGGTGTAGCCTGGCATTTGCATTTTAGAAGTGTTTTCCCTAATGCCCATAACTCCCAAATGAAAACTATTTACAGTCCAGAACTTTCCCTCTCACTTCCCCCCATAGTGTCTGGTGTTCTGCTCCATCAGGGCAGACAAAGAGCTTGTCAGCCAGTTCAAAAGGCTGGTTGGAACTCAGGTTTTAGTAGATGATCTGGAATCACACTGATATCTCTCTGAGATAACATGTGTAAGTCAAGCGTGTTTGAGGCCTGATCAGTGGCTGCATCATTCAGACTTTAAGGGCAGAAGTGAGTCATGGTAGGTTTCCTATAGGCAAAAAGACATCAGGATTCTGAGATTCCTTAAATAGTGGATATGATAATGGGTATTAAAAGGTGATATTTCAAATGCCAGGTGGAATGAACTAGAAGTAGGTTTTATCATCCACTACTCAGTAGGGAAGAGGTAAAGTCGTCTCTCAAAAAGATCACTCAAGCGATAGACAAATGCATCTTTGTGTTACAAGGATGGTACTGATCTTACACGGGGAGAAAAGGCCAGGGAGTTCTACAGCTTGTGGGTAAATGTACAACTGTCAGGACAGTGATTAAAAAGAACTGAAGCTCAAGCAAATATTTACTCAAAAAAGACCAATAAGTTGTGCAACTTATATCACCTGAGCTGAGTACAAGCTGCTTAGGGGAAAAGTCAGGGATAAACCCTAAGATTGTACATAGCAGGACAGAAATGATCTCAGAATGAAGCACATAGCTGGTATTTTTCATTTCTTCAAATTATTTTAGAAGAATCCCTGTTTGCCAGAAATATGTGTATTTGGGAAAGGATGGTCCGATGGCTTTGCTGATAGTCTTGGGTTTTCAAGAGTGAGCTTTTGGGGAAAGTGTTTGAAACAGTGTTCTGGGACTTCTTAGCATCATGAAGAAGTAACCTGTTTCATTAAAGAGCAAAAATTCCACAATAGTAACAGTCAAAGTTCCCAGAAGAAGTAAACCTCCATTCACATTCCCAAGTAGACCTCGCCACATGAACCAACTGCCCTGTAGAGACATCCACTACAGGTTTCCTTGAGGAACTTCAGTCATGTAAAGATGGGTTTAAATACCTTTTAGGCTCACAAAGTATATTTAACATATATTTAAGCCTCAAAACAACCTCATGAGGTATGTCTCATGTGCCTCCATTTTACTAGTGAGGAAACTAAGACTTTACTCAGGTTAAGTGACCATCCAAAATGTTCACTTAGGCATCCACTTAGGATAAGGTTACAGTAGCTTTTTTTTTCTTCTCTCTCTCTTCCACAGAGAACAAGCAGAAGAGTGGAACATAAATACGAAGAACATGGTTGAAGGCCTCAGAGATCTTCCAAAGCAGCGGGACTTGAAAGACCAGCATCCTGCAGAGAAAGAAAATGCATTGAGAAGAATCTGGCATTTTGCACCCAATTTTCCCCCTGATGAATCTGCTGATTCATAAGAGGCTTGGAGCCAAGAGTCTAAGACACCAAGTAAAAAGTGGCAACTGAGATACTAGGAAGCCAAATGGAGGTTTTGGAAGTCTCACAACACAGGGAGACAAAACTCGGAGTTCAGGAATACCCAGGAGGCCAGGCTGGAGAGGTTAAGATCTCAGAGAGGAGGGAAACACATTGAAGTGGGCCTGACATTTTTTTAGACATTTGCCATGTTGCCATACCTTTCTGTATAAAGATACAGCAAAGCTGAAAGTAAAAAGACTATAAAAGTTATGCCATGCAAACATTAACCAAAAGAAAACTGTTGTAGATGCAACAATAGCAAAAAAAGTAGACTTTAAAGGAAGAAGCATTAGAAGACATAAAGATGGACATTTGTGCCAAGACCAGTGGCTCATGCCTCTAATCCCAGCACTTTGGGAGACTGAGGCTGGTGGATCTCTGGAGTCAAGGAGTTTGAGACCAGCCTGGGCAGCATAGCAAAACCCTATCTCTACAAAAAAATACAAAAATTAGCGGGGCATGGTGGCATGTGCCTGTAGTCCCAGCTACTTGGGAGGGTGAGGTGGAAGGATTGCTTGAGTCTGGGAGACAGAGGCTGCAGTGAGCAGAGATCACGCACTCCAGCCTGGGTGGAAAACCTATCTCAAGAAAAAAGATGGACATTTGATTAAAAGGGTCACAGTCTGCCAGGAAGATAAAATAATCTTATATGTATGTAATAACGTAGACTTAAAATATGAAGCAAAAATTGACTAAAATAAAGAGGAAAGAGACACATCCACAATCACGGTGGGGAATTGTAAAGCAACTCCCTTACATTTGAAAATACAAGACCACCAGCAAGCCTTTGGACCACACTTTCCCAAATTCACATCTTTCTGGTTAGCAGGAATTTATCAAAAAAGAATTCCAAGGAACAGAAAATGTAGGTATTATGTGCTTCTTTCTAAGATCTGGGTCATTGTTATAATTTCTGTCTTGTTAGTTATTTCCTTCCACAACACACAGAGAAAGAAAAAAACAACAGGCACAAAATTAGAATAAGGAAGATTTGAATCACACAAATAACAAACTTGATTTAATTGACGTATATGCATATATTTAATATTATATACACTTGATATATATGCACACATACATATAATATATATATATATATATATATATATATATATATCAAGTATATGTGAAACATTTACCAAAATTATATACACTTGGGCCATAAAGCACATCAGAATAAATTTTGAACAACTGAGATCACTTAGAGTATGTTTCCTGACCACAGCTAGGTTAAACTAAAAAGCAATTTAAGGATATGTAACTGGAAAATTCTCAAAGATTTAGAACTTAAATATTATACTTCTAAATAACCCCTAGGTAAAAAAAAAAAAAAATCCCAATAAAGGTTAGAAAAAAACTTCGAACTGAGTAATAATGAAAATATACCACAGCAAAACTTGTGGGGTGCAGTTAAAGACATGCTTACGGGAAATTATAGCTTCAAATTCATAAGTAACGCTCAAAGTTAATGATCTCATTATTCATTCCAAGAAGAAAAAATACATTCGAAAATACAAGATTTTCTCCATTAAATTTAGAGAAAATTAAACGAAGGAAACAATAAAGACAAGCAGAAAAACATAAGTGGACAATAGAGAAACCCAAGAAGTCAAAAGTTGGTTCTAACAGACACTGGAGCCTATTAGAGAAAGGAGGGTGAGAGCAGGGAGAGGATCAGGAAAAATAGCTATTGGGTACACTAGGCTTAATATCTGGGTGACAAAATAATCTGTACAACAAAACCCCATGACACAAGTTTACCTATATAACAAACCTGCACATGTAGCCCTGAACTTAAAAGTTAAAAAAAAAAGTTGGTTCTTCAAAAAGACTTATGAGCAAGACTGATGGAAGTTTAACCTTACTTGAGGCAAAACCGTGACTTAAACCTAGGCCTTGACCAAGCGCTCCTCGAGCGTTCTCAGTCACAGGAAGCCCTAAGCTGGTGTGTGGGAAGTATGACTATGCCCTGGATTGGAAAGCTTGCAGCAAGGCCAGTTGGGGAGTGCCATAGAGGGCCAGGGTGGGGTTGGGAGTGTGACTCAGCGCCCAATCATAGTACAGGAGGTGAGGAGTCATTGGACTCACTCTCCGGAAGCTTCAACAATCAGTCAGGGATGGAGTCTCAAACTGCCAGAATCTCTTTTATCAAAAATGAACAATTTCACTGGCCTACAGCTTTAGATTTTTTACTTCTCTCAAAGTAACTATAGTATCATATAGATATGAACTAAATCTTTAGACGGCAATACAATGGCTTATGTTTGCATATCAGTTACCCTATGTAACAGAAGTAGTCCCCCGCCACCATTTCCCATCAGTGTTTACTCAGTAACAGGCCACCTGGCTGAGGGCTGTGATATTTCACTGGCCTCCTTCCTGAGTTAGAAAAACTCAGGCAGTATTACCTTCAAATCTCTGAAAAGCTTCAATTTGAACTAATGCTTCCTTGATTTACATCTTGCAAAGGAATCCAAGTGGCTTTCTCAAAAAGGATGGAAACTAATATTTACTGAGTGCCCACTATGTGCCAGAGATTTTAAATTAATTCATTTAATTTTCATAACCCTTTTGAGCTATTTTCATTTATCAGAGAAGAAAGCCAAAGTACAAAATGTTTAAATATCGTCACCATAGAGCTTTAACCAGCAGTTTTATTTTTCTTTTATGTGAAAGCTCACCTTCTTGAGAGATGATAAATCGAAATACGAAAATGAATCTTGGGGTCAGAAAGATCTTGACTGAGTTCTGAGTCTGCCACTTAAACTACTGTAACCCTGGGCAAGTTAGCTGACGTCTATTGAACAATAATACTAATACAGTTGTCCCTTGGTATCCGTGGAGGATTGGTTTCAGAACCTCCCATGGATACCAAAATCTGTACACAATGGTTTAGTGCTTGTATATAACCTATGCATATCATCCCGCATACTTTAAGTCATCTCTAGATTACTTATAATACCTAATACAGTGTAAATGCTGTCTCACTATGTTGACCAGTCTGGTCTCGAACTACTGGCCTCAAGTGATCCTCCCACCTCGGCTTCCCAAAGCGATTGTTACACTGTACTCGTTTTTAAAATTTGTATTATTTTTATCTTTGTATTGTTATTTTTAAAAATATTTTTGGCCAGGCACAGTGGCTCATGCCTATACTTCCAGCACTTTGGGAGGCACAGGGAGGCAGATCACAAGGTCAAGAGAGAGAGAGACCATCCTGGTCAACATGGTGAAACCCTGTCTCTATTAAAAATACAAAAATTAGCTGGGCGTGGTGGCATGTGCCTGTAGTCCCAGCTACTCAGGAGGCTGAGACCAGAGAATCACTTGAACCTAGGAGGTGGAGGTTGTACCCCACTGCACTCTAGCCTGGCAACAGAGCAAGACTCCGTCTGAAAAATAAAATAAAATATTTTCTATCCTTGGTTGAACCCACAGATGTGGAACTGTGAATGTGGAGGGCCAACTGTGCATACATTCTGAGACTGTTAAGAAAATTAGATAAGATAATGAGGACACGTGCTAAGTACAGTAGGCAACACACACAATATGGTTACTGCTCCTACTCCTGCTATTACTATTACTACTGCTGCTCTTGTTGCCGCCGTGCTACTATATTACATTGCCTATCTGGCCTATGCTGCCTCCATTTAACTCAAATGCTGAACTGATGACTATGCTAGCTTCATGCAATGCTATCTAAAGGGCCAAATCCACCAGCCATAAAAAGAAATGAGGAAGTTATGGCTGATAGTGAAGCACAGGCCTCAGGAGTCAGGTCCCATGGGTTTTGTTTTGACCACTGAGTCACGTAGTGACCAACAATCACACAAACATTGGCCAGCTCTTCTGTTGTTCATCAAGGTTAAAGACATAAACAAGCCCTCCTGCTTTGCACATGAAAATTCACCGCGTGCTTGAAAGCCTCCTTGGGGAAAAGGTTTAGAAAACACAATTAGCAATTTTTCTTGATGGAATCATTTGCTTCTTCCATCAGTGTTTTCTTTTAAATTCTAACCTACCCAGCTGATCTTCAGGTATATCTGAGCAGAGCGGCCCGGGGAGGACAGAAGAAAGGAATCATGCCCTTGATACAAAACTCAAAAATGTTACTACAGATAGTATTCACTTAAGAGTGAAAATGCACTCTGAAAAATGCATCGTTAGGTGATTTTGTCACTGTGTGAACATCATAGAGGAACTTACACAAACCTGGCTGGTATAACCTACTCCATTATATAGTTCCATTATAACTTTATGGGACTACCATTGTATATGCAATCCATCACTGGCTGAAATGTTAGGATGTAGCATATGACTATACTTGAAGAATCAAAGATGAGTCCATCCAGTCAGTGTGTCCTGGAGGTGTTCAGATGTTTGTCAAATCAATGTGTGAATGAACTGGCAGGAATCTGTGCAGTCATTCATCACATCCAAAGCACTGGAGTCCAAAAATTAATTTTTTACACTTTTTGGCTTTGGCCTTCTGATGAGCCCACAAGGTTTCATTTGTGTCAGAAGTAGTAGTCCCTGTGCTAGAAAAATTTTCCAACTTCTCTCCTGGTAGTAGTAAGCAATATGCTAGAGCTCCCAATTCCTGCTGGGTTTGGCCCTTTATAATACTTATCACAATTACAATTATTTGTGTTGTGGCTAATTTCCTTGATAGGTCCAGCATGGAGCACAGAAACTGGCACATAGAGGATAGCTGATGAATGCCAGCTGAGTAAATGAGCAAATGAACTACTTACTATCTAACAAACCAGTGCTTGGTAATGGTACATGTTGCAGATTTCAGCTTAGTGCCACCGTACATTCTAGTTTTCTTTCCCAGATTTTACCTCCCATGTAGGCTGAGGGGCACCTTTCCCAAGTCATTGAATTGAAATTAGGAAATGTGTATGTTAGGGTGAGTCTGGCTTTTTCTTTTTTTCAGACGGAGTCTCGCTCTGTCACCAGGCTGGAGTGCAGTAGCGAGATCTTGGCTCACTGCAACCTCCACCTCCTGGGTTCAAGCAATTCTCCTGTCTCAGCCTCCTGAGTAGCTGGGACTACAGGCGTGAGCAACCACACCCAGCTAATGTTTGTATTTTTTAGTAGAGATGGGGTTTCACCATGTTGGCCAGGATGGTCTCGATCTCTTGACCTCGTGATCCACCCGCCTCGGCTTCCCAAAGTGCTGGGATTACAGGCGTGAGCCACCGCGCCCAGCTGAGTGTGCTTTTTCATGTCGTACTTTAAAACTCCCAGCCCTGCTAGTGCCAGGGTGTTCACAGGCTCCTGCAGCATTCCCTAGGTGCAGAGACAGGGAAGTAAGTGGCTTCCTATTTGTCTACAGAGTGACTCAGCTTGCTTTAAAGTTGCCTTGTTCTGTACAAGTGGAGATCTGGATACTGAGAGAGTCACGGCCAGCAGAAACACCTCCTAGAAATCAAACATGCATCTAGCAGAGCTCACAGACTTCATCTCCCAAAGAGAGGGGCAGATTATATAAATGCTGATTAAGTCATGAGCTCTTGTTATGGTGACATTTCACTGTCAAGCAAATAGACTAATGAGCTAGTGAGCCTCCAATAAATGATGAGGCCTTTTGCACAGTTCTTTTCACTTCCCTCACAGGAATAGAGATGGTCATAAGGCAGAGAAAAACTTAGATTAAAAATAGTGGTCTAGAAAGGTAAGCATCCCATGAAGCAGGGATAAGGGAGGGGCCAGCTGAGTGGAATGAACATGATGAAAAGGGGAGCCTTAATGCTTTAAGCTTATACAGAGGCAACTGCTGTTGGAGGAGCAGGTACACTCACAAGTTCATCACTCATCTGCAGGTACCGACTTCTTGGGCTCATGAGCACCTGTGGACATTCCTGTTCCTGACAAAGAATGCCCAGGAAGCTATCTGCCTTACAGCTAAAAGACTTTCTTTATCATTGGCCTTGCAGTTCTTCTGATGTCACTACAATAAAAGCCTGGCTATGAAAAGCCCAGATCCCCTTTTTGGCAGGTGCACCCAGCTTCCAGCTGCTGTGAATGTTGACTGCTAAGAGCTCGCTGCAGCCTTCTCTGGAGGATTGTCTTCAGCTAACAGGAACTGAGTCCCCAGTCCAAAAGTGCCCCAGCCCCAGCAGCTCACAGCCAATGACTGACCAACATGAGAGCATAAAAAGTCAACCCCCTTGCTTCATGGTAAGATAACTCTGGTGTCATTCATGCTCCAAGAACCACTCTGGAATTAGGTTAAAGCTGGGCTCTGGCTCTACCATATGCTTAGCTCCTTCCCATGCCCTGTCCTGCTTCCTGCCTTCCCCCTCCTGAGAATACTCTTTCAATTGAACTTGAACAAGACAGTCTATTCTTCTGACTTTTGATGGGCATTTGGGTAGTTTCTAGTTCCTTTTACAGTTATAGCTAATGCTTCTTTAAACATTTCTTTCCGTTAGCCTAGGTACCCATTTTTACTGGGTACATTCCTAGGAATGAAATTTCTGCGTCATAGATTTGTGTATATCCCACTTTAGTAAATACTGCCCAACTGTTCTCCAAAGTGGGTGCACCGATTCACACTTCTATTAGCTTCAGCATAGGTGTGTGTACCCAATATATGACTCTGTGGCATTACAGGCACTGCTTCTAGGGTTCAAGACTTAAGATAGGCATTTAATACAGCTAATGCTCACAAAGCACTTCCCACATGACAGATATTCTTCCAAGAGCTACACATGTATTAATCCATTTAGTCCTCACAAATCTACCTCTATGAGGTAGATGTTACTATTCTCTCTCCTCAGCAGCTGAGGCAACTGAAACAGAGATTTCAAGTAATCTGCCTATTGTCACACAGTAAGTGATAAAGCCATGGTTTGAACCCAGGCAGTCCAACCCTTAACTATAATTCCTACTGATTCTCATAACTCTCTTTTAATACCTGCTTATGTTCCTTTTCTGAAGAAACATTTAACTCTCACTTATTCCCTCCACAAGCTTTAACGTCCAGGGAATCAGGGACATTTTAAGATTATAATTCTAAAAAACAAAGCTCAGTGACTAGAATGGTTTCTTTTAGTTGCACTTCCCCCAATCCCAGCCAGCATTATGTAAAGGTAAGTTTTGTACCTTAGCAGATGCTAAGTGGTCTGCACTTCTGTGGCTACAGAAAGTACTTAAGAGAAAGAAGGAAAGACAGTTCCAGAAAACAGCCTTTTTTAAGTGAAATCCTGCCAAGGCACACTCAGATATTCACAGTGGTGGTGGCTGAAAGTTACCCAAGATAGAGGCATAGGGGAGGACGATACAACAGCAAAATAACAAAGCCCAGAGCTCTTGTGCACTGCCAGTGGGAGTGTGAATTGGTACAACCACTATGGAGAACTGTTTGGCAGCATCTACTAAAATGAGATATACACAAACCTATGACCTAGCAATTTCACTCCTAGGAATATACCCAACAGAAATGGGTACATAGACTCGTGGAAATAAATGTTTAAAGCAGCATTAGCTATAACTGTAAAAGAAACTAGAAACTACCCAAATGTCCATCAAAAGTAAGGATAAACTGTGGTATATGCATCCAATGTATGACTCTATGGCAATGAGAATAACTGAAATACAACTATATATAAAAATATAGATGAGTTTTACAAACATGTTGAACGAAAGAAGCTGGACACAAAAGAGTATATGCTATGTGATTTTACTCATATTAAGTTCAAAACTAGACAAAACTCATCTATTGTATTAGAAGACAAGGTAGTGGCCACCCTTGGTGGGGAAGGCGACTTGAAAGAGTCACGAGGGGGTGTTCCAGAGTGCTGGTCACATTCTTTCTCATGATCTGAGTAGTAGTTTCATGGGTGTGTTGGCTTTATGTTAATCTATCAAATTGTACACTCATGATTTTGCACTTCCAGTATGGACATTATGCTTCAGTTAAAAGCTGAATGAAGACAGGCCGGGCGCAGTGGCTCACGCCTATAATCCCAGCACTTTGGGAAGCCGAGGTGGGTGGATCACGAGGACAAGAGATCGAGACCATCCTGGTCAACATGGTGAAACCCCGTCTCTATTAAAAATACAAAAAAAATTAGCTCGGCATGGTGGTGTGTGCCTGTAATCCCAGCTACTCGGGAGGCTGAGGCAGGAGAATTGCTTGAACCCAGGAGGTGGAGGTTGCGGTGAGCTGAGATCGTGCCATTGCACTCCAGCCTGGGTAACAAGAGCGAAACTCCGTCTCAAAAAAAAAAAAAAGCTGAAGACATGACAGAAAGCAATCTTGTTAAAAAGGAAAAAAAAACTTTCCCACATAAATAGGATGTCTTTTTTTTCCACAACAAAAATTATTTCAATGAAGGTCAAAGCAGTTTTCTTACCCGGTGATCACACTGTGAGTTCAAATTTCTTAGGGAAGTATTTGGTTGATCTCTGAGAGATCTCTCCTTATTCTGCATATTTTGCACTACACTGATTTCTGAAATGGTTTTTGTATCTGAAAGCACCAGGCCTAGGCCATTTACTCAGAAGATGAAAAAGAGTCAAGAGAGGCATTCATTAAGCACCAGAATAAAATGCATCGGTCTTGACCCATTCATGTTTACCCAGGGCATGGGTTTACCATGAGGATAAGCAAGCAGAGTAGGAAAAAGCTGTGTCACATGGAGCTAGTGCCAAAGCAGCAGGGAGACCCTGGCAGGCAAAGTCTTCCTTTGGAGGCTCCTCCAGGGCTGTCCATTCTGATGGCATTCCCCACTCTCCCTTCTTCAAGGCAATATGCAATCTCAAAGAAACCAACAATCTAGCTTCCAATAACCCTGTCAATTTATTTCAATACACAACAGGGTCCCTGATGGGGAAAAATCAGATTTCTAGGCCTCTTCAACATCTGTTCCTGGCAATCCCAATGTGTTAACTTTTTTCATTGCAAAAAGCAGCTGGTGAGGCATCATGTCATTTCATTTTTTAAAAAAAAACGGCCAAAGAAATACATAGCGGCTTTTGAGAGATTTTTTATGACTTTACCAAAGAGGGCCTGAAAGAAATGCTCTCTTCTTCATCACCTGAAAGTCCTTTCTTCTCTGTTAGCATGAGAATAGAGAGTGGCTTTTGAAAAAACTTGAATATGCAGTCATGATTTGTCAGAAATTACCACTGTCCTTTGCCTTTAGGCCTGAGGAATGTCCATGTATTCATTTGTTTGCTTCACAAGCATTTATTGAACACCTACTATGTGTCAAGCCTTGCCCTAGGTGTTGAGCACCAGGCAGTGAATTAGCAAAAACCCCATTGCAAGCCTCAGGTTACTAAGTCAATGTACACAAAATCTGTAGCACTGCTACACACCAATAATTACCAAGCTGAGAATCAAATCAAGAACTCAATCCCATTTACAATAGCTGCAGAAAATAAACTACCTAGGAATATAATTAACCAAGGAGTTGAAAGATCTCTACAAGAAGAACTACAAAATGCTAATGAAAATAATCATAGATGACGCAAACAAATGGAACTACATCTCATGCTCATGGGTTGGAAGAATCAATATTGCGAAAACGACTGTACTGCCCAAATCAATCTATAGATCAATGCAATTTCCATAAAAATACAAACATTGTTTTTCACAGAATAAACAACCCTAAAATTCATATGGAACCAAAATGAGCCTGAATAGCCAAAGCAATCCTAAGCAAAAAGTACAAATATGGAGGCATCACATTACTCAACGTCACATTATACCACAAGGCTTGAGTAAACATAATAGCATGGTACTGATATAAGAGGAGACATATACTCCAATGGAACAGGATAGAGAACCCAGAAATAAAGCCAAATTCTTATAACCAACTGATTTTTGACAAAACTTATACTGGGGGAAAACACACCTTATTCAATAAATGGGGCTGGGAAAATCAGATAGCCGCATGTAGAAGAATGAAACTGGATCCCTTTCTTTCACCATATACAAAAATTAACTCAAGATGGATTAAATACTTTAATCTTAAGTCCCAAAACCACAAAAATTCTGTAATATAACATAGGGAAAAGTCTTGGATATTGGCCTAGGTGAAGAATTTATAACTAAGATCCCAAAAGCAAATGAAACAAAACAAAAATGAACGAATAGGACTTAATTAAAAAGCTTCTGCACAACAAAAGAAATAATAAACAGAGTAAATACACAACCTACAGAATAGGAGAAAATACTTGCAAACTGCACATCTGACAGAGGATTGATATCCAGAATCTGCAAGGATTCTCAAACAAATCTTAAAGAAAAAAAACAAATAATTCTATTAAAAAGTAGGCAAATGATATGAACCGACGTTTCTCAAAGAAGATATACAAATGGCCAACAGACATGTGAAAAAAGATTGCTCAATATCACTAGTCATCAGGGAAATGCAAATTAAAACGACAGTGCGATACCATCTTACCCCAGTAAGAATGGCTATTATTAAAAAGCCAAAAAACAGTAGATGTTGGTGTGGATGCTGTGAAAAGGGCATGCTCATACACTGTTGGTGATAATGTAAATTAGTACAACCTTTATGGAAAACAGCATGGAGATTTCTCAAAGAACTATTAGTAGATCTACCATTAGACCCAGCAATCTCACTATTGGGTGTCTACCCGAAGGAAAAGAAGTCAATTCTATGAAAAAGGCATCTGCAGGAGGCTGAGGCAGGAGAATTGCCTGAACCCAGGAAGCGGAGGCTGCAGTGAGCCGAGATCGCGCCATTGCACTCCAGCCTGGGTAACAAGAGCAAAACTCCATCTCAAAAAAAAAAGAAAAGAAAAAGAAAAAGACATCTGTACACATGTTTATCACAGCACAATTCACAATTTCAAAGATATGAAATCAACCTCAGTGCCCATCAAACTGTGGATAAAGAAAATGTGGTATATACCATGGAATACTATGCAGCCATGAAAAAAGATGAGTTCATGTCCTTTGCAGGGACATGATGAAGCTGGAAACCATCATTCTCAGCAAACTAACACAAGAATAGAAAACCAAGCACTTCGTGTTCTCATTCATAAGTGGGAGTTGAACAATGAGAACACATGGATACAAGGAGGGGAACATCACACATTGGGGTCTGTCGGAGGTAGGGGACTAGGGAAGGGATAGCATTAGGAGAAATACCTAATATAGATGATGGGTTGAGAGGTGCAGCAAACCATCATGGCACGTGTATACCTATGTAACAAACCTACACATTCTGCACATGTATCCCAGAACTTAAAGTATAATAAAAATAAAATATAATAAAATCTGATATATACATATAGATCCAGCTTCATATCTACATTCATACACACATACACCATGGAATACTACTCAGCCATGAAAAAGAACAAAATAATGTCTTTTGCTCCAAGAAGTAACTCAGGAATGGAAAACCAAATACTGCATGTTCTCACTTTTAAGTGGGAGATAGTCTATGGGTATGCAAAGGCATATGTAGTATAATGGATGTTGGAGACTCAGAAGCAGGGAGGCTAGACGGGGTATAAGAGACGAAAGATTACCTATTGGGTACAATGTACACTATTTGGGTGATGGGTACACTTTAAAGCCCAGACTTCACCACTACACAATTCTTTCATGTACCCAAAAGCAACTTGTACCCCTAAAGCTACTAAATAATTTAAAAATAAAATAAAATAAACTAGCTCAGAATTTCAAGCAAAATACTCTATTGCTTAAATCCCCTGTGAAGGACATACTTGGAAAAGGACAAAGTGTTGTGTCAGGGCCATGCTCCTCCAGCAAACCTTAGATCCTCTTTAGCACAGAGGCTTTCATTCAAAAAATTGAGCTGGTTCTCTGTCTCTCAGACATTCTGCATTCCCCACCCACAGCTGCTCCTGTTCAGGACACTTCTTGAGCTTTTTTGTCATTACTTAACTGCGGATGTAAGTAAAGATGGAGTATGTTTGTAATAGAAAGTTCTGAATGTTCTACCCTCTACCAACCTCTCCAAACCAATCTCTTATGGCCACTCCCCCTTCTTCGCTGTCCTCAGGTCACACAGGCCATCCTTCTGATTCTCAAATGTGCCAAGCTCTCAACGACTTAGGAACTTTCTGCTAGCTGTTCTCCCAGCCAGATTCTCTTACCCTGGATTTTCTCAAGAATTAGTTCAACAATATCTTTTTGTTACTATAGTATCAGCTTAAATGCCAGCCCTCAGAGAGCTGGCATTTAAGAAAGTCCTCAGAGAATGGCCCTCAGAGAGCTCCCAACCACCACTTAAAGTAACCCCATTCCATCAATTCTTGTCACAGTCTCCTGGGATTGCCTGGTCTCTAGTTGTATGTATTGCCTGTCTCCCCGTGCCCCGTAGAATACAAGTGTGTTAACAGTAGGGACCACGTATGTCTAGTTCACCTCTGTGCAACTACAACAGTGCCTGGCATGTAGTAAACACTCAATACATGTTGGTTTAACTATTTAATAAACAAAATAATAGGCGGCAAAATATTGGAAATAAGGAAGTCCAACGATCAGAGATTTGTTCAATAATTACAGTAAATCTCTACAATGGGCTACCTTCTAACCAATAAAATTGATGTTGTAGGTTAATATTTTTCAAGCTACAAAATATGATCTATATGTGGGTGTGTAATCAAGTAGTGAATCATGAAGTAGTGTATTCTCTTATGTGCTAATTCGTTATAAAATAGAATAGAAAATATCAGAATACACAATATATTATGAGGATAAATACTGAGCAAGTGTGTGTGTTTATGTATGTGTGTCTACTGAGTAGTAATACAAATGTTTTATTATGGATCATGGTCAGAAAATTTGGAAATCACTGTTGCAAACATTAATAACAAGGAAATATATTCATAATGCATTAAATGGAAAGAAGTTGGTAGCAAAAAATAATGAGTACATGTATGTAAGATAAAATATTAGATAGAAACATTATTCACTTTAAAAAAAGCATAGACAGGCATAGAAAATCAATTGAATAAAACAATGCTGAGTAGATTTTTCTGGGTGATTTCATTGTTTTCTTCTTTGTATTGGTCTTTGTTTTTTAAATTATCTACACTGAATATATAATTTTTAAAATGTAAGTTATTTCTAGAAGACGTTGTATAATATCCTTTAAAAAACAAGCTTTTAAAAAATAAAAGTACCTCAATGGCAATGTCATGAATTACTGCAAATAAGCTTTTAAATGCCTATAGATAGCGTAATTATGACTATGCGTTCTCTACACAAAGTGTTTCATCTCACATTATCTTGTCTAATCTCCATAATGATACAACAAGGGTAGCAAGACAACAGTCATCCTTATTCACAGAACAGAAAACTGAGGCACAGAGAGGCTAAGTGACTTGTCCACAGTTGCACTATGAATTAGTGGTTGACCTGGCAAAGAGCCCAGGGCCTCTGATTGCTAATCCACACCCTACATTTCACCTACTTTACTGTAGTCTTAATACTTTATCATACTGTGTGGGACATAATTATCCCCTTTTGACTCCTGTCATGAAGACGTGAAGTTTCCTTCCCTTGTTCCTCTGTCCTTCTATGTCCTTGAGGCTGCCAGCTTTAGAGAATGACTCCAGTACTCTCTTAGCCATATTTCTTTTCCTAGGGCCACCAGAGTATTGCCATGTCTGTGTATTCATTTCATACATTGGAGACACTGTAATATGGGGGGTTAAAAGCCACCAAGACTTAAATCCCAGCATTGCCATTTATTGGCTGTGATCTTGGGCAAGTTGTTTAACCTCTCTGGGCCTTGATTTCCTTATCTGTAAAATGGGTATGATGACAATATTAATTGTTTCAACTTCATAGTACTTTACATGTATGAAATGCATTAATACATGTAAAGTACCTAGGTAGTTTCTGAAGTCGTAATACACACTATTGCAAAGTATTACTATTCTTATTATTATACAGTTTTGAAGGATACTATGGCCAAACAACTCAAACTATGTTCTCTGACTCTCATTTTTCTCCTCTTCTCACTCACCCTCTTAGTATTGTCACCAATTTTGAAACTCCTCTTGTGTTCCATTCCAGAAAAAGCTCCTGATTTGTCCCTCATGTGTTCAAAGCTATAGCTGCCAGTACTGGCTGTTTCCTATGTATATTTACACACACGTCCAACTGAAGGGGTGACAGCATCCAAGAAGAAAACTGATGGCTGTCCCTCTTGTGGACATTCTTTGTTTGTCTCTCAGTACCCGTTAGTTACCCTTTCTTCCAATAGCAACCCAGATTTTTATCTGGACACAGACTCTTCCCTTGATCTCAAGTCCAAATGGTCTAGGCAGGGCTCCACCTCTCATATCAAGGTATGAAAAAGAGAAAGAGAAAGGCAGTCATTTTCTGGTAGCTCCTATCTGGTAGCTTCCCTCTGATTGGACAAGCAGAATTGAAAATGAGAAAATAATGAGAAGTTACTGCCAGTGCCCTGTTGCCTTGTGAAGCCTGAGAAGAAAGCCCATGGAAGGAAAAGAGTCAAGCTGAATCTCCAGATTGAGAGAAATGGGTCTTGGTGACAGCACCAAAGTCCTGGATCAAGCCTTACCTAAAGCCAGAATCTGCCCTAAACTTCTCAATTATGCAAACCAGCACTTTCTCTAATTACCCCTTAAGACAGTTGGAGCTGGGTTTTTTAATTCTTGCAAAGGTTCCTAGCTCATACATTTTTGCAACAGAAATGTCCTAAGAACTATTAGTAAAAAACAGCTGAAATAGCCTCCAGGAAAATGGAGCAAAACAAACACTGGAAGAAAATTAAACATAAAGCATAGCAAAAAGGTATGCTAGTCTCTAAATGTCTCAGGACAAATTCAAGTCAAATGTCCTTTGTATGATTCCAACTTCTATCTGCCTTCATTTCATTTGAAAAATGCACCTATTTATTCAGTTACTTAGAGACTTTTTACCTAGGCTAGTTGAACTGCCTACTCCCACTAAAAACAAAAACAAGAACACCACTTTCAGGAAAAACAAGAAGCAAAGGTAGTTGTAACAGAATTTGAAATGCAATGGTGGTGTTTACATTTAACATACAAAGACCCAGCATGAGGATTTCTTGAGAACTAACAGCTGTCCAAAGCCAGGGAGTGGTGGACCTGGAAGGTAACAGGGTTCATGATTTCATTTTAAAGGCCAAAGCCATTTTGGTCTAAGCCTGTGGTCCTCAGAGGGGCTGGTCTGGTTGAGTTCGTGACATTAAACCTGTAGCATACAAGTGGGTGTCTGGGAAATTTGTTGAGTGGACTTTATGGGCAGCCTCACAAGAGAGTGAGCCTCATCATTGGGAGCACTTAAGGCAGTAAGGCAGGTGCCCGGATAGACATCAACAAGGGCCGATGTGGAGAGAATTCCTGCAGAGAGAGAGAGAGAGAGAGAGAGAGAGAGAGAGAGAGAGAGAGAGAGAGAGAGAGAGAGAGAGAGAGAGCAGATAATACACAGCCCGAGAAAACAAGAAAAACATGATTTTTGTTGGCTTTAGATTGGGCCCTCTCCCACTCCTAACTCCCACTCTTCCCCTACCCACACGTCACATGATTCCCCGACCTCTGACATGCAGAGAAGTTGCCCCTTCACAGAGCCAGGCACTTCTCTTCCTAAGAATGGTTGGGAAACCAGAATGGCAGCAGTCTCAGAGAAAATTCAAGTCATCAGGGGCAGGAAAAAGAGGATAGACAGGACAGCTAGCACACCCCGCTGCCTTTTCACCTTTTGTCTACTTCCTAAACCACGCTCTTGGCTGCCTTGTTGGCAGATGTGAACTAGAAAAGGTTGCTTGGGGTGCCATGTGAAGATCAGCCCCACTGCACAGTCAGTCACAGGCTGTGCAGGAGCTCACTGACAGAGCTGGGTGGCCTGAGGATGGGCTGTCTTAGCTAGCAAGCCTTCACACAACCATATTCTCCAGCAGAGGACAAAACAGAGAAATAACAGGCTTGGGACTGCTTGAAATGCCCCACACTTGAAATGCCAGGGAATATGATTGGTGCAATGAACGTGTGGATCGCCTACAGAGTTCAAAAGAGGAGCCCTCTGTGTGGAGGTCCTGCGTGGTTTTATTTCACAATCCCAAAAGCATGATGATGTTCCTTTCTAACATCTGCTTTGGGTGCTCAGAATTTTAACCTAAGACCACTTGGGTCTCTTCTGCATCTTGAATAAAGATAAGAAAGGCAGCCGGAGTGAGTGGGTAGTGAGTAGAGAATCAAGCAGTTGGGTCGTTCTCAGACAAAGGCAGAGGATCGTCCACAGTTTAGGTGCATTTCTGTGAGAAATGCATCCTCCCTCCAAGCACATAGTGAGCACAGGCAGAATCCCCACTCCCCAGATGCAGCCTGAGAGGGATTTGTAATCATTAGCTCTGGCCAAATAATAAAATCATAAACACAGCTTTGTTTTTTCTGAGATAGAAGCCAAGGACTGATGGGTGTGGCAGGGATGGCAGGGTGCTGAAAAATAGATATTCCATGAAATCTTCAAATATATCTTAAAAGCAGTCTCAATAAACCTTATGACTAAAAGGCATTTAATTAACAAACTCCCTCAGAGGCTCTTAACTTCCTTAGTGAACTGTCAAGTGTGAGAGAAACCTTGACAACAGTGTCCAGGTGGGTTTCTGTGCTCTGTTCAGGTATGCCAGCCACTGTGCTAGGCTTCAGAAGCTATGCATGGAATTTAGCAAAAAGAATACTGCTTGTATATGTAATTCTACACCCCAGCTATATCAAAGGCTGACGCCAAGTGATTACCTTGAGTTTGGGGAACAACACAAATAATCAAGTTGGGCAATTCCAGGCTAACAAGAAACAAGAAAGGTTTCCTCCATATTCAGATAATAAACCTAAACAGATAGTTTCCCATGTTTCACATAATCGTGTAACTGTACAGACTTAGTAATTGCTCCTTGAAAGTCTTTTCAAAATTTTTTCACATTAACTCAAAAGTTCTACTTTTGGTGGCTTGTATGTTTGTTTGGTTTCATTAGGCTTTAAATGGATGGTTTTTTAATAAAAGATTTATTATAATTGCATTTGGGGTTGTTAGATTGTTTTATTTTGTAACTATAGATACAGTGAATACATCCTCTTTCACCATTAGATATTGCATTATTCCTCTGTATCGTCTTGTACATATTTCCTCTCCAACCTAGGATTACTCACAAAACAAAATAGATATCCCTAAGTTGTATTAATGACAGTCCTGACTTAGTGTAAATAGACAGAAAAGGAGTCCAAGCTCCTCATGACTGGAGCCGTGTCTTATCCTTTAGTGGTTTCCCAGTGCCTATTAACATTTCTCGATGCAGAGCTGATGCCTAATAAATATTAGTTAAATTCTGTGCAGGGGATTTCACGAGCTCCAAGCCACTTGAGTCACCAGTGTCTGTACAGCTAATTGGCAGTCAGGACCTAGGATATAAATGGAACTAGGCAACATAGGGACTGTGAGGCTACCTTCCCTCCAGAGTATGATTTCTCCAAGTGTGGCCCGCCAACCATCGGCATCAAAGTCACCAGGGTGTTTGCTTAAAACTCAGACCCCCGGGCCTTGCCTTTAGCAAATCATGATTTTGGGGATCAGGTCCAAGATGCTGGGTGGTGAGTTGGAAACCCTGGGTTCTATACTCTGCATTGGGCTGGTGCTTATGATAGAAAATGCTGCTTCTATTACAAGCTTGAACCCAAAATGAGTGATGTGGGAGCAATCGAAGAGAAGCCAGAGGAAGGTTTGTTAAAGGCTGGATGAATAGCTCCTATAAGGAAATCCTAAAGACAATCTAAACAAGAAGGTCATGAGGTTTAGGAAGAGTCTTCAAGTACACAAATGAATGCAGCTGTAGGGAGAGAGCTAGGCAGGCAGGACGCAGCACAGCCACTCTAGCTTTGAATCTCCAGAAGACAGAGGGGCATGCTGTGTTGAAAAACATGAAAGCCTCAGACGTCTTTGCATCTCACCAGGAGCAGGCTCGCCCTTAACATCTGCAGGACTGATCCAAGAGTACAAACAGAGGCCTACATACCATATGTGCGAATGTTTAAAAGTTATATATCAAGCTAGCACATGCTTAAATCAAAAATAAAAAAGTTATTTCCTTCTTTCTTGACAAATAAATTCATCATAACAATTTGGAAAGCCAGGTGTGCATTTAGAGTCTGGGGGCTCTTCGGAGTCTCACACTGGAATTTGGAGGAGCAGAGAGAGAGAGAGAGCTGGCATTCAGCCATCCCCTTTTAACCTTCAGTCCCTGCAGGTCCATCCTGCACTCAGGGAGCCTGGGGGCCCATGTACGTGGCCTATCTCAGCTGCCTCACCAAGTTCCTTCCACAGACCTCCCTGTACTACCCTCTAAACAGACACACCCACCCTGCAGGCCGAGGGGAACTGGCTGTCAGTCAGCTCAGTGTGGGCCCCACAAGCAGGCTCAGGATTTTTAGGCAAGAAATGTAGGGGTCCAGGAACCCAGAGGGTGTTATCAAAGGTGGGCACATTGCTGACCTTTCAGAGTCTTGCTTGGCAGAGAGTAGTGCAGCTGGAGAAAGGGCCTCTAATATAGTAGAGCAAGTCCTTAAATAATGTTGTTTTGTTGGGTTGGGCATGGTGGCTCACGCCTATCATTCCAGCACTTTGGGAAGCTGAAGTAGGAGGATGACTTGAGCACAGGAATTTGAGACCAGCCAGGCCAACAACAACAACAACAAAAACATATATATGTATACACGCACACACACACACACAAGCACACATATGCACACACACATATATATAACTTTCATATATATATGAAAATTAGCCAGGCATGATGGCATGGGTAGAGTGCACGTGCCTGTAGTCTCAGGCTACTCGGGATGCTGAGGGTGTAGTCCCAGTTACTCGGGAGGCTGAGGTAGGAGGATTGCTTGAGCAGGGATGGTCAAGGCTGTAGTGAGCCATGATTGTGCCGCGGCACTCCAGCCTGGGAGACAGAGTGAGGCTCTGTTTCAAAAATAACGAGTTTTTTAAAAGATTGTTTCATTCAATGTCCTTTTATTGTAATGTTAGTGAGAAGAAAAAAAAGATTCCTGGCCAAGGCCACTGTCTGTGTGGACATTCTCCCCATGTCTGCTTGGGTCTTCTCTGGGTATCTGATTTCCTCCCACATCCCTAAACTGTGTACGTTTGGTGAACCGGTGTATCTAAATGGTCCCACTGAGTGAGTTGTGAGTGTGTGAGTGCACCCTGCAATGGGATGGCATCCTGTCAAGAGCAGGTTCCCACCTGTCACCCTGAGCTGCTAGCATAGGCACTAGACACCCAGGACCCTGAACTGGAATAAGTAGATAAATAATTATCTTATGTGTTTTAATTAATTGCTTTTAAATGTATGTATGGCTCACATTTACTTCAATGTTTTGTTCTTTATTTACAAATTTGGTGATATTTTTGTGACATACCATAAGAACTTAACTATCATTTATATCAATTAGCCTGTGGGAAAATTGGTTTCGTTATATGTCATTTCACTTAAAGTCACAGTTTCCAAAAATCAATCTATGATGTTAAGGGAGGTGCACTCTTCAAACTTTAATGTGCACGTGAATCACCCGGGGATCTTGTTAAAACGCAGATTCTGATGCCTTAAATCTGGGGTGGTGCTCAAGGCCTACATTTCTAAAAAGCTCCCAGGTGATGCTAATGCTGCTGGTCCACGGATCACACTTTCAGTAGCAAGGGTCTGAAGCCCCAGGCCCCAGGGCAGCGGTTCCTCTAGCTCTGGTCTAAGGATAGATGGCATTTCCCACACTTATGGGACCAAGAGAAGTTTAATGAATGCCTGCTCAGTTATATAGATTTGTTGATAAAGTGATGGTGTGGGGGAAGAATAAAGAGAAAAAGGAGGAGCGGGGGAAGGAAGGAACAAGGAGAAGGGAAAGGACAGAGGAAGATCTTTTCCCTAGAACTGGACATTGTGCTGGTACAGGAGTTTGTATTTACTGTGACTTGCTTAAACTACCAGCCTTTTAACATTTAATTTTTTTGCCCTTTTCCCTTCTGTCTGTCCTCTGGTTTTCTAAGTTCTTTAAGGACAGTGACCAAGTATTCTAGTTCTTTTCTTTGTACTAACTCATTTTCAGCAAAGCCTATTGAAACACAGGTATTTTGGTTCAAGGACCTGGCTCCTCCCCCCATCACCACCCTGTCTGCTAAATAGAGGAAATGCTAATTTGGAGAAGCTGCGAATCTTCTGGAAATTTCCATATCACTGACAATTCAGAAAGTCAGTTCACATTCCCTCTGTACCCTTTAGTTATTAAATTATAAACTTTAATTCAAGGTATTTTAAGGAGCCCATAGGAATTTTAATTTGATGTGAATGACTTACAAATCTGAATAAAAATCAGATCATATAAAACTGTGCAATCTTTATTACTTTTAAATAATAGAACAAGTTGAAAAATAATCAACAGCCAATGTAAGACTCCTGTATAACTCAATCAAACCCTTATTTGCTGGATTCATGAAAGAGGCGGGGGGGGGGCGGGGAAGTAATTCCAAATCATTTGTAGGTGACTTTGCATAAGATGGACACTGCTACTTTGATGTTACTTAAGTGACTGTTTAAATTAGTGACATTCTTTAATGCTGTAGTGGGATAGCCCAGGTAATACCTGGGGGGTGTTAGACTATGGCTTTCAGCATTGAAATCCAAACCAACAGGTAAATGTTCCGATGCTCATCAGGAGGCAACCCTCCCTTGTCAGAACAAACGGTTTGCTGTATAGACACATCAGCGTGTATTACCCTATGCCTGCTTTAAGAGTAAACGTGGGTTGATCACTCATAGAGGAGACTTTAGGATGTTGGAGTGAAAGGAAGAGCTATTCCCTATGCAAAAATCTTTGTCCCACTGCCTATCAGAGTGGTGTCAGAAAAGATGCAGACACCATGGCAGCCACGTGACCTGGCACAGTAATCAGAGCAAGGGACCTCTCCCACATCCCAGAGTACCATGCATAGGGAGCATGATACATCCAAAGAGTGAATGAGATCAACCTACATTGAGCTTAGTCACATGAGAAGGGCCCCCCCTCCCTGCCCCGCTCCATGGCTCAGACTCACGAGTTAGAAGAACAGTGGTTCTCAAATTTGAGTGAGCATCAGAATCACAGTTTGTGAGGGCCGGGCATGGTACCTTGCACCTGTAATCCCAGCACTTTGGGAGGCTGAGGCAGGTGGATCATGAGGTCAGGAGTTTGAGACCACCCTGGCCAACATGGTGAAGCCCTATCTCTACTAAAAATACAAAAATTAGCCAAGCATGGTGGCAGGTGCCTGTAATCCTAGCTACTCAGGAGGCCGAGGCAGGAGAATCACTTGAACCCAGGAGGTGAAGGTTGCAGTGAGCCGAGATCATGCCATTACACTCCAGCCTGGGCAATAGGAACAAGATTCTGTCTCAAAAAAAAAAAAAAAAATCACAGTTTGTGAAAACCCAGATGGCTGGGCCCCGCCCCCAGAATTTTTGGTTCAGCAGGTCTGGAGTGGGACCCAGAATCTGCATTTCTAACTAGTTCCCAGGTGAAACTGCTGCTGCTGCTCCAGGGACCAGGTACTGAGAATCATTAAACCATTCAAATCTGACTATACTTGGTAGCATCTCTTTCTCCACCTTAATCTTGACTTAAAATATTTAACAGCTGCAGACCAATCTTCTGCTGCTTAATAGGATCCTAACAGGGGCCCCAACTTCCATTAGAGATTGGGTCTTTTTATTTTTTTGAGACAGAGTCCTATCAGTCAGGCTGGAGTGCAGTGGCACAATCTTGGCTCACTGCAACCTCTGCCTCCTGGGTTCAAGTGATTCTCATGCTTCTATCACCCGAGTAGCTGAGATGACAGGTGCACACCACCAACACCTGGCTTATTTTTGTATTTTTAGTAGAGATGGGGCTTCACCATATAGGCCAGGCTGGTCTCAAACTCCTGTCCTCAAGTGATCTGTCTGCCTCAGCCTCCCAAAGTGCTGGAATTACAGGCATGTACCACCACACCCAGCCAAAATGGGCTCCTTTGGACTTGAGACTATTGTCTCCTTAAAGAGGTCACTGTTAAAATATGAAAAGACTTGGGACAAGTCCAACCTTATCACTCACTATTTTAGTGCAGAGTTTCTGAAACGGGCCACTGAAGTGCCTGACAAGCATTGAATATGCTGATTCCTGGGCTTTGTCCCAATGATGCTGGTTTAATTAGTCAGGGCAAAGACCAGGAATTAACAGGTCATTCTTGAAAAAAGCTCTGATTAGGGGAAATAAAGGAGTGGGGAACTGGGTGCTACCATTTGCACACAGTGAGATTAAAATCATTTGAAACAACACTGATTGCTTCACAGCTTTACTAAGGCCTAACCTTTGGCCACAATTATGTAGATTTGAAGAAATTATTTTCTCAACTTCAAGACTTGGCATTGATTGAGCCCTCAAAATAACTGGTAATGTGGAGTTGAGTTAACTTGGCTGTGCTATCTTTAGAAATGTGGTTGCTACAAGGGCAGTTGCTACAAGGGCTGAAATGCATCTGGACAGATGTCTGGCATTTTAGAAATTCTAGAAAAAGGACTGAGGAAAGAAGGTCATGCTCCCTCTGCCAATCAAGTAACCAGCACCTCTGGTCTAAGCACTAGCTTAGCTGCCACAAAAAGGTAACGTAGTCCCTTCCTTCCACGGGCTCACAGCATAGTCAGTCAGGAAAAGGGTAGGAAAAAGTTGAACAAAAACAAAATCCATAAACCCAAAGAATGAACATCACAGGTAGAGTACAGAAAATGCCCTGCTGCTGTCATACATCTCCCAGTCACCCCTTTCTCCTCGTTTCTTAAATATTTAAGTGCCTGGTTCATGACTTCCTCTACCACTGCCGCCATCATAATTCTTGTGGTCAAATTCATGACCACAACTCCAACAGAGTTGATCCTTTCAGCTCTCCAGCTTCTCAGATCTTTGACCTTTTCTCCTCCAATAATTTTCTCTCTGCCCTACTTTAGCTACTCACCAGGTCACACATTAGACCTGTCATTACCAATGACTACATTCCCAACATATCTCAGTTTTAAGCTTCCTACTTTCCAATTACCACTTTCTTTCTGTATTACTCTCTCATCTCCCAACTCCAACGATTCTTGACTTTTGTTGGGAGTTCTTATGCACTGATCCTACCAGCTTTTTACCCCCCTTAGCCCTTCTTACCTGGCGTTGACCCCATCATAACACCCACACCCTTTCCCACCACTTCAACCACCTCAATTCCCTCACCTCTTTCTTCAACCTTCACATCTCAATGCTCAATGTTAAAATCCACCTCTCCACTTCCTTGGAACCAGTGCGCAAGGAGTTGAGGCAACTCCATGATGACTGGTCTCACTTTAAATTCATGACCACAGACTTCAAGTAGGCCTGTAATGCTATCTAGAGTCCTACTACACTTCTCTAGTCTGTCTATTCTTTCAGTCTCTAAAACAACACTTTCACCCTTTTTCCCTCCTCCAATCTTCAGTACTTTCTCATCTTCACTTTCAGCTAATAGTCTTGCCTATTTCACTAACAAAAGTCATCAGAAGAGAAATTCCATATCCCCCACCATATATGCCATCCTCTCTGCCTCTGTGATCATATATTTCATCTTCTGTTCCATCATAGTAGATGAACTATCCATGCTCCTTTCTAAAGCCACAGCAATCTGTATGTTAATCAGATCCCGTCCCCTCTCAGCCTACTGAGACTTCCCTCCTGCCTGCTGCTGCATCATGAAGTTAGCCCATCCTGCTAAAACATGCCTACCAGCACACAAACTCACTCTTATATTATTAATCTAAAACACAACAAAAACAGAAATAAAAATATTCTTTGACCCCGTATCTCCCTCCAGGTACTGCCTTGTTCTTCTGCTCTCCTCTACAGCAAAACTCAGAAGTCATTTCTACTTGCTCTACTTCCTCCTTCTTTCTTTCTTGCATTCACTCTAACAAGGAGTCCTTACTGTTCCACTGAAAATTCACTTTTAGTATCACTAATGGTCCCCACAATTAAGTCCAAGACTTAATTTTCAGACTTCTCCCTAACTTGACCCATCAGCATCATTTCTCCTCCTGGAAATGTTTTCTTCTCTTGGCCTTCCAGACACCATCCACTCTTGGATCGCCTCCTAGTTTCATTGATTTCTTTTCATAGTCTCTGTATTAGTCTGTTCTCACACTGCTATAAAGATACTACCCAAGACTGGGTAATTTATAAACAAAGGAGGTTTAATTGACTTACAGTCTGCATGGCTAGGGAGATCTCAGGAAACTTACAATCATGGCAGAAAGGGAAACAGGCACCAGGCTGCAGGGGAGAGTGTGAGCATGTGAGAGTGCAGGGAAAACTACCATTTAAAAACCCATCAGATCACATGAGAACTCACTATCACAAGAACAGCATGGGGGAAACCACCCCCATGATCCAATCACCTCCTACCAGCTTTCTCACTTAACACCTGGGGATTACAATTCAAGATGAGATTTGGGTGGGGACACAGAGCCAAACCATATCAGTCTCCTTTGCTGGTTACTCCTCATCTTCCTGACCTCTAAATGACTGAACATTCAGTCCTTGGGCCTCTTCTCTTCTCTGTCTAGTCTTGCTGCCTAGGTGATCTCATCCTGAATCTCAGGGCCTTAAATATTAGCCATCTGCTGACAGTTCCCACATTTATTTCTTTAGCCTTGGCAACCGTCCTAACCTGCTAGCTTGTATGTCCAATTGATTCCTCAACAATCTCTCAAACTTAACATGGCTTGAACCAAAATCGTTATTCCCCTTACCCAAACCAGTGCAATGAATGATACCATTCTTTAAATAGCTCAAGACAAAAATATTGGTATTGATCCTGAATCTTCTCCCTATTCTTATATTCTACATTCAGTTCATTAGCAAACTATATTTGTTATAATTGCAAAGTTATCCAGGATCACCACTTTTCAGCAGAAACTACCATGACCACCAAGGTTTCATCTATCATTTTTTACCAGAACTATTGCAACAGACTCCTAGCTGTTCTCCCTACTTCCACCAATAACCCCTACAATTTCATCATAGCACAATGGTCAGATTTGTCTTTTTGAACATTTAAATCAGATCATTGTATTCTTCTGCTCAAAACCCTCCATTAGTTTCTAAATCATTCAGGATGAAGTCCGGAATTTCTTCTGTAGCCTATGAAATCTACATGATCTTGCCTTACTACCTCTAGGCCCTAATCATTTGCTCATTCAGCTCCAGCTACAGTGAACTCTTTGACATCTCTAGAATGTTCCATAATTAGGCTTACTGCTTCCTCAGCCCCAAATTTTCTTCCCCTAAAACCCACATTGCTCATTCCTTTGCTGAGTTCAGGTTTCTGCTCAGAAGTCCTCACTTCATAGTAATCTTTCCTCAACTTACGTGTTGTAGCATTCCTCTCTCTTTATCTCCTCTATTTACTTTTGCTTTCTATCATCTGAGATTATAATATGTCTCAGTTTCAGTCCCTGAAATCACAAACAAATAAACAGAGGTTGAGAGAAGGACTCCAGTGCAGGTAGTTTATTGGGGGAGGTTATCCTATGAAACAGGAGTGAGGAAATGGGCAAAGTAAGATGGAGAGGAAGAAAAGCCAATGAAAGGGTGCTTTCATAAGGTTGCCACTTGGGCCATGAGGGCTTAGTTCCACTGAGCCCTCCTGAAAAGTATACAGAATGCCTCCTAGAAATTTCAACCTGAAGTACTAAGCTTACCTCTGGTAGTTAATGTACCCCACATCCAGGCTGCATTTGCCTGCAGGCCAAAAATTCCCAAGATGTAGGAGAAGCCCCAGAGCTGAAAGTAAAGCACATAGAGAGCGTGCTTAAGGAGAGATGCTGTGAATGTGAGGCAAACACAAGTTTGCAGGGGACTGTCCCCTGGAACAGCAGGCAAAATGAGGTGGGCTGACAGGACGTGTTATGGGGCACAAGTGGGTCTGCTGTATCTTATATATTGAGTCATTAGTGTCCATTCCCTTACCAGAATATAGCCTATCAGATTTTTTTAAAGTCAGGTTGATTAAGGTACAATTTTCATACGGTAATATTCAGGCTTTCGAGCATTCTGTCCACATTGAAGAATAAAGTTCAGTGAGTTTGAATAAGTGTATTCGGTCATAAAACTGCCACCACAATCAAGATATAAAACACTTCCAACACTCTAAAAGTTACTTTCTGCCGATTTGCAGCCAATCCTCTATTGCCACTGGCAACCACTGATCTATTTTCTGTTCTTATAATATTACCTGTTTCAGAATGGTGTCATATCAATGAAATTGCTGTGTGTAGTCATTCATGCCTGGCTTTTTTCTTAGCATACTTTTTGAGATTCATCCATGTGATTGCATTTACCAATAATTTGTTTCCTTTTAGGCAGGGCGCAGTGGCTCAAGCCTGTAATCCCAGCACTTTGGGAGGTCCAGGCGGGTGGATCACAAGGTCAAGAGATCGAGACCATCCTGGTCAACATGGTGAAACCCCGTCTCTACTAAAAATACAAAAAATTAGCTGGGCATGATGGCGCGTGCCTGTAATCCCAGCTACTCAGGAGGCTGAGGGAGGAGAATTTCCTGAACCCAGGAGGCGGAGGTTGCGGTGAGCCGAGATCGCGCCATTGCACTCCAGCCTGGGTAACAAAAGCGAAACTCTGTCTCAAAAAAAAAAAAAAATTTGTTTCCTTTTATTGCTGAGTCATTCTGTCTTATGGATGTAGCACAGCCAGTTGATTCATTCTCCAGTTGATGGGTTGTTTTCATCTGTTACAAATCAAGCTACTTTTATCATATGTCTATAGATCTTTGTATGAATGCATGTTTTTATTTCTTGTGGATAAATACGTAATATAAGCTCTGTTTGATTCACCAGTACATCCTTAGTACTTAACTAACTGCTTGGCACATAGTAGGGTCTCAATGAATATTTGTTGAATGAATGAACATAGAAATAGCATATTCAAAATGGTGAAGAGCCATCTTCGTGCCCAGGAGGATTAAAGTAACAGCTGAGAATTGAAATAGCTATACACTACAGATATGTTTATAAACACCTTATCTGAATAACTTCTGGAATAGCATCTATTTCCATTATGGAATTCATGGAACAGCACTCATCTATCTCATCAACTAGTTCCCAGACCTCAGCAGGCTCATGCTTACCATACAGAGGTATAGGGCTTTTTAATGCTCTGCCCTGTACATGACTCATGCTTTTGTTTCTCTGTCTGATTTAAATTCTAACACAACTTTTCACTACTTGATTTCTTTCAGACTCTAGGCCTCTGGACTCATGCTGTCTTCCATGGCCACATTATCAACAGATGCAAGAACAACCCTGTCAAACTCATATCCTCCTCCCTCTTCCAAGCCAGCACAATTTTGTACTGGTTAATGGAATCCCATAGGTAGTTCCTATTCTAAGAGTTTCTGAACTTTTAAGCAATATGCGCCATCCTTGAGTGCTATGTTCATGACACATTTTCTTGCAGATATTGTTATCACTTGAGTTTTCCCTGGTCAAGCCAATGGTCCTGATGGACTTATATCACAAATAATAGCAGACATTTCAGTTAGTCACCCCTCCCCCTATCAACAGTAGTTCTAGGAGGCCCCAGGGGTGTTTCACACATGCTCATGAACAAGTTTGCTCAGATATCTCTGTGTCTATCCACCACCCCTTGCTGTTAGCCATATTTGTTCTATTGATATCCACTGAGCACAGCCATTAAAGCCTGGAACCTTGAGGCACTGGCAGAGCCCAACTGTCTGGAACAATAGATAGCAAATGCTTCTTAGATTTTTGAGGTACCCTCTATTAGAGGGGTCCCATAACAAGGTGGCTTGGATGCTGCTGGGTTCCCAAATTGAATGACACAACTCTGTGAGTTTTTACTTACAGACCTTTTGTGAATCAGCCACTCAGCAAGCACTTATTGAGTATCTATGGTGCACCAGGCACTATTTCAGGGTCCGGGGAAGAGAAATGAAAAGACAGGCAGTATCTCTGCATCAAGCACCTCATATCCATTCAGCCTCATTTCTGATCCCAGCTTGGCTACAGTGAACAGTTCCAGACACACTTCAAGACATTTTACTTGCCTGGTTACAGTTTAGAATTTGCCATTGAGAGGAACCTAAGTGAGATTGGAAAGGTGGAAGTTAGGAGAGGCCAAGAGGCTAATATTTTCAGAAAGTTATAGAAGACAGATGTGACATAATTTCCCAAAGAACTTTTGAGAGCCAACTATTTCAGTGCTTTGCTGCAGGCTGAGGTCATCAGGGGCCATTACTCTGACCTTCCAGCTTCAGTCTCTTTGATCTTCATTCCCCTGCATCCTTCCATATTTGTGGAAGCTCTGATTCCTACACCAAACCCATTATTTCTGTAATCTAACTTCTGAGATAGAGAACCTGCACCAAACCCTTTTCTCAGCTCTGCTTCTGAGAGGAGGCTAAGACAGACCCCTACTCAAGAGGTAAGAGACAAACAATAAATCAATAAACAAGCAGTATAATGTTTGCTTGTGATAAGGACTAGGAGTAAAACAAAAGGGAATGATACGTGAGAGTTACCCTGGCATGAGAAGGCAGCCAGTTTAGACAGAAGGCTCAAAGAAAATGACTCCTTAATGAGGTGATATTTAAATGGAGATCTGGAGGTTATGGAGAGATCCTCCAGGGCAGAATAATCATACAGAAGAAATAGCAAATATGTAGGCAGTAGAGTGACAATGGGCCTGGCTAAGGAAGACAAAGAAGGCCCTGTGGTTGAAAACTCAGGGCAAAGGGGTGAAAATGAGGTGGGAGAAGCCAGCAGAATCTGCTTAGGTCGGTTTTCTGTAGGCTCTTAGAAGGGGAGTTTTATTTACTGCTAAGTGGAGTGGAAAGCCATAGAAGATTTTTAAGCAGAGGAGTGATCTGATTTATGATTTGGAAATAGTTATCTGGCTGCCGCTTGGCAAATGGAATATCGAGAGTGGTGCAAGAATGACAGTTCCTCTCTGACCAGGACCCAAACAGGAGTTCAGAGGCTGCATACGGGTCAGTTTAGCATGCCAGTGACCACAGAGGATGTACTCATAATCACACCTCCCTTCTAAAGTACAAAGCTCTCTTACCAGGCCACACTCTTTCGGCCTGGCTGCTTCTTCCCTGGTTCATCTTTCTCTGAGGGGTTGTGCCCTCTTAGGATATTCCTTAGTTCCTCAAGCACAAATACTTTCAATGGGCTTGTCCCTACAGCCCTCCAGATACTCCAAGGCCATTGGAGATCCAGCTGAGTTGCCACTGTCACCCCGCAGATATACCAGGAAGACTCACGTCAGAGGTATACATGTGAGTTAAAATTGGCCTCACCTAGTTAAAGAAACAAATGAGCAAAGCAGAGACCCACCTTCAACAGAGCTGTAGCTTCTCAGCTGCTCTAACCATTTTGGCAAAAGTAGATGTGCAAAAATGGTCTTGAGACTGTTAATGGTACCAAATCACAGAAAATGTGATGGAATGGAAAGATCTCCAATGATAGACACAAAATGGAGTTTTCTATTCTCAGTTTGGGAAACAAAATGGGGAGGGGCTAGCTTTCAGGAGATGGCCCCTATTTCCATAATTATGGGCAATTGCACAAGTTACTTAGAAAACACGAGAGTCATAAGACTGGACTGTTTTTAGACCAAGCCATAATTTAGATGTGGGAAGTGGTTTCACATCTTTGTATTACCACCACAACATATGCCGTGTTTCAATCTATCAGGAGCTCAAATTTGATCAGCTTTTTTTTCTTTTTTTAAGAAATGTACAGCAAATTGCTTTTCCTAATTAAGGTAGATGAAGACATAAGCACGCACACTACTTACCACTCTGGGATAAAATTGACTTTCAAATGATATTTAATGGACCAGCCTGATGGTAATGTTCTGCAGTTCCAGGCAGGAGGCCTGGATTTGATTCTCTTGCTGCAGGGAGAGAGGAAAATGTCTGTGTGTGTGTATGTGTGTGCATGCACGTGTGTGTGTATGTGCATGCTGTGTGTGTATGCATGCACGTGTTTACAGCAGCAGTGAACGAGGAGGCAGAGGATGAGAACAGGTTCTCAAAAAACCTGTTTCTTTTGAAAAAAGTTAACATTTGTCATTCCAAATGGGACTGGAGTAGAGAGAAGGTATTTTTGTGAACATTTAAAATTTTTATGGAAAGATTTTCTGTGTTTTTTACTACCATTTTAAAAAATAGGGCTAGCCTCTCTTATGAGGTGAGGCTTAATATAGTGATAATAATAATATTGATAACAAATATAGCTACATTTTTTTTTAAGATGGAATTTTGCTCTTTTGCCCAGGCTGGAGTAAAGTGGCCTGATCTCGGCTCACTGCAACCTCTGCCGCTGGGTTCGAGCGATTTTCCTGCCTCAGCCTTCTGAATATCTGGGATTATAGGTGCCCGCCACCACGTCTGCCTAACTTTTTTTTTTTTTGTATTTTTAGTAGAGACGGGGTCTTGCCATGTTGACCAGTCTGGTCTCGAACTCCTGACCTCATGTGATCCACCAACCTAGGCCTCCCAAAGTGCTAGGATTACAGGCGTGAGCCACCGTGCCTGGCCATAAGCTACATTATTAAACACCTGCTCTGCACCACAAACCACACTACAGGTGCTACACACATTATTGGGTTTAAGACCCACAAAAGCCCTATGAATCAGGTGTAATTGTTTTCCTCAATTTACACAGGAGAGAATTGTTGCTTGCAGAAGTGAAGGGACTTGTACAAGGCAAGCAGCAGAGCCAGTATTCAAACTCCAATCACCACCTCCCTCAGGCCCTGGAATCCATGAGAGAGCTCTGCTTGTGGTGTCACCATCTTTCTGGTACCCTGGCACATCTGAGATTGGATGACTGGGAACAGTAAGCAAATGGTAATTGTAGCAATTTAAGTGCAAAGGCAAACAGAGACTTCTGTGTGAGGTCAAAGGAGACAAAATGATGGTCTTCATTTAGCTAGAATCTTAGTTTACACCCCTAGACTCTACTGGAAAATAAATACTCCAGACTGCAGGGATTAGCTGAAGAGCGAGGGAAGGCAGTGGGTCTCACTGGATGTTTCTCATGCCTCCTGTAATTCTATTAATACTTATTCCATATGAAACAAGTACAACTGGATATCGTCTAGGCTCTTTGTTCTTTGGGGGTCTAGGTCAACCTAAGCTCCCAGCTCCATAAGCAACAGAAGTCCAAAGCCCTCCCCAGAACTTTAGTGACTCCTGAGAACTCCTGCATCTGCCTGGGTGATCAGTGGCCTTTGCCTCTCAAATGTGTAAATCAGACCCTTCCTCAAGGGCCATGGAAAGGACACTCCCAAAATACATTCTGGAATATACTCGACTTTACTGAAGCATTCAGAGGGAAACGTAGAAATGGTTAATATTACATGATAAAAACAAGTTTTTGAATTAGAATAGGCATCACCGACGCCAAAGTGCCCTGTGGTTACCTTGCCACTATTGTTGCACAGGCCTCACCTTGTCCCTTCCTGGCTGAGTCCCTCTTGGCTCCAACTGTTTCACCCTCCCTCTATTATCTGCTTCCAAACTTAAATAACCACAAACCGGGTGGAGGTAGTGGGGCTTGCATTTCATGCAGGGGTTCCTAATCTGCTATTAAGAGTTCAGGGATTCCATAAACTTGGATAGAAAACTGTTACTTTATTTACACTAACCTCTAACTAAAATTTGGTGTTTGCTTCTATTATGAATCTAAGCAATAACCCACAGCAGTATTATCTGTACCTGAGACCCTTGCCACCAGAAGTCACAGATATTTTCATCTCATATTATAATTGTTGCAACTGAATCAAAATATCCTCTTTGGTTATCACCACTTTAAAATTATACTAGTTATTAGTCTAACCTGCTAGATCTTGCTATTAATAGATTAATTAAGAAGCACATATATCAGTTTCACATATTTGATTCTTAAATTCTTTGATAACAAAGTCTCAAAGTAATTGGCTTCCTTTGAAATTCTATGTATTTTATTTTAGGCACTTAAAAACGTGATTCTGAGAAGGGGGTCCACAGATTTTACCAAACTGCCAATGAGGTTGATGGCATAAGAAGAGTAAGAAGCCCTGATTTAAAGTGGTAAAATTTTTGTATGAATTTATCACAATAAAAACTAACCCTCATTTAATGAGACCTACTGTCCTGAGAGGGCCATTGTGGCTATCAGGAATAATTTATTTTCCTCTGTAACTCAGGTTTGAAAGTCTCTGCATAATTCTCTCTTTTTTTTTTTTTTTTTTGTACAGGGTCTCATTCTGTCAACCAGGCTGGAGTACAGTGGCATTATCAGAGCTCACTGCAGCTCTGAGCTCCCAGGCTCAAGCTATCCTCCCACCTCAGCCTCTCAAGCAGCTGGTACTACAGGCACACGTAACCACACCCAGCTATTTTTTTTAATTTTTAGTAGAGACTGGGTTTCACCATGTTGGCAGGCTGATCTCGAACTCCTGAGCTCAAGTGATCCTCCTGCCTTGGCCTCCCAAAGTGCTGGGATTACAGGCACGAGCCACTGTGCCTGGCCTCTGCATAATCCCTGTGGCCAAACAGGGAATCTGAGCCAGATGCTGTGTGGCTCTTACTTGTAATTCCAGCATTTTGGGAGGCCACAGTGGGAGGATCACTTGAGTCCAGGAGTTCAAGACCAGCCTAAGCAACAATAGTGATACCCTGTCTCTAATTAAAAAATAAAAAAACTTTTTTTTTAAAAGAATCTGAATCAGCCTCAGTTCACTTTTTACAAGGTGGCTTTGTGTGTTTAAGGCTATTAACAATACCAGAAAGGTTAGCTGATGTAGGAAGGTCTGGCAAGATCCTTGCCTTCTTTGGGCCAGTGGACACTCAGAAATCTCTCTTTGGAAGTTGCTTTCTTATTGACCATTATCTGGATGCCTTACTTACTGTAGACAAAATATGTGCATCACAACTAAACTCTGTATTCACCTACATTTCATTGACAGCACATCCTCTGCCCTTACAACACCACCTTACTCATTTGAAAACTTATTTTAATTTATCCTCCTTTTGGTAACCATTGTGTTCTTATTCATAACTTATAAATCCTCCAGATCAGAGATCTAGGCTCAATTGGAACAAAAAAAAGTTTAATCAATTAACATTTTAAATGTAATGATTTCTGAACATGCCATTAGAAAATGATTGCTTACCATCTGTCTCCTGTTGACCAGCATTAAAGGGTAAATAGCAATAGCCCAGGCTGGAGAAGTGATGTTGTGATTAAGCCCACTGTGTGAGAGCCCACAGTACCTCTGAGCTCAGCGGACATTATGAAACCCATCACTCCAAGTATTGAAGGGAGTGAATGGGAAGGGGGAAAAGCTCATTTGGAATAACAGTGTGCTAAGGCTGGGTGGTAATATTGTTATCTAATCTCAAGATTCTATTATAATTATACTCATTGGCCTCACTAACATTTCCATGTTTAAATTATTTTTATGTCACTTAAATTACCATTAATGTTGAATCTACTTCAGTTTCTTTTTTTATTTTGTTTTTCAGTTTTTGCTTGTTTGTTTCAAGTACAGCACCATATGAAATGCTGGAGACTATGAAGGTATTAAGACAGAAGATAGCAATCCTTGTCAAGTACTGTCTTTGGAGGACTGGGAGTGGAGAAAGCAGTGGTGCCCCAGTAGGGAATAATATAAATTTCCCATTGAGAAAAGGATACTTACGTGAACAGAAATAATCATCTCTAAAGGCCCCTTCCCAGGGGCAGCACCAGAAGAGACCTCAAGAGATTTCAATGCATAACCATAGCAAGGAAACGTGATTTGTGGATTCACACATTATAAAAGCTACTTCTGTTGATTTTCTGTAAATGTCATGTGAAATAAATTGCTCTATAGCTTGAAGATTGTTTTGCAAGTAAAAAATGTTTAGGATGGCATTTTCCTTTAGAGGAATGAATTTATGCTGAACTAAAAGCCTTGAAGAGTTTTTGTTTTGCTTATTTTTTTCATGCAGCAAATACAATTGTGCAGGCCACTGTGTATGCATACTGTACATGTCTTGCTGTCCATGCTGGAACATAATAAAGATGATGACCTTTGAGCACAAGAGTTGCTGTACATGTTACCATGTAGCCACTACTTTTTTCTACATTTTGAAATACATGAGCTTCTTGAGGGAGGGGAGTCCCAGCTATAGCTACTATTCCAAAAGCCTGTTTCTTATTACTTGAATAATTTTTGGTCATTTTCTATAAATCCAAAAATCAGCATGCATCTATCTATCTTCAAATGATAAATCATTGTGCAGCCATATTATATAATACTGTAGTGAATTTTTCTGCCATGACCTTTTATAACCGCCATGCTTAGCAGTAGTTAATGACAATAATACTTTCTCAGTTCTGATTACCCAAAAATAGATCCTGAAAAACAACTTAGGTTCAGGCATGGGAGGTATTCCCAGGAAGCAGAATTGATAGAATGGATAGAGTGAGATAAGAAATAATGAAAAGACAAGAAAAGGGTGCTTTAATGAGGAGGCGTCTGCTGTGGGTAACTAGAGCTCAATCCTGAAGAGGATCCTCTGAGGAAACCTGTAGAACACTCCTCAGAATTTTCCCACCTAAGAACATGGGAGCTAGGGTACTTACTCATCAGGTTCCATTTCTCATGGGTCCAGGGTTGCTCCTGGGGTCCTTAAATGCCTAGCATTTCTAGCCTCTTCTGCAAAGAAGTGAATAAGCTCACTGGTACCTAGGGAGGCCCTTGGGCAGAGAAGCCAAGGAAGCCCAGCACTCAAAATGGGTACCTGCTGATGTGCACAGGAACTCAGAGGCACCTGCAAGCAAACTCAGAAGAAGGCCAAGGAATGTGGGGCAGGACATTAATAGTGTCTGCTATAAAAGACATAAAATCAACCCGAATTCCCATCAATGATAGACTGGATAAAGAAAATGTGGAGCAGATACACCAGGGAATACTGTGCAGCCATAAAAAAGAATAAGATCCTGTCTTACACTGAAAGCCATTATCCTCAGTAAACTAACACAGGAGCAGAAAGCCAAACACTGCATGTTCTCTCTTATAAGTGGGTGCTGAACAATGAGAACACATGGACACAGGGAGGGAAACTACACACACTGGGGCCTGTCAGGAGATGGGGTAGGGGGACGGAGAGCATTAAGAAAAATAGCTAATGCACACTGGCCTTAATACCGAGGTGGTGGATTGATAGTACAGCAAACCACCATGACACACATTTACCTATGCATAAACCCGCACATTCTACACATGTACCCCAGAACTTAAAATTAAAAAAAAAATGTCTGCTATAATAGCCACCATTTATTGAGCACTTACTCTATTCCAGGTACTGTTCTAAACTCTTTACATATATTAGTTAACTTAATAAAGAGC
The DNA here is from genome assembly GCF_049354715.1 of Callithrix jacchus. Taxonomy (NCBI): domain Eukaryota; kingdom Metazoa; phylum Chordata; class Mammalia; order Primates; family Cebidae; genus Callithrix; species Callithrix jacchus. The sequence goes on along the minus strand of NC_133524.1, from coordinate 39,680,902 downwards.
ATGCTTTAGTAGTATCACGTCTTAAAGTGCCTTTGGCTTTGTTATTTACATAACCTGTTAGCTGTCGTAAACACGATTTTGTATTGCTGACTGTATCATGCAATGGGGAAAGCAAGTGATCAAGATGCCCATTAAATGGCTCAAAATAACCCAAGACACCTTTCCAAAGCCTGAATGATGACATCTCTTTCAAGTAGTGAGAAGGATAGAGTAGTCAGAGGATTTCCCAAACATCATCTTGTAGTCTCTGATGGTGTCCTAAACTTTCTCTGCTGCTTTTCAAATTCCATTCTCTCTCTGCTTTCGTTTCCCTTGGAAGGAAAACACAAGAATCTTTTCTAAAAGCAGATTCCCCAGGAGAATGTATTCCTGTTTTTCCAGAGACAGTGAAACGTACCTTTGCACAGCGTCATCATTGTTATATGACATTGCATCCGGAACACTCAGTGCTTTCTATCAATAGTTTCCCATCTCCCATTTCAGTCGTGTTGACAGGAAAGCTAATCCAAGTTTTTCTGGAATTTGTGTTTGTTTTTTATCATCATTCATGTCACTCTCTAAAGTGACAGCCCCAATGGCACAGTGGTATTTATCATTCTCTCTGCTGGGTACACACTGCAGAAGCTGAAATTGGGGAGAACTTTCCTAGCAGCAGTAAATCCCAATCGTAGATCAATAGGTACAGAGCCTGGCATCCGTTATCAACTCTTCTTCTGCGCTAACTTGTGCATATACGAAAGCCGAGAACAAAGTCAGTTAGGAATGAAGTTTCATTGATGATATCTGCTTATCATGATGGACTCGATAAAAAGTCAGAGATAATTCTTCTTTTTTCCAAGGCCCCCCTTTTTTAGTTCTGTTAGTAAGGGGACTCTCGGTTGGGCAAGATGGGAAGTGCCAATGTCCTTTGTTAATGCTTTGTATTTACATCTTAATTACTGTAGTTGTATGCTAGTCTGACACAGGGCCAGCACATAACATAAAAACATTTTTTCCCAAAATTAATGTGGAAAGAGGATGGAGCCTGTGGCCTACATTAATTGCCATCTAACACCTCATCTTTTGACCGTGAGACAACAGGCCCTAATTTTAAAATTCAAAGGGGAAATTAGAAAAATCAGAAAGTGTACGTTACTCTCAAATGTACTGGTTAGTGACCAGTACCATGGAACATAGACTATGCCTTGTGCTTAACATGGCTGCTTTGAGGCATGC